>NC_133163.1:77652391-77953760 GCF_040802235.1 Manis javanica
GCAACAGACGGTTCCTGAGTGGTTTGGAAGTGGATGCTGCCTTCTTTGATGGAGGAGAACGCAACAGAACGTTGTGGAATGTTGTGGAATGGCGTGAAATCGGGTTCAATGTGACACGATAGAGAGTTCCTGAGTTGTTTCTTAGCGAATGCTGCCTCCTTTGACGCAATGCTATGCAACAGAACGTTGTGGAATGGAGTGGAATGTCGTGAAATGGAGTGGAGTGGGGTATAATGTGGTGCAATAGAGGGAAGCTGAGCGGTTTAGAGTAGAATGGAGACTTCCTTGATGGAATGGGAAACAATGCAACGTGACGGACTGTTGGATAATGAAGTACAATGTTGTGGACTGGAGACGAATGGGGTTTAATGTGATGCAGTAGATTTTCCTGAGTGTTTTAAGAGAATGTCTGTGTGTGCATGTGTATGCTCTTGTGGGTTTGATTGGGTTAGAGTGTGTGAGTGTGAGAGGGTGTGAGTGTGTGTGACAGTGTGTGAGTGTGTGTGAGTGTGTATGTGTGTGAGGGGCTCTGTGTGAGTGAAGGAGAGTGTGTTTGTGAGCATGTTGGTTTGAGAGTGGGAACTTGACTCTGAGTGAGTGACTGTGTGTGTTTGACGGGGATGTGCACGTTAGTGTGGGTGGAAGTGTGTGTGGCTGTGCAGGTGTGAGTGTGTGTGTGCGAATTGTGTGTTTGAATGTGTGAGAGTGCGTGAGTGTGTGTATGTGAGTGAGAGTGTGTGAGATTGTGTGATTCACGATGTGTCTGAGTGGGACTGACTGTGTTTGAGTGTGAGTGTGTCTGTCTATGAGTGTGTGTGTGAGAGTGAGTGTGCACGTGAGTGAGGGGCTGTGTGTGTTTCTGTGAGTCTGTGTGTGTGTGAGTGTGTGAGTGTGTTTGGGTTAGTAGGTGTGTGAGTAGGAGTGAGTGTTTGTGAGTGAGTATACAAGACTTGTGTGATTGTGTGAGATTGCGTGTGTGTCATAGTGTGTGAGTGAGTGTGTGTGAGTGGGCGTGTTTCAGAGTGTGTGGGGGTGTTTTTGTGTGTGATTTCGTGAGTGTGTGAGCGAGGTTGCGGGACTGTGTGAGTGTCTGTGTGTTTGTGTGAGTGTGAGTGTGAGGGGAATGGGGTGAAATATGGTACAACAAAGGGTGCCTGAGAGGTTTGGAATGGAAACGAGCCTTCTCTGACAGAATGGAAAGCAATAGAAGGTGGTGGGAGACGACGGATAGGAGTGCAATGTTGTGGCATGGATTGGAATGTGGTGTATTGTGAAGCAATAGATGGTTTCTGTGTGTTTTGGAAGAGAATGGATCCCTCTTCGACGGAATGAAAGGATTTTCTCGGAATGGAGAGGTGTTTTGTGGAATAAATTGGAATGTGGTGAAATGCGACGCAATGATGGGTGTCTGAGTGGTTTGGAAACGAATGGAGCCTTCCTTGACGGATTGGAAAGCAATAAAACGAGGTGGAATTGTGCGGAAAGGACTGGAATGTTGTGGGATGGTGTGAAATAGGGTTTAATGTGATTCAATAGAGGGTTCCTGAGTACTTTCTTAGCGAAGGCTGCCTTCTTTCACGCAATGGAACACAACAGAACGTTGTGGACTGCCGCAGAATGGAGTGGAATGTTGTGGAATGGAGTGGAATGGGGAGGAATGTGATGCAATTGACAGTTCAGGGTGTTTTGGAAGCGAATGAAGGCTTCTTTGAAGGCATGTAACGCAATAGAATGCGGTGGATGTTGTGGAATGGAGTTAAATTTTGTGGAATAAAATGGAATGGGTGGAAATGTGACGCAATACAGGGTGTCTGAGTGGTTTGGAAACGAACGGAGCCTTCTTTGATGGAATGGAAAGCAATAGGACATGGTGGAATTTTGTGGAAAGGAGCGGAATGTTGTGGGATGGCGTGAAATGCGGTTTAAAGAGAAGAAAAGATTGCTCCTGAATTGTTAATTAGCGAATGCTGCCATCTTTGGTGAAATGTGGTGCAACAGAACGTTGTGGAATGTTGCAGAATGGAGTGGAATGCTGTGAATTGGAGTGGAATGGGGTGTAATTTGATGCAACAGACGGTTCCTGAGTGGTTTGGAAGTGGATGCTGCCTTCTTTGATGGAGGAGAACGCAACAGAACGTTGTGGAATGTTGTGGAATGGCGTGAAATCGGGTTCAATGTGACACGATAGAGAGTTCCTGAGTTGTTTCTTAGCGAATGCTGCCTCCTTTGACGCAATGCTATGCAACAGAACGTTGTGGAATGGAGTGGAATGTCGTGAAATGGAGTGGAGTGGGGTATAATGTGGTGCAATAGAGGGAAGCTGAGCGGTTTAGAGTAGAATGGAGACTTCCTTGATGGAATGGGAAACAATGCAACGTGACGGACTGTTGGATAATGAAGTACAATGTTGTGGACTGGAGACGAATGGGGTTTAATGTGATGCAGTAGATTTTCCTGAGTGTTTTAAGAGAATGTCTGTGTGTGCATGTGTATGCTCTTGTGGGTTTGATTGGGTTAGAGTGTGTGAGTGTGAGAGGGTGTGAGTGTGTGTGACAGTGTGTGAGTGTGTGTGAGTGTGTATGTGTGTGAGGGGCTCTGTGTGAGTGAAGGAGAGTGTGTTTGTGAGCATGTTGGTTTGAGAGTGGGAACTTGACTCTGAGTGAGTGACTGTGTGTGTTTGACGGGGATGTGCACGTTAGTGTGGGTGGAAGTGTGTGTGGCTGTGCAGGTGTGAGTGTGTGTGTGCGAATTGTGTGTTTGAATGTGGGAGAGTGCGTGAGTGTGTGTATGTGAGTGAGAGTGTGTGAGATTGTGTGATTCACGATGTGTCTGAGTGGGACTGACTGTGTTTGAGTGTGAGTGTGTCTGTCTATGAGTGTGTGTGTGAGAGTGAGTGTGCACGTGAGTGAGGGGCTGTGTGTGTTTCTGTGAGTCTGTGTGTGTGTGAGTGTGTGAGTGTGTTTGGGTTAGTAGGTGTGTGAGTAGGAGTGAGTGTTTGTGAGTGAGTATACAAGACTTGTGTGATTGTGTGAGATTGCGTGTGTGTCATAGTGTGTGAGTGAGTGTGTGTGAGTGGGCGTGTTTCAGAGTGTGTGGGGGTGTTTTTGTGTGTGATTTCGTGAGTGTGTGAGCGAGGTTGCGGGACTGTGTGAGTGTCTGTGTGTTTGTGTGAGTGTGAGTGTGAGGGGAATGGGGTGAAATATGGTACAACAAAGGGTGCCTGAGAGGTTTGGAATGGAAACGAGCCTTCTCTGACAGAATGGAAAGCAATAGAAGGTGGTGGGAGACGACGGATAGGAGTGCAATGTTGTGGCATGGATTGGAATGTGGTGTATTGTGAAGCAATAGATGGTTTCTGTGTGTTTTGGAAGAGAATGGATCCCTCTTCGACGGAATGAAAGGATTTTCTCGGAATGGAGAGGTGTTTTGTGGAATAAATTGGAATGTGGTGAAATGCGACGCAATGATGGGTGTCTGAGTGGTTTGGAAACGAATGGAGCCTTCCTTGACGGATTGGAAAGCAATAAAACGAGGTGGAATTGTGCGGAAAGGACTGGAATGTTGTGGGATGGTGTGAAATAGGGTTTAATGTGATTCAATAGAGGGTTCCTGAGTACTTTCTTAGCGAAGGCTGCCTTCTTTCACGCAATGGAACACAACAGAACGTTGTGGACTGCCGCAGAATGGAGTGGAATGTTGTGGAATGGAGTGGAATGGGGAGGAATGTGATGCAATTGACAGTTCAGGGTGTTTTGGAAGCGAATGAAGGCTTCTTTGAAGGCATGTAACGCAATAGAATGCGGTGGATGTTGTGGAATGGAGTTAAATTTTGTGGAATAAAATGGAATGGGTGGAAATGTGACGCAATACAGGGTGTCGGAGTGGTTTGGAAACGAACGGAGCCTTCTTTGATGGAATGGAAAGCAATAGGACATGGTGGAATTTTGTGGAAAGGAGCGGAATGTTGTGGGATGGCGTGAAATGCGGTTTAAAGAGAAGAAAAGATTGCTCCTGAATTGTTAATTAGCGAATGCTGCCATCTTTGGTGAAATGTGGTGCAACAGAACGTTGTGGAATGTTGCAGAATGGAGTGGAATGCTGTGAATTGGAGTGGAATGGGGTGTAATTTGATGCAACAGACGGTTCCTGAGTGGTTTGGAAGTGGATGCTGCCTTCTTTGATGGAGGAGAACGCAACAGAACGTTGTGGAATGTTGTGGAATGGCGTGAAATCGGGTTCAATGTGACACGATAGAGAGTTCCTGAGTTGTTTCTTAGCGAATGCTGCCTCCTTTGACGCAATGCTATGCAACAGAACGTTGTGGAATGGAGTGGAATGTCGTGAAATGGAGTGGAGTGGGGTATAATGTGGTGCAATAGAGGGAAGCTGAGCGGTTTAGAGTAGAATGGAGACTTCCTTGATGGAATGGGAAACAATGCAACGTGACGGACTGTTGGATAATGAAGTACAATGTTGTGGACTGGAGACGAATGGGGTTTAATGTGATGCAGTAGATTTTCCTGAGTGTTTTAAGAGAATGTCTGTGTGTGCATGTGTATGCTCTTGTGGGTTTGATTGGGTTAGAGTGTGTGAGTGTGAGAGGGTGTGAGTGTGTGTGACAGTGTGTGAGTGTGTGTGAGTGTGTATGTGTGTGAGGGGCTCTGTGTGAGTGAAGGAGAGTGTGTTTGTGAGCATGTTGGTTTGAGAGTGGGAACTTGACTCTGAGTGAGTGACTGTGTGTGTTTGACGGGGATGTGCACGTTAGTGTGGGTGGAAGTGTGTGTGGCTGTGCAGGTGTGAGTGTGTGTGTGCGAATTGTGTGTTTGAATGTGGGAGAGTGCGTGAGTGTGTGTATGTGAGTGAGAGTGTGTGAGATTGTGTGATTCACGATGTGTCTGAGTGGGACTGACTGTGTTTGAGTGTGAGTGTGTCTGTCTATGAGTGTGTGTGTGAGAGTGAGTGTGCACGTGAGTGAGGGGCTGTGTGTGTTTCTGTGAGTCTGTGTGTGTGTGAGTGTGTGAGTGTGTTTGGGTTAGTAGGTGTGTGAGTAGGAGTGAGTGTTTGTGAGTGAGTATACAAGACTTGTGTGATTGTGTGAGATTGCGTGTGTGTCATAGTGTGTGAGTGAGTGTGTGTGAGTGGGCGTGTTTCAGAGTGTGTGGGGGTGTTTTTGTGTGTGATTTCGTGAGTGTGTGAGCGAGGTTGCGGGACTGTGTGAGTGTCTGTGTGTTTGTGTGAGTGTGAGTGTGAGGGGAATGGGGTGAAATATGGTACAACAAAGGGTGCCTGAGAGGTTTGGAATGGAAACGAGCCTTCTCTGACAGAATGGAAAGCAATAGAAGGTGGTGGGAGACGACGGATAGGAGTGCAATGTTGTGGCATGGATTGGAATGTGGTGTATTGTGAAGCAATAGATGGTTTCTGTGTGTTTTGGAAGAGAATGGATCCCTCTTCGACGGAATGAAAGGATTTTCTCGGAATGGAGAGGTGTTTTGTGGAATAAATTGGAATGTGGTGAAATGCGACGCAATGATGGGTGTCTGAGTGGTTTGGAAACGAATGGAGCCTTCCTTGACGGATTGGAAAGCAATAAAACGAGGTGGAATTGTGCGGAAAGGACTGGAATGTTGTGGGATGGTGTGAAATAGGGTTTAATGTGATTCAATAGAGGGTTCCTGAGTACTTTCTTAGCGAAGGCTGCCTTCTTTCACGCAATGGAACACAACAGAACGTTGTGGACTGCCGCAGAATGGAGTGGAATGTTGTGGAATGGAGTGGAATGGGGAGGAATGTGATGCAATTGACAGTTCAGGGTGTTTTGGAAGCGAATGAAGGCTTCTTTGAAGGCATGTAACGCAATAGAATGCGGTGGATGTTGTGGAATGGAGTTTAATTTTGTGGAATAAAGTGGAATGGGTGGAAATGTGACGCAATACAGGGTGTCTGAGTGGTTTGGAAACGAACGGAGCCTTCTTTGATGGAATGGAAAGCAATAGGACATGGTGGAATTTTGTGGAAAGGAGCGGAATGTTGTGGGATGGCGTGAAATGCGGTTTAAAGAGAAGCAAAAGATTGCTCCTGAATTGTTAATTAGCGAATGCTGCCTTCTTTGGTGAAATGTGGTGCAACAGAACGTTGTGGAATGTTGCAGAATGGAGTGGAATGCTGTGAATTGGAGTGGAATGGGGTGTAATTTGATGCAACAGACGGCTCCTGAGTGGTTTCGAAGTGGATGCTGCCTTCTTTGATGGAGGAGAACGCAACAGAACGTTGTGGAATGTTGTGGAATGGCGTGAAATCGGGTTCAATGTGACACGATACAGAGTTCCTGAGTTGTTTCTTAGCGAATGCTGCCTCCTTTGACGCAATGCTATGCAACAGAACGTTGTGGAATGGAGTGGAATGTCGTGAAATGGAGTGGAGTGGGGTATAATGTGGTGCAATAGAGGGAAGCTGAGCGGTTTAGAGTAGAATGGAGACTTCCTTGATGGAATGGGAAACAATGCAACGTGACGGACTGTTGGATAATGAAGTAGAATGTTGTGGACTGGAGACGAATGGGGTTTAATGTGATGCAGTAGATTTTCCTGAGTGTTTTAAGAGAATGTCTGTGTGTGCATGTGTATGCTCTTGTGGGTTTGATTGGGTTAGAGTGTGTGAGTGTGAGAGGGTGTGAGTGTGTGTGACAGTGTGTGAGTGTGTGTGAGTGTGCATGTGTGTGAGGGGCTCTGTGTGAGTGAAGGAGAGTGTGTTTGTGAGCATGTTGGTTTGAGAGTGGGAACTTGACTCTGAGTGAGTGACTGTGTGTGTTTGACGGGGATGTGCACGTTAGTGTGGGTGGAAGTGTGTGTGGCTGTGCAGGTGTGAGTGTGTGTGTGCGAATTGTGTGTTTGAATGTGTGAGAGTGCGTGAGTGTGTGTATGTGAGTGAGAGTGTGTGAGATTGTGTGATTCACGATGTGTCTGAGTGGGACTGACTGTGTTTGAGTGTGAGTGTGTCTGTCTATGAGTGTGTGTGTGAGAGTGAGTGTGCACGTGAGTGAGGGGCTCTGTGTGTGTATGCACGTGTGTGTTTCTGTGAGTCTGTGTGTGTGTGAGTGTGTGAGTGTGTTTGGGTTAGTAGGTGTGTGAGTAGGAGTGAGTGTTTGTGAGTGAGTATACAAGACTTGTGTGATTGTGTGAGATTGCGTGTGTGTCATAGTGTGTGAGTGAGTGTGTGTGAGTGGGCGTGTTTCAGAGTGTGTGGGGGTGTTTTTGTGTGTGATTTCGTGAGTGTGTGAGCGAGGTTGCGGGACTGTGTGAGTGTCTGTGTGTTTGTGTGAGTGTGAGTGTGAGGGGAATGGGGTGAAATATGGTACAACAAAGGGTGCCTGAGAGGTTTGGAATGGAAACGAGCCTTCTCTGACAGAATGGAAAGCAATAGAAGGTGGTGGGAGACGACGGATAGGAGTGCAATGTTGTGGCATGGATTGGAATGTGGTGTATTGTGAAGCAATAGATGGTTTCTGTGTGTTTTGGAAGAGAATGGATCCCTCTTCGACGGAATGAAAGGATTTTCTCGGAATGGAGAGGTGTTTTGTGGAATAAATTGGAATGTGGTGAAATGCGACGCAATGATGGGTGTCTGAGTGGTTTGGAAACGAATGGAGCCTTCCTTGACGGATTGGAAAGCAATAGAACGAGGTGGAATTGTGCGGAAAGGACTGGAATGTTGTGGGATGGTGTGAAATAGGGTTTAATGTGATTCAATAGAGGGTTCCTGAGTACTTTCTTAGCGAAGGCTGCCTTCTTTCACGCAATGGAACACAACAGAACGTTGTTGACTGCCGCAGAATGGAGTGGAATGTTGTGGAATGGAGTGGAATGGGGAGGAATGTGACGCAATTGACACTTCAGGGTGTTTTGGAAGCGAATGAAGGCTTCTTTGATGGCATGTAACGCAATAGAACGCGGTGGATGTTGTGGAATGGAGTTTAAATTTGTGGAATAAAGTGGAATGGGTGGAAATGTAACGCAATACAGGGTGTCTGAGTGGTTTGGAAATGAACGGGGCCTTCTTTGATGGAATGGAAAGCAATAGGACATGGTGGAATTTTGTTGAAAGGAGCGGAATGTTGTGGGATGGCGTGAAATGCGGTTTAAAGAGAAGCAAAAGATTGCTCCTGAATTGTTTATTAGCGAATGCTGCCTTCTTTGGTGAAATGTGGTGCAACAGAACGTTGTGGAATGTTGCAGAATGGAGTGGAATGCTGTGAATTGGAGCCTAATGGGGTGTAATTTGATGCAACAGACGGTTCCTGATTTTTTTGGAAGTGGATGCTGCCTTCTTTAATGGAGGAGAAAGCAACAGAACGTTGTAGAATGTTGTGGAATGTTGTGGAATGGCGTGAAATCGGTTTCAATGTGACACGATAGAGAGTTCCTGAGTTGTTTCTTAGCGAATGCTGCCTCCTTTGACGCAATGCTATGCAACAGAACGTTGTGGAATGGAGTGGAATGTCGTGAAATGGAGTGGAGTGGGGTATAATGTGGTGCAATAGAGGGAAGCTGAGCGGTTTAGAGTAGAATGGAGACTTCCTTGATGGAATGGGAAACAATGCAACGTGACGGACTGTTGGATAATGAAGTAGAATGTTGTGGACTGGAGACGAATGGGGTTTAATGTGATGCAGTAGATTTTCCTGAGTGTTTTAAGAGAATGTCTGTGTGTGCATGTGTATGCTCTTGTGGGTTTGATTGGGTTAGAGTGTGTGAGTGTGAGAGGGTGTGAGTGTGTGTGACAGTGTGTGAGTGTGTGTGAGTGTGTATGTGTGTGAGGGGCTCTGTGTGAGTGAAGGAGAGTGTGTTTGTGAGCATGTTGGTTTGAGAGTGGGAACTTGACTCTGAGTGAGTGACTGTGTGTGTTTGACGGGGATGTGCACGTTAGTGTGGGTGGAAGTGTGTGTGGCTGTGCAGGTGTGAGTGTGTGTGTGCGAATTGTGTGTTTGAATGTGTGAGAGTGCGTGAGTGTGTGTATGTGAGTGAGAGTGTGTGAGATTGTGTGATTCACGATGTGTCTAAGTGGGACTGACTGTATTTGAGTGTGAGTGTGTCTGTCTATGAGTGTGTGTGTGAGAGTGAGTGTGCACGTGAGTGAGGGGCTGTGTGTGTGTATGCACGTGTTTGTTTCTGTGAGTCTGTGTGTGTGTGAGTGTGTGAGTGTGTTTGGGTTAGTAGGTGTGTGAGTAGGAGTGAGTGTTTGTGAGTGAGTATACAAGACTTGTGTGATTGTGTGAGATTGCGTGTGTGTCATAGTGTGTGAGTGAGTGTGTGTGAGTGGGCGTGTTTCAGAGTGTGTGGGCGTGTTTTTGTGTGTGATTTCGTGAGTGTGTGAGCGAGGTTGCGGGACTGTGTGAGTGTCTGTGTGTTTGTGTGAGTGTGAGTGTGAGGGGAATGGGGTGAAATATGGTACAACAAAGGGTGCCTGAGAGGTTTGGAATGGAAACGAGCCTTCTCTGACAGAATGGAAAGCAATAGAAAGTGGTGGGAGACGACGGATAGGAGTGCAATGTTGTGGCATGGATTGGAATGTGGTGTATTGTGAAGCAATAGATGGTTTCTGTGTGTTTTGGAAGAGAATGGATCCCTCTTCGACGGAATGAAAGGATTTTCTCGAAATGGAGAGGTGTTTTGTGGAATAAATTGGAATGTGGTGAAATGCGACGCAATGATGGGTGTCTGAGTGGTTTGGAAACGAATGGAGCCTTCCTTGACGGATTGGAAAGCAATAGAACGAGGTGGAATTGTGCGGAAAGGACTGGAATGTTGTGGGATGGTGTGAAATAGGGTTTAATGTGATTCAATAGAGGGTTCCTGAGTACTTTCTTAGCGAAGGCTGCCTTCTTTCACGCAATGGAACACAACAGAACGTTGTGGACTGCCGCAGAATGGAGTGGAATGTTGTGGAATGGAGTGGAATGGGGAGGAATGTGATGCAATTGACAGTTCAGGGTGTTTTGGAAGCGAATGAAGGCTTCTTTGAAGGCATGTAACGCAATAGAATGCGGTGGATGTTGTGGAATGGAGTTTAATTTTGTGGAATAAAGTGGAATGGGTGGAAATGTGACGCAATACAGGGTGTCTGAGTGGTTTGGAAACGAACGGAGCCTTCTTTGATGGAATGGAAAGCAATAGGACATGGTGGAATTTTGTGGAAAGGAGCGGAATGTTGTGGGATGGCGTGAAATGCGGTTTAAAGAGAAGCAAAAGATTGCTCCTGAATTGTTAATTAGCGAATGCTGCCTTCTTTGGTGAAATGTGGTGCAACAGAACGTTGTGGAATGTTGCAGAATGGAGTGGAATGCTGTGAATTGGAGTGGAATGGGGTGTAATTTGATGCAACAGACGGTTCCTGAGTGGTTTGGAAGTGGATGCTGCCTTCTTTGATGGAGGAGAACGCAACAGAACGTTGTGGAATGTTGTGGAATGGCGTGAAATAGGGTTCAATGTGACACGATAGAGAGTTCCTGAGTTGTTTCTTAGCGAATGCTGCCTCCTTTGACGCAATGCTATGCAACAGAACGTTGTGGAATGGAGTGGAATGTCGTAAAATGGAGTGGAGTGGGGTATAATGTGGTGCAATAGAGGGAAGCTGAGCGGTTTAGAGTAGAATGGAGACTTCCTTGATGGAATGGGAAACAATGCAACGTGACGGACTGTTGGATAATGAAGTAGAATGTTGTGGACTGGAGACGAATGGGGTTTAATGTGATGCAGTAGATTTTCCTGAGTGTTTTAAGAGAATGTCTGTGTGTGCATGTGTATGCTCTTGTGGGTTTGATTGGGTTAGAGTGTGTGAGTGTGAGAGGGTGTGAGTGTGTGTGACAGTGTGTGAGTGTGTGTGAGTGTGCATGTGTGTGAGGGGCTCTGTGTGAGTGAAGGAGAGTGTGTTTGTGAGCATGTTGGTTTGAGAGTGGGAACTTGACTCTGAGTGAGTGACTGTGTGTGTTTGACGGAGCTGTGCACGTTAGTGTGGGTGGAAGTGTGTGTGGCTGTGCAGGTGTGAGTGTAATTGTGCGAATTGTGTGTTTGAATGGGAGGGAGTGCGTGAGTGTGTGTATGTGAGTGAGAGTGTGTGAGATTGTGTGATTCACGATGTGTCTGAGTGGGACTGACTGTGTTTGAGTGTGAGTGTGTCTGTCTATGAGTGTGTGTGTGAGAGTGAGTGTGCACGTGAGTGAGGGGCTGTGTGTGTGTATGCACGTGTGTGTTTCTGTGAGTCTGTGTGTGTGTGAGTGTGTGAGTGTGTTTGGGTTAGTAGGTGTGTGAGTAGGAGTGAGTGTTTGTGAGTGAGTATACAAGACTTGTGTGATTGTGTGAGATTGCGTGTGTGTCATAGTGTGTGAGTGAGTGTGTGTGAGTGGGCGTGTTGCAGAGTGTGTGGGGGTGTTTTTGTGTGTGATTTCGTGAGTGTGTGAGCGAGGTTGCGGGACTGTGTGAGTGTCTGTGTGTTTGTGTGAGTGTGAGTGTGAGGGGAATGGGGTGAAATATGGTACAACAAAGGGTGCCTGAGAGGTTTGGAATGGAAACGAGCCTTCTCTGACAGAATGGAAAGCAATAGAAGGTGGTGGGAGACGACGGATAGGAGTGCAATGTTGTGGCATGGATTGGAATGTGGTGTATTGTGAAGCAATAGATGGTTTCTGTGTGTTTTGGAAGAGAATGGATCCCTCTTCGACGGAATGAAAGGATTTTCTCGGAATGGAGAGGTGTTTTGTGGAATAAATTGGAATGTGGTGAAATGCGACGCAATGATGGGTGTCTGAGTGGTTTGGAAACGAATGGAGCCTTCCTTGACGGATTGGAAAGCAATAGAACGAGGTGGAATTGTGCGGAAAGGACTGGAATGTTGTGGGATGGTGTGAAATAGGGTTTAATGTGATTCAATAGAGGGTTCATGAGTACTTTCTTAGCGAAGGCTGCCTTCTTTCACGCAATGGAACACAACAGAACGTTGTGGACTGCCGCAGAATGGAGTGGAATGTTGTGGAATGGAGTGGAATGGGGAGGAATGTGACGCAATTGACAGTTCAGGGTGTTTTGGAAGCGAATGAAGGCTTCTTTGAAGGTATGTAACGCAATAGAATGCGGTGGATGTTGTGGAATGGAGTTTAATTTTGTGGAATAAAGTGGAATGGGTGGAAATGTGACGCAATACAGGGTGTCTGAGTGGTTTGGAAACGAACGGAGCCTTCTTTGATGGAATGGAAAGCAATAGGACATGGTGGAATTTTGTGGAAAGGAGCGGAATGTTGTGGGATGGCGTGAAATGCGGTTTAAAGAGAAGCAAAAGATTGCTCCTGAATTGTTAATTAGCGAATGCTGCCTTCTTTGGTGAAATGTGGTGCAACAGAACGTTGTGGAATGTTGCAGAATGGAGTGGAATGCTGTGAATTGGAGTGGAATGGGGTGTAATTTGATGCAACAGACGGCTCCTGAGTGGTTTGGAAGTGGATGCTGCCTTCTTTGATGGAGGAGAACGCAACAGAACGTTGTGGAATGTTGTGGAATGGCGTGAAATCCGGTTCAATGTGACACGATACAGAGTTCCTGAGTTGTTTCTTAGCGAATGCTGCCTCCTTTGACGCAATGCTATGCAACAGAACGTTGTGGAATGGAGTGGAATGTCGTGAAATGGAGTGGAGTGGGGTATAATGTGGTGCAATAGAGGGAAGCTGAGCGGTTTAGAGTAGAATGGAGACTTCCTTGATGGAATGGGAAACAATGCAACGTGACGGACTGTTGGATAATGAAGTACAATGTTGTGGACTGGAGACGAATGGGGTTTAATGTGATGCAGTAGATTTTCCTGAGTGTTTTAAGAGAATGTCTGTGTGTGCATGTGTATGCTCTTGTGGGTTTGATTGGGTTAGAGTGTGTGAGTGTGAGAGGGTGTGAGTGTGTGTGACAGTGTGTGAGTGTGTGTGAGTGTGTATGTGTGTGAGGGGCTCTGTGTGAGTGAAGGAGAGTGTGTTTGTGAGCATGTTGGTTTGAGAGTGGGAACTTGACTCTGAGTGAGTGACTGTGTGTGTTTGACGGGGATGTGCACGTTAGTGTGGGTGGAAGTGTGTGTGGCTGTGCAGGTGTGAGTGTGTGTGTGCGAATTGTGTGTTTGAATGTGGGAGAGTGCGTGAGTGTGTGTATGTGAGTGAGAGTGTGTGAGATTGTGTGATTCACGATGTGTCTGAGTGGGACTGACTGTGTTTGAGTGTGAGTGTGTCTGTCTATGAGTGTGTGTGTGAGAGTGAGTGTGCACGTGAGTGAGGGGCTGTGTGTGTTTCTGTGAGTCTGTGTGTGTGTGAGTGTGTGAGTGTGTTTTGGTTAGTAGGTGTGTGAGTAGGAGTGAGTGTTTGTGAGTGAGTATACAAGACTTGTGTGATTGTGTGAGATTGCGTGTGTGTCATAGTGTGTGAGTGAGTGTGTGTGAGTGGGCGTGTTGCAGAGTGTGTGGGGGTGTTTTTGTGTGTGATTTCGTGAGTGTGTGAGCGAGGTTGCGGGACTGTGTGAGTGTCTGTGTGTTTGTGTGAGTGTGAGTGTGAGGGGAATGGGGTGAAATATGGTACAACAAAGGGTGCCTGAGAGGTTTGGAATGGAAACGAGCCTTCTCTGACAGAATGGAAAGCAATAGAAGGTGGTGGGAGACGACGGATAGGAGTGCAATGTTGTGGCATGGATTGGAATGTGGTGTATTGTGAAGCAATAGATGGTTTCTGTGTGTTTTGGAAGAGAATGGATCCCTCTTCGACGGAATGAAAGGATTTTCTCGGAATGGAGAGGTGTTTTGTGGAATAAATTGGAATGTGGTGAAATGCGACGCAATGATGGGTGTCTGAGTGGTTTGGAAACGAATGGAGCCTTCCTTGACGGATTGGAAAGCAATAGAACGAGGTGGAATTGTGCGGAAAGGACTGGAATGTTGTGGGATGGTGTGAAATAGGGTTTAATGTGATTCAATAGAGGGTTCCTGAGTACTTTCTTAGCGAAGGCTGCCTTCTTTCACGCAATGGAACACAACAGAACGTTGTGGACTGCCGCAGAATGGAGTGGAATGTTGTGGAATGGAGTGGAATGGGGAGGAATGTGACGCAATTGACAGTTCAGGGTGTTTTGGAAGCGAATGAAGGCTTCTTTGATGGCATGTAACGCAATAGAACGCGGTGGATGTTGTGGAATGGAGTTTAAATTTGTGGAATAAAGTGGAATGGGTGGAAATGTAACGCAATACAGGGTGTCTGAGTGGTTTGGAAATGAACGGGGCCTTCTTTGATGGAATGGAAAGCAATAGGACATGGTGGAATTTTGTTGAAAGGAGCGGAATGTTGTGGGATGGCGTGAAATGCGGTTTAAAGAGAAGCAAAAGATTGCTCCTGAATTGTTTATTAGCGAATGCTGCCTTCTTTGGTGAAATGTGGTGCAACAGAACGTTGTGGAATGTTGCAGAATGGAGTGGAATGCTGTGAATTGGAGCCTAATGGGGTGTAATTTGATGCAACAGACGGTTCCTGATTTTTTTGGAAGTGGATGCTGCCTTCTTTAATGGAGGAGAAAGCAACAGAACGTTGTAGAATGTTGTGGAATGTTGTGGAATGGCGTGAAATCGGTTTCAATGTGACACGATAGAGAGTTCCTGAGTTGTTTCTTAGCGAATGCTGCCTCCTTTGACGCAATGCTATGCAACAGAACGTTGTGGAATGGAGTGGAATGTCGTGAAATGGAGTGGAGTGGGGTATAATGTGGTGCAATAGAGGGAAGCTGAGCGGTTTAGAGTAGAATGGAGACTTCCTTGATGGAATGGGAAACAATGCAACGTGACGGACTGTTGGATAATGAAGTAGAATGTTGTGGACTGGAGACGAATGGGGTTTAATGTGATGCAGTAGATTTTCCTGAGTGTTTTAAGAGAATGTCTGTGTGTGCATGTGTATGCTCTTGTGGGTTTGATTGGGTTAGAGTGTGTGAGTGTGAGAGGGTGTGAGTGTGTGTGACAGTGTGTGAGTGTGTGTGAGTGTGTATGTGTGTGAGGGGCTCTGTGTGAGTGAAGGAGAGTGTGTTTGTGAGCATGTTGGTTTGAGAGTGGGAACTTGACTCTGAGTGAGTGACTGTGTGTGTTTGACGGGGATGTGCACGTTAGTGTGGGTGGAAGTGTGTGTGGCTGTGCAGGTGTGAGTGTGTGTGTGCGAATTGTGTGTTTGAATGTGTGAGAGTGCGTGAGTGTGTGTATGTGAGTGAGAGTGTGTGAGATTGTGTGATTCACGATGTGTCTAAGTGGGACTGACTGTATTTGAGTGTGAGTGTGTCTGTCTATGAGTGTGTGTGTGAGAGTGAGTGTGCACGTGAGTGAGGGGCTGTGTGTGTGTATGCACGTGTTTGTTTCTGTGAGTCTGTGTGTGTGTGAGTGTGTGAGTGTGTTTGGGTTAGTAGGTGTGTGAGTAGGAGTGAGTGTTTGTGAGTGAGTATACAAGACTTGTGTGATTGTGTGAGATTGCGTGTGTGTCATAGTGTGTGAGTGAGTGTGTGTGAGTGGGCGTGTTTCAGAGTGTGTGGGCGTGTTTTTGTGTGTGATTTCGTGAGTGTGTGAGCGAGGTTGCGGGACTGTGTGAGTGTCTGTGTGTTTGTGTGAGTGTGAGTGTGAGGGGAATGGGGTGAAATATGGTACAACAAAGGGTGCCTGAGAGGTTTGGAATGGAAACGAGCCTTCTCTGACAGAATGGAAAGCAATAGAAAGTGGTGGGAGACGACGGATAGGAGTGCAATGTTGTGGCATGGATTGGAATGTGGTGTATTGTGAAGCAATAGATGGTTTCTGTGTGTTTTGGAAGAGAATGGATCCCTCTTCGACGGAATGAAAGGATTTTCTCGAAATGGAGAGGTGTTTTGTGGAATAAATTGGAATGTGGTGAAATGCGACGCAATGATGGGTGTCTGAGTGGTTTGGAAACGAATGGAGCCTTCCTTGACGGATTGGAAAGCAATAGAACGAGGTGGAATTGTGCGGAAAGGACTGGAATGTTGTGGGATGGTGTGAAATAGGGTTTAATGTGATTCAATAGAGGGTTCCTGAGTACTTTCTTAGCGAAGGCTGCCTTCTTTCACGCAATGGAACACAACAGAACGTTGTGGACTGCCGCAGAATGGAGTGGAATGTTGTGGAATGGAGTGGAATGGGGAGGAATGTGATGCAATTGACAGTTCAGGGTGTTTTGGAAGCGAATGAAGGCTTCTTTGAAGGCATGTAACGCAATAGAATGCGGTGGATGTTGTGGAATGGAGTTTAATTTTGTGGAATAAAGTGGAATGGGTGGAAATGTGACGCAATACAGGGTGTCTGAGTGGTTTGGAAACGAACGGAGCCTTCTTTGATGGAATGGAAAGCAATAGGACATGGTGGAATTTTGTGGAAAGGAGCGGAATGTTGTGGGATGGCGTGAAATGCGGTTTAAAGAGAAGCAAAAGATTGCTCCTGAATTGTTAATTAGCGAATGCTGCCTTCTTTGGTGAAATGTGGTGCAACAGAACGTTGTGGAATGTTGCAGAATGGAGTGGAATGCTGTGAATTGGAGTGGAATGGGGTGTAATTTGATGCAACAGACGGTTCCTGAGTGGTTTGGAAGTGGATGCTGCCTTCTTTGATGGAGGAGAACGCAACAGAACGTTGTGGAATGTTGTGGAATGGCGTGAAATCGGGTTCAATGTGACACGATAGAGAGTTCCTGAGTTGTTTCTTAGCGAATGCTGCCTCCTTTGACGCAATGCTATGCAACAGAACGTTGTGGAATGGAGTGGAATGTCGTAAAATGGAGTGGAGTGGGGTATAATGTGGTGCAATAGAGGGAAGCTGAGCGGTTTAGAGTAGAATGGAGACTTCCTTGATGGAATGGGAAACAATGCAACGTGACGGACTGTTGGATAATGAAGTACAATGTTGTGGACTGGAGACGAATGGGGTTTAATGTGATGCAGTAGATTTTCCTGAGTGTTTTAAGAGAATGTCTGTGTGTGCATGTGTATGCTCTTGTGGGTTTGATTGGGTTAGAGTGTGTGAGTGTGAGAGGGTGTGAGTGTGTGTGACAGTGTGTGAGTGTGTGTGAGTGTGTATGTGTGTGAGGGGCTCTGTGTGAGTGAAGGAGAGTGTGTTTGTGAGCATGTTGGTTTGAGAGTGGGAACTTGACTCTGAGTGAGTGACTGTGTGTGTTTGACGGGGAATGTGCACGTTAGTGTGGGTGGAAGTGTGTGTGGCTGTGCAGGTGTGAGTGTGTGTGTGCGAATTGTGTGTTTGAATGTGTGAGAGTGCGTGAGTGTGTGTATGTGAGTGAGAGTGTGTGAGATTGTGTGATTCACGATGTGTCTGAGTGGGACTGACTGTGTTAGAGTGTGAGTGTGTCTGTCTATGAGTGTGTGTGTGAGAGTGAGTGTGCACGTGAGTGAGGGGCTGTGTGTGTGTATGCACGTGTTTGTTTCTGTGAGTCTGTGTGTGTGTGAGTGTGTGAGTGTGTTTGGGTTAGTAGGTGTGTGAGTAGGAGTGAGTGTTTGTGAGTGAGTATACAAGACTTCTGTGATTGTGTGAGATTGCGTGTGTGTCATAGTGTGTGAGTGAGTGTGTGTGAGTGGGCGTGTTTCAGAGTGTGTGGGGGTGTTTTTGTGTGTGATTTCGTGAGTGTGTGAGCGAGGTTGCGAGACAGTGTGAGTGTCTGTGTGTTTGTGTGAGTGTGAGTGTGAGGGGAATGGGGTGAAATATGGTACAACAAAGGGTGCCTGAGAGGTTTGGAATGGAAACGAGCCTTCTCTGACAGAATGGAAAGCAATAGAAGGTGGTGGGAGACGACGGATAGGAGTGCAATGTTGTGGCATGGATTGGAATGTGGTGTATTGTGAAGCAATAGATGGTTTCTGTGTGTTTTGGAAGAGAATGGATCCCTCTTCGACGGAATGAAAGGATTTTCTCGGAATGGAGAGGTGTTTTGTGGAATAAATTGGAATGTGGTGAAATGCGACGCAATGATGGGTGTCTGAGTGGTTTGGAAACGAATGGAGCCTTCCTTGACGGATTGGAAAGCAATAGAACGAGGTGGAATTGTGCGGAAAGGACTGGAATGTTGTGGGATGGTGTGAAATAGGGTTTAATGTGATTCAATAGAGGGTTCCTGAGTACTTTCTTAGCGAAGGCTGCCTTCTTTCACGCAATGGAACACAACAGAACGTTGAGGACTGCCGCAGAATGGAGTGGAATGTTGTGGAATGGAGTGGAATGGGGAGGAATGTGATGCAATTGACAGTTCAGGGTGTTTTGGAAGCGAATGAAGGCTTCTTTGAAGGCATGTAACGCAATAGAATGCGGTGGATGTTGTGGAATGGAGTTAAATTTTGTGGAATAAAATGGAATGGGTGGAAATGTGACGCAATACAGGGTGTCTGAGTGGTTTGGAAACGAACGGAGCCTTCTTTGATGGAATGGAAAGCAATAGGACATGGTGGAATTTTGTGGAAAGGAGCGGAATGTTGTGGGATGGCGTGAAATGCGGTTTAAAGAGAAGAAAAGATTGCTCCTGAATTGTTAATTAGCGAATGCTGCCATCTTTGGTGAAATGTGGTGCAACAGAACGTTGTGGAATGTTGCAGAATGGAGTGGAATGCTGTGAATTGGAGTGGAATGGGGTGTAATTTGATGCAACAGACGGTTCCTGAGTGGTTTGGAAGTGGATGCTGCCTTCTTTGATGGAGGAGAACGCAACAGAACGTTGTGGAATGTTGTGGAATGGCGTGAAATCGGGTTCAATGTGACACGATAGAGAGTTCCTGAGTTGTTTCTTAGCGAATGCTGCCTCCTTTGACGCAATGCTATGCAACAGAACGTTGTGGAATGGAGTGGAATGTCGTGAAATGGAGTGGAGTGGGGTATAATGTGGTGCAATAGAGGGAAGCTGAGCGGTTTAGAGTAGAATGGAGACTTCCTTGATGGAATGGGAAACAATGCAACGTGACGGACTGTTGGATAATGAAGTACAATGTTGTGGACTGGAGACGAATGGGGTTTAATGTGATGCAGTAGATTTTCCTGAGTGTTTTAAGAGAATGTCTGTGTGTGCATGTGTATGCTCTTGTGGGTTTGATTGGGTTAGAGTGTGTGAGTGTGAGAGGGTGTGAGTGTGTGTGACAGTGTGTGAGTGTGTGTGAGTGTGTATGTGTGTGAGGGGCTCTGTGTGAGTGAAGGAGAGTGTGTTTGTGAGCATGTTGGTTTGAGAGTGGGAACTTGACTCTGAGTGAGTGACTGTGTGTGTTTGACGGGGATGTGCACGTTAGTGTGGGTGGAAGTGTGTGTGGCTGTGCAGGTGTGAGTGTGTGTGTGCGAATTGTGTGTTTGAATGTGTGAGAGTGCGTGAGTGTGTGTATGTGAGTGAGAGTGTGTGAGATTGTGTGATTCACGATGTGTCTAAGTGGGACTGACTGTATTTGAGTGTGAGTGTGTCTGTCTATGAGTGTGTGTGTGAGAGTGAGTGTGCACGTGAGTGAGGGGCTGTGTGTGTGTATGCACGTGTTTGTTTCTGTGAGTCTGTGTGTGTGTGAGTGTGTGAGTGTGTTTGGGTTAGTAGGTGTGTGAGTAGGAGTGAGTGTTTGTGAGTGAGTATACAAGACTTGTGTGATTGTGTGAGATTGCGTGTGTGTCATAGTGTGTGAGTGAGTGTGTGTGAGTGGGCGTGTTTCAGAGTGTGTGGGCGTGTTTTTGTGTGTGATTTCGTGAGTGTGTGAGCGAGGTTGCGGGACTGTGTGAGTGTCTGTGTGTTTGTGTGAGTGTGAGTGTGAGGGGAATGGGGTGAAATATGGTACAACAAAGGGTGCCTGAGAGGTTTGGAATGGAAACGAGCCTTCTCTGACAGAATGGAAAGCAATAGAAAGTGGTGGGAGACGACGGATAGGAGTGCAATGTTGTGGCATGGATTGGAATGTGGTGTATTGTGAAGCAATAGATGGTTTCTGTGTGTTTTGGAAGAGAATGGATCCCTCTTCGACGGAATGAAAGGATTTTCTCGAAATGGAGAGGTGTTTTGTGGAATAAATTGGAATGTGGTGAAATGCGACGCAATGATGGGTGTCTGAGTGGTTTGGAAACGAATGGAGCCTTCCTTGACGGATTGGAAAGCAATAGAACGAGGTGGAATTGTGCGGAAAGGACTGGAATGTTGTGGGATGGTGTGAAATAGGGTTTAATGTGATTCAATAGAGGGTTCCTGAGTACTTTCTTAGCGAAGGCTGCCTTCTTTCACGCAATGGAACACAACAGAACGTTGTGGACTGCCGCAGAATGGAGTGGAATGTTGTGGAATGGAGTGGAATGGGGAGGAATGTGATGCAATTGACAGTTCAGGGTGTTTTGGAAGCGAATGAAGGCTTCTTTGAAGGCATGTAACGCAATAGAATGCGGTGGATGTTGTGGAATGGAGTTTAATTTTGTGGAATAAAGTGGAATGGGTGGAAATGTGACGCAATACAGGGTGTCTGAGTGGTTTGGAAACGAACGGAGCCTTCTTTGATGGAATGGAAAGCAATAGGACATGGTGGAATTTTGTGGAAACGAGCGGAATGTTGTGGGATGGCGTGAAATGCGGTTTAAAGAGAAGCAAAAGATTGCTCCTGAATTGTTAATTAGCGAATGCTGCCTTCTTTGGTGAAATGTGGTGCAACAGAACGTTGTGGAATGTTGCAGAATGGAGTGGAATGCTGTGAATTGGAGTGGAATGGGGTGTAATTTGATGCAACAGACGGTTCCTGAGTGGTTTGGAAGTGGATGCTGCCTTCTTTGATGGAGGAGAACGCAACAGAACGTTGTGGAATGTTGTGGAATGGCGTGAAATCGGGTTCAATGTGACACGATAGAGAGTTCCTGAGTTGTTTCTTAGCGAATGCTGCCTCCTTTGACGCAATGCTATGCAACAGAACGTTGTGGAATGGAGTGGAATGTCGTAAAATGGAGTGGAGTGGGGTATAATGTGGTGCAATAGAGGGAAGCTGAGCGGTTTAGAGTAGAATGGAGACTTCCTTGATGGAATGGGAAACAATGCAACGTGACGGACTGTTGGATAATGAAGTACAATGTTGTGGACTGGAGACGAATGGGGTTTAATGTGATGCAGTAGATTTTCCTGAGTGTTTTAAGAGAATGTCTGTGTGTGCATGTGTATGCTCTTGTGGGTTTGATTGGGTTAGAGTGTGTGAGTGTGAGAGGGTGTGAGTGTGTGTGACAGTGTGTGAGTGTGTGTGAGTGTGTATGTGTGTGAGGGGCTCTGTGTGAGTGAAGGAGAGTGTGTTTGTGAGCATGTTGGTTTGAGAGTGGGAACTTGACTCTGAGTGAGTGACTGTGTGTGTTTGACGGGGAATGTGCACGTTAGTGTGGGTGGAAGTGTGTGTGGCTGTGCAGGTGTGAGTGTGTGTGTGCGAATTGTGTGTTTGAATGTGTGAGAGTGCGTGAGTGTGTGTATGTGAGTGAGAGTGTGTGAGATTGTGTGATTCACGATGTGTCTGAGTGGGACTGACTGTGTTTGAGTGTGAGTGTGTCTGTCTATGAGTGTGTGTGTGAGAGTGAGTGTGCACGTGAGTGAGGGGCTGTGTGTGTGTATGCACGTGTGTGTTTCTGTGAGTCTGTGTGTGTGTGAGTGTGTGAGTGTGTTTGGGTTAGTAGGTGTGTGAGTAGGAGTGAGTGTTTGTGAGTGAGTATACAAGACTTGTGTGATTGTGTGAGATTGCGTGTGTGTCATAGTGTGTGAGTGAGTGTGTGTGAGTGGGCGTGTTTCAGAGTGTGTGGGGGTGTTTTTGTGTGTGATTTCGTGAGTGTGTGAGCGAGGTTGCGAGACAGTGTGAGTGTCTGTGTGTTTGTGTGAGTGTGAGTGTGAGGGGAATGGGGTGAAATATGGTACAACAAAGGGTGCCTGAGAGGTTTGGAATGGAAACGAGCCTTCTCTGACAGAATGGAAAGCAATAGAAGGTGGTGGGAGACGACGGATAGGAGTGCAATGTTGTGGCATGGATTGGAATGTGGTGTATTGTGAAGCAATAGATGGTTTCTGTGTGTTTTGGAAGAGAATGGATCCCTCTTCGACGGAATGAAAGGATTTTCTCGGAATGGAGAGGTGTTTTGTGGAATAAATTGGAATGTGGTGAAATGCGACGCAATGATGGGTGTCTGAGTGGTTTGGAAACGAATGGAGCCTTCCTTGACGGATTGGAAAGCAATAGAACGAGGTGGAATTGTGCGGAAAGGACTGGAATGTTGTGGGATGGTGTGAAATAGGGTTTAATGTGATTCAATAGAGGGTTCCTGAGTACTTTCTTAGCGAAGGCTGCCTTCTTTCACGCAATGGAACACAACAGAACGTTGTGGACTGCCGCAGAATGGAGTGGAATGTTGTGGAATGGAGTGGAATGGGGAGGAATGTGATGCAATTGACAGTACAGGGTGTTTTGGAAGCGAATGAAGGCTTCTTTGAAGGCATGTAACGCAATAGAATGCGGTGGATGTTGTGGAATGGAGTTAAATTTTGTGGAATAAAATGGAATGGGTGGAAATGTGACGCAATACAGGGTGTCTGAGTGGTTTGGAAACGAACGGAGCCTTCTTTGATGGAATGGAAAGCAATAGGACATGGTGGAATTTTGTGGAAAGGAGCGGAATGTTGTGGGATGGCGTGAAATGCGGTTTAAAGAGAAGAAAAGATTGCTCCTGAATTGTTAATTAGCGAATGCTGCCATCTTTGGTGAAATGTGGTGCAACAGAACGTTGTGGAATGTTGCAGAATGGAGTGGAATGCTGTGAATTGGAGTGGAATGGGGTGTAATTTGATGCAACAGACGGTTCCTGAGTGGTTTGGAAGTGGATGCTGCCTTCTTTGATGGAGGAGAACGCAACAGAACGTTGTGGAATGTTGTGGAATGGCGTGAAATCGGGTTCAATGTGACACGATAGAGAGTTCCTGAGTTGTTTCTTAGCGAATGCTGCCTCCTTTGACGCAATGCTATGCAACAGAACGTTGTGGAATGGAGTGGAATGTCGTGAAATGGAGTGGAGTGGGGTATAATGTGGTGCAATAGAGGGAAGCTGAGCGGTTTAGAGTAGAATGGAGACTTCCTTGATGGAATGGGAAACAATGCAACGTGACGGACTGTTGGATAATGAAGTACAATGTTGTGGACTGGAGACGAATGGGGTTTAATGTGATGCAGTAGATTTTCCTGAGTGTTTTAAGAGAATGTCTGTGTGTGCATGTGTATGCTCTTGTGGGTTTGATTGGGTTAGAGTGTGTGAGTGTGAGAGGGTGTGAGTGTGTGTGACAGTGTGTGAGTGTGTGTGAGTGTGTATGTGTGTGAGGGGCTCTGTGTGAGTGAAGGAGAGTGTGTTTGTGAGCATGTTGGTTTGAGAGTGGGAACTTGACTCTGAGTGAGTGACTGTGTGTGTTTGACGGGGAATGTGCACGTTAGTGTGGGTGGAAGTGTGTGTGGCTGTGCAGGTGTGAGTGTGTGTGTGCGAATTGTGTGTTTGAATGTGTGAGAGTGCGTGAGTGTGTGTATGTGAGTGAGAGTGTGTGAGATTGTGTGATTCACGATGTGTCTGAGTGGGACTGACTGTGTTTGAGTGTGAGTGTGTCTGTCTATGAGTGTGTGTGTGAGAGTGAGTGTGCACGTGAGTGAGGGGCTGTGTGTGTGTATGCACGTGTGTGTTTCTGTGAGTCTGTGTGTGTGTGAGTGTGTGAGTGTGTTTGGGTTAGTAGGTGTGTGAGTAGGAGTGAGTGTTTGTGAGTGAGTATACAAGACTTGTGTGATTGTGTGAGATTGCGTGTGTGTCATAGTGTGTGAGTGAGTGTGTGTGAGTGGGCGTGTTTCAGAGTGTGTGGGGGTGTTTTTGTGTGTGATTTCGTGAGTGTGTGAGCGAGGTTGCGGGACTGTGTGAGTGTCTGTGTGTTTGTGTGAGTGTGAGTGTGAGGGGAATGGGGTGAAATATGGTACAACAAAGGGTGCCTGAGAGGTTTGGAATGGAAACGAGCCTTCTCTGACAGAATGGAAAGCAATAGAAGGTGGTGGGAGACGACGGATAGGAGTGCAATGTTGTGGCATGGATTGGAATGTGGTGTATTGTGAAGCAATAGATGGTTTCTGTGTGTTTTGGAAGAGAATGGATCCCTCTTCGACGGAATGAAAGGATTTTCTCGGAATGGAGAGGTGTTTTGTGGAATAAATTGGAATGTGGTGAAATGCGACGCAATGATGGGTGTCTGAGTGGTTTGGAAACGAATGGAGCCTTCCTTGACGGATTGGAAAGCAATAGAACGAGGTGGAATTGTGCGGAAAGGACTGGAATGTTGTGGGATGGTGTGAAATAGGGTTTAATGTGATTCAATAGAGGGTTCCTGAGTACTTTCTTAGCGAAGGCTGCCTTCTTTCACGCAATGGAACACAACAGAACGTTGTGGACTGCCGCAGAATGGAGTGGAATGTTGTGGAATGGAGTGGAATGGGGAGGAATGTGATGCAATTGACAGTTCAGGGTGTTTTGGAAGCGAATGAAGGCTTCTTTGATGGCATGTAACGCAATAGAACGCGGTGGATGTTGTGGAATGGAGTTTAATTTTGTGGAATAAAGTGGAATGGGTGGAAATGTGACGCAATACAGGGTGTCTGAGAGGTTTGGAAACGAACGGGGCCTTCTTTGATGGAATGGAAAGCAATAGGACATGGTGGAATTTTGTGGAAAGGAGCGGAATGTTGTGGGATGGCGTGAAATGCGGTTTAAAGAGAAGCAAAAGATTGCTCCTGAATTGTTTATTAGCGAATGCTGCCTTCTTTGGTGAAATGTGGTGCAACAGAACGTTGTGGAATGTTGCAGAATGGAGTGGAATGCTGTGAATTGGAGTGGAATGGGGTGTAATTTGATGCAACAGACGGTTCCTGAGTGGTTTGGAAGTGGATGCTGCCTTCTTTGATGGAGGAGAACGCAACAGAACGTTGTGGAATGTTTTGGAATGGCGTGAAATCCGGTTCAATGTGACACGATACAGAGTTCCTGAGTTGTTTCTTAGCGAATGCTGCCTCCTTTGACGCAATGCTATGCAACAGAACGTTGTGGAATGGAGTGGAATGTCGTGAAATGGAGTGGAGTGGGGTATAATGTGGTGCAATAGAGGGAAGCTGAGCGGTTTAGAGTAGAATGGAGACTTCCTTGATGGAATGGGAAACAATGCAACGTGACGGACTGTTGGATAATGAAGTAGAATGTTGTGGACTGGAGACGAATGGGGTTTAATGTGATGCAGTAGATTTTCCTGAGTGTTTTAAGAGAATGTCTGTGTGTGCATGTGTATGCTCTTGTGGGTTTGATTGGGTTAGAGTGTTTGAGTGTGAGAAGGTGTGAGTGTGTGTGACAGTGTGTGAGTGTGTGTGAGTGTGTATGTGTGTGAGGGGCTCTGTGTGAGTGAAGGAGAGTGTGTTTGTGAGCATGTTGGTTTGAGAGTGGGAACTTGACTCTGAGTGAGTGACTGTGTGTGTTTGACGGGGAATGTGCATGTTAGTGTGGGTGGAAGTGTGTGTGGCTGTGCAGGTGTGAGTGTGTGTGTGCGAATTGTGTGTTTGAATGTGTGAGAGTGTGTGAGTGTGTGTATGTGAGTGAGAGTGTGTGAGATTGTGTGATTCACGATGTGTCTGAGTGGGACTGACTCTGTTTGAGTGTGAGTGTGTCTGTCTATGAGTGTGTGTGTGAGAGTGAGTGTGCACGTGAGTGAGGGGCTGTGTGTGTGTATGCACGTGTGTGTTTCTGTGAGTCTGTGTGTGTGTGAGTGTGTGAGTGTGTTTGGGTTAGTAGGTGTGTGAGTAGGAGTGAGTGTTTGTGAGTGAGTATACAAGACTTGTGTGATTGTGTGAGATTGCGTGTGTGTCATAGTGTGTGAGTGAGTGTGTGTGAGTGGGCGTGTTTCAGAGTGTGTGGGGGTGTTTTTGTGTGTGATTTCGTGAGTGTGTGAGCGAGGTTGCGGGACTGTGTGAGTGTCTGTGTGTTTGTGTGAGTGTGAGTGTGAGGGGAATGGGGTGAAATATGGTACAACAAAGGGTGCCTGAGAGGTTTGGAATGGAAACGAGCCTTCTCTGACAGAATGGAAAGCAATAGAAGGTGGTGGGAGACGACGGATAGGAGTGCAATGTTGTGGCATGGATTGGAATGTGGTGTATTGTGAAGCAATAGATGGTTTCTGTGTGTTTTGGAAGAGAATGGATCCCTCTTCGACGGAATGAAAGGATTTTCTCGGAATGGAGAGGTGTTTTGTGGAATAAATTGGAATGTGGTGAAATGCGACGCAATGATGGGTGTCTGAGTGGTTTGGAAACGAATGGAGCCTTCCTTGACGGATTGGAAAGCAATAGAACGAGGTGGAATTGTGCGGAAAGGACTGGAATGTTGTGGGATGGTGTGAAATAGGGTTTAATGTGATTCAATAGAGGGTTCCTGAGTACTTTCTTAGCGAAGGCTGCCTTCTTTCACGCAATGGAACACAACAGAACGTTGTGGACTGCCGCAGAATGGAGTGGAATGTTGTAGAATGGAGTGGAATGGGGAGGAATGTGATGCAATTGACAGTTCAGGGTGTTTTGGAAGCGAATGAAGGCTTCTTTGATGGCATGTAACGCAATAGAACGCGGTGGATGTTGTGGAATGGAGTTTAATTTTGTGGAATAAAGTGGAATGGGTGGAAATGTGACGCAATACAGGGTGTCTGAGAGGTTTGGAAACGAACGGGGCCTTCTTTGATGGAATGGAAAGCAATAGGACATGGTGGAATTTTGTGGAAAGGAGCGGAATGTTGTGGGATGGCGTGAAATGCGGTTTAAAGAGAAGCAAAAGATTGCTCCTGAATTGTTTATTAGCGAATGCTGCCTTCTTTGGTGAAATGTGGTGCAACAGAACGTTGTGGAATGTTGCAGAATGGAGTGGAATGCTGTGAATTGGAGTGGAATGGGGTGTAATTTGATGCAACAGACGGTTCCTGAGTGGTTTGGAAGTGGATGCTGCCTTCTTTGATGGAGGAGAACGCAACAGAACGTTGTGGAATGTTGTGGAATGGCGTGAAATCGGGTTCAATGTGACACGATACAGAGTTCCTGAGTTGTTTCTTAGCGAATGCTGCCTCCTTTGACGCAATGCTATGCAACAGAACGTTGTGGAATGGAGTG
Source organism: Manis javanica (assembly GCF_040802235.1). Taxonomy (NCBI): domain Eukaryota; kingdom Metazoa; phylum Chordata; class Mammalia; order Pholidota; family Manidae; genus Manis; species Manis javanica. Next base: position 77,679,628 of record NC_133163.1, read on the forward strand.
GAATGTCGTGAAATGGAGTGGAGTGGGGTATAATGTGGTGCAATAGAGGGAAGCTGAGCGGTTTAGAGTAGAATGGAGACTTCCTTGATGGAATGGGAAACAATGCAACGTGACGGACTGTTGGATAATGAAGTACAATGTTGTGGACTGGAGACGAATGGGGTTTAATGTGATGCAGTAGATTTTCCTGAGTGTTTTAAGAGAATGTCTGTGTGTGCATGTGTATGCTCTTGTGGGTTTGATTGGGTTAGAGTGTTTGAGTGTGAGAAGGTGTGAGTGTGTGTGACAGTGTGTGAGTGTGTGTGAGTGTGTATGTGTGTGAGGGGCTCTGTGTGAGTGAAGGAGAGTGTGTTTGTGAGCATGTTGGTTTGAGAGTGGGAACTTGACTCTGAGTGAGTGACTGTGTGTGTTTGACGGGGAATGTGCATGTTAGTGTGGGTGGAAGTGTGTGTGGCTGTGCAGGTGTGAGTGTGTGTGTGCGAATTGTGTGTTTGAATGTGTGAGAGTGTGTGAGTGTGTGTATGTGAGTGAGAGTGTGTGAGATTGTGTGATTCACGATGTGTCTGAGTGGGACTGACTCTGTTTGAGTGTGAGTGTGTCTGTCTATGAGTGTGTGTGTGAGAGTGAGTGTGCACGTGAGTGAGGGGCTGTGTGTGTGTATGCACGTGTGTGTTTCTGTGAGTCTGTGTGTGTGTGAGTGTGTGAGTGTGTTTGGGTTAGTAGGTGTGTGAGTAGGAGTGAGTGTTTGTGAGTGAGTATACAAGACTTGTGTGATTGTGTGAGATTGCGTGTGTGTCATAGTGTGTGAGTGAGTGTGTGTGAGTGGGCGTGTTTCAGAGTGTGTGGGGGTGTTTTTGTGTGTGATTTCGTGAGTGTGTGAGCGAGGTTGCGGGACTGTGTGAGTGTCTGTGTGTTTGTGTGAGTGTGAGTGTGAGGGGAATGGGGTGAAATATGGTACAACAAAGGGTGCCTGAGAGGTTTGGAATGGAAACGAGCCTTCTCTGACAGAATGGAAAGCAATAGAAGGTGGTGGGAGACGACGGATAGGAGTGCAATGTTGTGGCATGGATTGGAATGTGGTGTATTGTGAAGCAATAGATGGTTTCTGTGTGTTTTGGAAGAGAATGGATCCCTCTTCGACGGAATGAAAGGATTTTCTCGGAATGGAGAGGTGTTTTGTGGAATAAATTGGAATGTGGTGAAATGCGACGCAATGATGGGTGTCTGAGTGGTTTGGAAACGAATGGAGCCTTCCTTGACGGATTGGAAAGCAATAGAACGAGGTGGAATTGTGCGGAAAGGACTGGAATGTTGTGGGATGGTGTGAAATAGGGTTTAATGTGATTCAATAGAGGGTTCCTGAGTACTTTCTTAGCGAAGGCTGCCTTCTTTCACGCAATGGAACACAACAGAACGTTGTGGACTGCCGCAGAATGGAGTGGAATGTTGTGGAATGGAGTGGAATGGGGAGGAATGTGATGCAATTGACAGTTCAGGGTGTTTTGGAAGCGAATGAAGGCTTCTTTGAAGGCATGTAACGCAATAGAATGCGGTGGATGTTGTGGAATGGAGTTAAATTTTGTGGAATAAAATGGAATGGGTGGAAATGTGACGCAATACAGGGTGTCTGAGTGGTTTGGAAACGAACGGAGCCTTCTTTGATGGAATGGAAAGCAATAGGACATGGTGGAATTTTGTGGAAAGGAGCGGAATGTTGTGGGATGGCGTGAAATGCGGTTTAAAGAGAAGAAAAGATTGCTCCTGAATTGTTAATTAGCGAATGCTGCCGTCTTTGGTGAAATGTGGTGCAACAGAACGTTGTGGAATGTTGCAGAATGGAGTGGAATGCTGTGAATTGGAGTGGAATGGGGTGTAATTTGATGCAACAGACGGTTCCTGAGTGGTTTCGAAGTGGATGCTGCCTTCTTTGATGGAGGAGAACGCAACAGAACGTTGTGGAATGTTGTGGAATGGCGTGAAATCGGGTTCAATGTGACACGATAGAGAGTTCCTGAGCTGTTTCTTAGCGAATGCTGCCTCCTTTGACGCAATGCTATGCAACAGATCGTTGTGGAATGGAGTGGAATGTCGTGAAATGGAGTGGAGTGGGGTATAATGTGGTGCAATAGAGGGAAGCTGAGCGGTTTAGAGTAGAATGGAGACTTCCTTGATGGAATGGGAAACAATGCAACGTGACGGACTGTTGGATAATGAAGTACAATGTTGTGGACTGGAGACGAATGGGGTTTAATGTGATGCAGTAGATTTTCCTGAGTGTTTTAAGAGAATGTCTGTGTGTGCATGTGTATGCTCTTGTGGGTTTGATTGGGTTAGAGTGTGTGAGTGTGAGAGGGTGTGAGTGTGTGTGACAGTGTGTGAGTGTGTGTGAGTGTGTATGTGTGTGAGGGGCTCTGTGTGAGTGAAGGAGAGTGTGTTTGTGAGCATGTTGGTTTGAGAGTGGGAACTTGACTCTGAGTGAGTGACTGTGTGTGTTTGACGGGGAATGTGCACGTTAGTGTGGGTGGAAGTGTGTGTGGCTGTGCAGGTGTGAGTGTGTGTGTGCGAATTGTGTGTTTGAATGTGTGAGAGTGCGTGAGTGTGTGTATGTGAGTGAGAGTGTGTGAGATTGTGTGATTCACGATGTGTCTGAGTGGGACTGACTGTGTTTGAGTGTGAGTGTGTCTGTCTATGAGTGTGTGTGTGAGAGTGAGTGTGCACGTGAGTGAGGGGCTGTGTGTGTGTATGCACGTGTGTGTTTCTGTGAGTCTGTGTGTGTGTGAGTGTGTGAGTGTGTTTGGGTTAGTAGGTGTGTGAGTAGGAGTGAGTGTTTGTGAGTGAGTATACAAGACTTGTGTGATTGTGTGAGATTGCGTGTGTGTCATAGTGTGTGAGTGAGTGTGTGTGAGTGGGCGTGTTTCAGAGTGTGTGGGGGTGTTTTTGTGTGTGATTTCGTGAGTGTGTGAGCGAGGTTGCGGGACTGTGTGAGTGTCTGTGTGTTTGTGTGAGTGTGAGTGTGAGGGGAATGGGGTGAAATATGGTACAACAAAGGGTGCCTGAGAGGTTTGGAATGGAAACGAGCCTTCTCTGACAGAATGGAAAGCAATAGAAGGTGGTGGGAGACGACGGATAGGAGTGCAATGTTGTGGCATGGATTGGAATGTGGTGTATTGTGAAGCAATAGATGGTTTCTGTGTGTTTTGGAAGAGAATGGATCCCTCTTCGACGGAATGAAAGGATTTTCTCGGAATGGAGAGGTGTTTTGTGGAATAAATTGGAATGTGGTGAAATGCGACGCAATGATGGGTGTCTGAGTGGTTTGGAAACGAATGGAGCCTTCCTTGACGGATTGGAAAGCAATAGAACGAGGTGGAATTGTGCGGAAAGGACTGGAATGTTGTGGGATGGTGTGAAATAGGGTTTAATGTGATTCAATAGAGGGTTCCTGAGTACTTTCTTAGCGAAGGCTGCCTTCTTTCACGCAATGGAACACAACAGAACGTTGTGGACTGCCGCACAATGGAGTGGAATGTTGTGGAATGGAGTGGAATGGGGAGGAATGTGATGCAATTGACAGTTCAGGGTGTTTTGGAAGCGAATGAAGGCTTCTTTGATGGCATGTAACGCAATAGAATGCGGTGGATGTTGTGGAATGGAGTTTAATTTTGTGGAATAAAGTGGAATGGGTGGAAATGTGACGCAATACAGGGTGTCTGAGTGGTTTGGAAACGAACGGGGCCTTCTTTGATGGAATGGAAAGCAATAGGACATGGTGGAATTTTGTGGAAAGGAGCGGAATGTTGTGGGATGGCGTGAAATGCGGTTTAAAGAGAAGAAAAGATTGCTCCTGAATTGTTAATTAGCGAATGCTGCCTTCTTTGGTGAAATGTGGTGCAACAGAACGTTGTGGAATGTTGCAGAATGGAGTGGAATGCTGTGAATTGGAGTGGAATGGGGTGTAATTTGATGCAACAGACGGTTCCTGAGTGGTTTGGAAGTGGATGCTGCCTTCTTTGATGGAGGAGAACGCAACAGAACGTTGTGGAATGTTGTGGAATGGCGTGAAATCGGGTTCAATGTGACACGATACAGAGTTCCTGAGTTGTTTCTTAGCGAATGCTGCCTCCTTTGACGCAATGCTATGCAACAGAACGTTGTGGAATGGAGTGGAATGTCGTGAAATGGAGTGGAGTGGGGTATAATGTGGTGCAATAGAGGGAAGCTGAGCGGTTTAGAGTAGAATGGAGACTTCCTTGATGGAATGGGAAACAATGCAACGTGACGGACTGTTGGATAATGAAGTACAATGTTGTGGACTGGAGACGAATGGGGTTTAATGTGATGCAGTAGATTTTCCTGAGTGTTTTAAGAGAATGTCTGTGTGTGCATGTGTATGCTCTTGTGGGTTTGATTGGGTTAGAGTGTTTGAGTGTGAGAAGGTGTGAGTGTGTGTGACAGTGTGTGAGTGTGTGTGAGTGTGTATGTGTGTGAGGGGCTCTGTGTGAGTGAAGGAGAGTGTGTTTGTGAGCATGTTGGTTTGAGAGTGGGAACTTGACTCTGAGTGAGTGACTGTGTGTGTTTGACGGGGAATGTGCATGTTAGTGTGGGTGGAAGTGTGTGTGGCTGTGCAGGTGTGAGTGTGTGTGTGCGAATTGTGTGTTTGAATGTGTGAGAGTGTGTGAGTGTGTGTATGTGAGTGAGAGTGTGTGAGATTGTGTGATTCACGATGTGTCTGAGTGGGACTGACTGTGTTTGAGTGTGAGTGTGTCTGTCTATGAGTGTGTGTGTGAGAGTGAGTGTGCACGTGAGTGAGGGGCTGTGTGTGTGTATGCACGTGTGTGTTTCTGTGAGTCTGTGTGTGTGTGAGTGTGTGAGTGTGTTTGGGTTAGTAGGTGTGTGAGTAGGAGTGAGTGTTTGTGAGTGAGTATACAAGACTTGTGTGATTGTGTGAGATTGCGTGTGTGTCATAGTGTGTGAGTGAGTGTGTGTGAGTGGGCGTGTTTCAGAGTGTGTGGGGGTGTTTTTGTGTGTGATTTCGTGAGTGTGTGAGCGAGGTTGCGAGACAGTGTGAGTGTCTGTGTGTTTGTGTGAGTGTGAGTGTGAGGGGAATGGGGTGAAATATGGTACAACAAAGGGTGCCTGAGAGGTTTGGAATGGAAACGAGCCTTCTCTGACAGAATGGAAAGCAATAGAAGGTGGTGGGAGACGACGGATAGGAGTGCAATGTTGTGGCATGGATTGGAATGTGGTGTATTGTGAAGCAATAGATGGTTTCTGTGTGTTTTGGAAGAGAATGGATCCCTCTTCGACGGAATGAAAGGATTTTCTCGGAATGGAGAGGTGTTTTGTGGAATAAATTGGAATGTGGTGAAATGCGACGCAATGATGGGTGTCTGAGTGGTTTGGAAACGAATGGAGCCTTCCTTGACGGATTGGAAAGCAATAGAACGAGGTGGAATTGTGCGGAAAGGACTGGAATGTTGTGGGATGGTGTGAAATAGGGTTTAATGTGATGCAATAGAGGGTTCCTGAGTTCTTTCTTAGCGAAGGCTGCCTTCTTTCACGCAATGGAACACAACAGAACGTTGTGGACTGCCGCAGAATGGAGTGGAATGTTGTGGAATGGAGTGGAGTGGGGAGGAATGTGACGCAATTGACAGTTCAGGGTGTTTTGGAAGCGAATGAAGGCTTCTTTGATGGCATGTAACGCAATAGAACGCGGTGGATGTTGTGGAATGGAGTTTAAATTTGTGGAATAAAGTGGAATGGGTGGAAATGTGACGCAATACAGGGTGTCTGAGTGGTTTGGAAATGAACGGGGCCTTCTTTGATGGAATGGAGAGCAATAGGACATGGTGGAATTTTGTGGAAAGGAGCGGAATGTTGTGGGATGGCGTGAAATGCGGTTTAAAGAGAAGCAAAAGATTGCTCCTGAATTGTTTATTAGCGAATGCTGCCTTCTTTGGTGAAATGTGGTGCAACAGAACGTTGTGGAATGTTGCAGAATGGAGTGGAATGCTGTGAATTGGAGTCTAATGGGGTGTAATTTGATGCAACAGACGGTTCCTGAGTTTTTTGGAAGTGGATGCTGCCTTCTTTAATGGAGGAGAAAGCAACAGAAAGTTGTAGAATGTTGTGGAATGTTGTGGAATGGCGTGGAATGGCGTGAAATCGGGTTCAATGTGACACGATAGAGAGTTCCTGAGTTGTTTCTTAGCGAATGCTGCCTTCTTTGACGCAATGCTATGCAACAGAACGTTGTGGAATGGAGTGGAATGTCGTGAAATGGAGTGGAGTGGGGTATAATGTGGTGCAATAGAGGGAAGCTGAGCGGTTTAGAGTAGAATGGAGACTTCCTTGATGGAATGGGAAACAATGCAACGTGACGGACTGTTGGATAATGAAGTAGAATGTTGTGGACTGGAGACGAATGGGGTTTAATGTGATGCAGTAGATTTTCCTGAGTGTTTTAAGAGAATGTCTGTGTGTGCATGTGTATGCTCTTGTGGGTTTGATTGGGTTAGAGTGTGTGAGTGTGAGAGGGTGTGAGTGTGTGTGACAGTGTGTGAGTGTGTGTGAGTGTGTATGTGTGTGAGGGGCTCTGTGTGAGTGAAGGAGAGTGTGTTTGTGAGCATGTTGGTTTGAGAGTGGGAACTTGACTCTGAGTGAGTGACTGTGTGTGTTTGACGGGGAATGTGCACGTTAGTGTGGGTGGAAGTGTGTGTGGCTGTGCAGGTGTGAGTGTGTGTGTGCGAATTGTGTGTTTGAATGTGTGAGAGTGCGTGAATGTGTGTATGTGAGTGAGAGTGTGTGAGATTGTGTGATTCACGATGTGTCTGAGTGGGACTGACTGTGTTTGAGTGTGAGTGTGTCCGTCTATGAGTGTGTGTGTGAGAGTGAGTGTGCACGTGAGTGAGGGGCTGTGTGTGTGTATGCACGTGTGTGTTTCTGTGAGTCTGTGTGTGTGTGAGTGTGTGAGTGTGTTTGGGTTAGTAGGTGTGTGAGTAGGAGTGAGTGTTTGTGAGTATACAAGACTTGTGTGATTGTGTGAGATTGCGTGTGTGTCATAGTGTGTGAGTGAGTGTGTGTGAGTGGGCGTGTTTCAGAGTGTGTGGGGGTGTTTTTGTGTGTGATTTCGTGAGTGTGTGAGCGAGGTTGCGAGACTGTGTGAGTGTCTGTGTGTTTGTGTGAGTGTGAGTGTGAGGGGAATGGGGTGAAATATGGTACAACAAAGGGTGCCTGAGAGGTTTGGAATGGAAAGGAGCCTTCTCTGACAGAATGGAAAGCAATAGAAGGTGGTGGGAGACGGCGGATAGGAGTGCAATGTTGTGGCATGGATTGGAATGTGGTGTATTGTGAAGCAATAGATGGTTTCTGTGTGTTTTGGAAGAGAATGGATCCCTCTTCGACGGAATGAAAGGATTTTCTCGGAATGGAGAGGTGTTTTGTGGAATAAATTGGAATGTGGTGAAATGCGACGCAATGATGGGTGTCTGAGTGGTTTGGAAACGAATGGAGCCTTCCTTGACGGATTGGAAAGCAATAGAACGAGGTGGAATTGTGCGGAAAGGACTGGAATGTTGTGGGATGGTGTGAAATAGGGTTTAATGTGATGCAATAGAGGGTTCCTGAGTACTTTCTTAGCGAAGGCTGCCTTCTTTCACGCAATGGAACACAACAGAACGTTGTGGACTGCCGCAGAATGGAGTGGAATGTTGTGGAATGGAGTGGAATGGGGAGGAATGTGACGCAATTGACAGTTCAGGGTGTTTTGGAAGCGAATGAAGGCTTCTTTGATGGCATGTAACGCAATAGAACGCGGTGGATGTTGTGGAATGGAGTTTAAATTTGTGGAATAAAGTGGAATGGGTGGAAATGTGACGCAATACAGGGTGTCTGAGTGGTTTGGAAATGAACGGGGCCTTCTTTGATGGAATGGAAAGCAATAGGACATGGTGGAATTTTGTGGAAAGGAGCGGAATGTTGTGGGATGGCGTGAAATGCGGTTTAAAGAGAAGCAAAAGATTGCTCCTGAATTGTTTATTAGCGAATGCTGCCTTCTTTGGTGAAATGTGGTGCAACAGAACGTTGTGGAATGTTGCAGAATGGAGTGGAATGCTGTGAATTGGAGTCTAATGGGGTGTAATTTGATGCAACAGACGGTTCCTGAGTTTTTTGGAAGTGGATGCTGCCTTCTTTAATGGAGGAGAAAGCAACAGAAAGTTGTAGAATGTTGTGGAATGTTGTGGAATGGCGTGGAATGGCGTGAAATCGGGTTCAATGTGACAGGATAGAGAGTTCCTGAGTTGTTTCTTAGCGAATGCTGCCTTCTTTGACGCAATGCTATGCAACAGAACATTGTGGAATGGAGTGGAATGTCGTGAAATGGAGTGGAGTGGGGTATAATGTGGTGCAATAGAGGGAAGCTGCGCGGTTTAGAGTAGAATGGAGACTTCCTTGATGGAATGGGAAACAATGCAACGTGACGGACTGTTGGATAATGAAGTAGAATGTTGTGGACTGGAGACGAATGGGGTTTAATGTGATGCAGTAGATTTTCCAGAGTGTTTTAAGATAATGTCTGTGTGTGCATGTGTATGCTCTTGTGGGTTTGATTGAGTTAGAGTGTGTGAGCGTGAGAGGGTGTGAGTGTGTGTGACAGTGTGTGAGTGTGTGTGAGTGTGTATGTGTGTGAGGGGCTCTGTGTGAGTGAAGGAGAGTGTGTTTGTGAGCATGTTGGTTTGAGAGTGGGAACTTGACTCTGAGTGAGTGACTGTGTGTGTTTGACGGGGAATGTGCATTTTAGTGTGGGTGGAAGTGTGTGTGGCTGTGCAGGTGTGAGTGTGTGTGTGCAAATTGTGTGTTTGAATGTGTGAGAGTGCGTGAGTGTGTGTATGTGAGTGAGAGTGTGTGAGATTGTGTGATTCACGATGTGTCTGAGTGGGACTGACTGTGTTTGAGTGTGAGTGTGTCTGTCTATGAGTGTGTGTGTGAAAGTGAGTGTGCACCTGAGTGAGGGGCTGTGTGTGTGTATGCACGTGTGTGTTTCTGTGAGTCTGTGTGTGTGTGAGTGTGTGAGTGTGTTGGGTTTAGTAGGTGTGTGAGTAGGAGTGAGTGTTTGTGAGTGAGTATACAAGACTTGTGTGATTGTGTGAGATTGCGTGTGTGTCATAGTGTGTGAGTGAGTGTGTGTGAGTGGGCGTGTTTCAGAGTGTGTGGGGGTGTTTTTGTGTGTGATTTCGTGAGTGTGTGAGCGAGGTTGCGGGACTGTGTGAGTGTCTGTGTGTTTGTGTGAGTGTGAGTGTGAGGGGAATGGGGTGAAATATGGTACAACAAAGGGTGCCTGAGAGGTTTGGAATGGAAACGAGCCTTCTCTGACAGAATGGAAAGCAATAGAAGGTGGTGGGAGACGACGGATAGGAGTGCAATGTTGTGGCATGGATTGGAATGTGGTGTATTGTGAAGCAATAGATGGTTTCTGTGTGTTTTGGAAGAGAATGGATCCCTTTTCGACGGAATGAAAGGATTTTCTCGGAATGGAGAGGTGTTTTGTGGAATAAATTGGAATGTGGTGAAATGCGACGCAATGATGGGTGTCTGAGTGGTTTGGAAACGAATGGAGCCTTCCTTGACGGATTGGAAAGCAATAGAACGAGGTGGAATTGTGCGGAAAGGACTGGAATGTTGTGGGATGGTGTGAAATAGGGTTTAATGTGATGCAATAGAGGGTTCCTGAGTACTTTCTTAGCGAAGGCTGCCTTCTTTCACGCAATGGAACACAACAGAACGTTGTGGACTGCCGCAGAATGGAGTGGAATGTTGTGGAATGGAGTGGAATGGGGAGGAATGTGACGCAATTGACAGTTCAGGGTGTTTTGGAAGCGAATGAAGGCTTCTTTGATGGCATGTAACGCAATAGAACGCGGTGGATGTTGTGGAATGGAGTTTAAATTTGTGGAATAAAGTGGAATAGGTGGAAATGTGACGCAATACAGGGTGTCTGAGTGGTTTGGAAACGAACGGGGCCTCCTTTGATGGAATGGAAAGCAATAGGACATGGTGGAATTTTGTGGAAAGGAGCGGAATGTTGTGGGATGGCGTGAAATGCGGTTTAAAGGGAAGCAAAAGATTGCTCCTGAATTGTTTATTAGCGAATGCTGCCTTCTTTGGTGAAATGTGGTGCAACAGAACGTTGTGGAATGTTGCCGAATGGAGTGGAATGCTGTGAATTGGAGTCTAATGGGGTGTAATTTGATGCAACAGACGGTTCCTGAGTTTTTTGGAAGTGGATGCTGTCTTCTTTGATGGAGGAGAAAGCAACAGAACGTTGTAGAATGTTGTGGAATGTTGTGGAATGGCGTGAAATCGGGTTCAATGTGACACGATAGAGAGTTCCTGAGTTGTTTCTTAGCGAATGCTGCCTTCTTTGACGCAATGCTATGCAACAGAACGTTGTGGAATGGAGTGGAATGTCGTGAAATGGAGTGGAGTGGGGTATAATGTGGTGCAATAGAGGGAAGCTGAGCGGTTTAGAGTAGAATGGAGACTTCCTTGATGGAATGGGAAACAATGCAACGTGACGGACTGTTGGATAATGAAGTAGAATGTTGTGGACTGGAGACGAATGGGGTTTAATGTGATGCAGTAGATTTTCCTGAGTGTTTTAAGAGAATGTCTGTGTGTGCATGTGTATGCTCTTGTGGGTTTGATTGGGTTAGAGTGTGTGAGTGTGAGAGGGTGTGAGTGTGTGTGACAGTGTGTGAGTGTGTGTGAGTGTGTATGTGTGTGAGGGGCTCTGTGTGAGTGAAGGAGAGTGTGTTTGTGAGCATGTTGGTTTGAGAGTGGGAACTTGACTCTGAGTGAGTGACTGTGTGTGTTTGACGGGGAATGTGCATGTTAGTGTGGGTGGAAGTGTGTGTGGCTGTGCAGGTGTGAGTGTGTGTGTGCGAATTGTGTGTTTGAAAGTGTGAGAGTGCGTGAGTGTGTGTATGTGAGTGAGAGTGTGTGAGATTGTGTGATTCACGATGTGTCTGAGTCGGACTGACTGTGTTTGAGTGTGAGTGTGTCTGTCTATGAGTGTGTGTGTGAGAGTGAGTGTGCACGTGGTTGAGGGGCTGTGTGTGTGTATGCACGTGTGTGTTTCTGTGAGTCTGTGTGTGTGTGAGTGTGTGAGTGTGTTTGGGTTAGTAGGTGTGTGAGTAGGAGTGAGTGTTTGTGAGTGAGTATACAAGACTTGTGTGATTGTGTGAGATTGCGTGTGTGTCATAGTGTGTGAGTGAGTGTGTGTGAGTGGGCGTGTTTCAGAGTGTGTGGGGGTGTTTTTGTGTGTGATTTCGTGAGTGTGTGAGCGAGGTTGCGGGACTGTGTGAGTGTCTGTGTGTTTGTGTGAGTGTGAGTGTGAGGGGAATGGGGTGAAATATGGTACAACAAAGGGTGCCTGAGAGGTTTGGAATGGAAACGAGCCTTCTCTGACAGAATGGAAAGCAATAGAAGGTGGTGGGAGACGACGGATAGGAGTGCAATGTTGTGGCATGGATTGGAATGTGGTGTATTGTGAAGCAATAGATGGTTTCTGTGTGTTTTGGAAGAGAATGGATCCCTCTTCGACGGAATGAAAGGATTTTCTCGGAATGGAGAGGTGTTTTGTGGAATAAATTGGAATGTGGTGAAATGCGACGCAATGATGGGTGTCTGAGTGGTTTGGAAACGAATGGAGCCTTCCTTGACGGATTGGAAAGCAATAGAACGAGGTGGAATTGTGCGGAAAGGACTGGAATGTTGTGGGATGGTGCGAAATAGGGTTTAATGTGATGCAATAGAGGGTTCCTGAGTACTTTCTTAGCGAAGGCTGCCTTCTTTCACGCAATGGAACACAACAGAACGTTGGGGACTGCTGCAGAATGGAGTGAAATGTTGTGGAATGGAGTGGAATGGGGAGGAATGTGATGCAATTGACAGTTCAGGGTGTTTTGGAAGCGAATGAAGGCTTCTTTGATGGCATGTAACGCAATAGAACGCGGTGGATGTTGTGGAATGGAGTTTAATTTTGTGGAATAAAGTGGAATGGGTGGAAATGTGACGCAATACAGGGTGTCTGAGAGGTTTGGAAACGAACGGGGCCTTCTTTGATGGAATGGAAAGCAATAGGACATGGTGGAATTTTGTGGAAAGGAGCGGAATGTTGTGGGATGGCGTGAAATGCGGTTTAAAGAGAAGCAAAAGATTGCTCCTGAATTGTTTATTAGCGAATGCTGCCTTCTTTGGTGAAATGTGGTGCAACAGAACGTTGTGGAATGTTGCAGAATGGAGTGGAATGTTGTGAATTGGAGTGGAATGGGGTGTAATTTGATGCAACAGACGGTTCCTGAGTGGTTTGGAAGTGGATGCTGCCTTCTTTGATGGAGGAGAACGCAACAGAACGTTGTGGAATGTTGTGGAATGTTGTGCAATGGCGTGAAATCGGGTTCAATGTGACACGATAGAGAGTTCCTGAGTTGTTTCTTAGCGAATGCTGCCTTCTTTGACGCAATGCTATGCAACAGAACGTTGTGGAATGGAGTGGAATGTCGTGAGATGGAGTGGAGTGGTGTATAATGTGGTGCAATAGAGGGAAGCTGAGCGGTTTAGAGTAGAATGGAGACTTCCTTGATGGAATGGGAAACAATGCAACGTGACGGACTGTTGGATAATGAAGTAGAATGTTGTGGACTGGAGACGAATGGGGTTTAATGTGATGCAGTAGATTTTCCTGAGTGCTTTAAGAGAATGTCTGTGTGTGCATGTGTATGCTCTTGTGGGTTTGATTGGGTTAGAGTGTGTGAGTGTGAGAGGGTGTGAGTGTGTGTGACAGTGTGTGAGTGTGTGTGAGTGTGTATGTGTGTGAGGGGCTCTGTGTGAGTGAAGGAGAGTGTGTTTGTGAGCATGTTGGTTTGAGAGTGGGAACTTGACTCTGAGTGAGTGACTGTGTGTGTTTGACGGGGAATGTGCACGTTAGTGTGGGTGGAAGTGTGTGTGGCTGTGCAGGTGTGAGTGTGTGTGTGCGAATTGTGTGTTTGAATGTGTGAGAGTGCGTGAGTGTGTGTATGTGAGTGAGAGTGTGTGAGATTGTGTGATTCACGATGTGTCTGAGTGGGACTGACTGTGTTTGAGTGTGAGTGTGTCTGTCTATGAGTGTGTGTGTGAGAGTGAGTGTGCACGTGAGTGAGGGGCTGTGTGTGTGTATGCACGTGTGTGTTTCTGTGAGTCTGTGTGTGTGTGAGTGTGTGAGTGTGTTTGGGTTAGTAGGTGTGTGAGTAGGAGTGAGTGTTTGTGAGTGAGTATACAAGACTTGTGTGATTGTGTGAGATTGCGTGTGTGTCATAGTGTGTGAGTGAGTGTGTGTGAGTGGGCGTGTTTCAGAGTGTGTGGGGGTGTTTTTGTGTGTGATTTCGTGAGTGTGTGAGCGAGGTTGCGGGACTGTGTGAGTGTCTGTGTGTTTGTGTGAGTGTGAGTGTGAGGGGAATGGGGTGAAATATGGTACAACAAAGGGTGCCTGAGAGGTTTGGAATGGAAACGAGCCTTCTCTGACAGAATGGAAAGCAATAGAAGGTGGTGGGAGACGACGGATAGGAGTGCAATGTTGTGGCATGGATTGGAATGTGGTGTATTGTGAAGCAATAGATGGTTTCTGTGTGTTTTGGAAGAGAATGGATCCCTCTTCGACGGAATGAAAGGATTTTCTCGGAATGGAGAGGTGTTTTGTGGAATAAATTGGAATGTGGTGAAATGCGACGCAATGATGGGTGTCTGAGTGGTTTGGAAACGAATGGAGCCTTCCTTGACGGATTGGAAAGCAATAGAACGAGGTGGAATTGTGCGGAAAGGACTGGAATGTTGTGGGATGGTGTGAAATAGGGTTTAATGTGATTCAATAGAGGGTTCCTGAGTACTTTCTTAGCGAAGGCTGCCTTCTTTCACGCAATGGAACACAACAGAACGTTGTGGACTGCCGCAGAATGGAGTGGAATGTTGTGGAATGGAGTGGAATGGGGAGGAATGTGATGCAATTGACAGTTCAGGGTGTTTTGGAAGCGAATGAAGGCTTCTTTGATGGCATGTAACGCAATAGAATGCGGTGGATGTTGTGGAATGGAGTTTAATTTTGTGGAATAAAGTGGAATGGGTGGAAATGTGACGCAATACAGGGTGTCTGAGTGGTTTGGAAACGAACGGGGCCTTCTTTGATGGAATGGAAAGCAATAGGACATGGTGGAATTTTGTGGAAAGGAGCGGAATGTTGTGGGATGGCGTGAAATGCGGTTTAAAGAGAAGAAAAGATTGCTCCTGAATTGTTAATTAGCGAATGCTGCCTTCTTTGGTGAAATGTGGTGCAACAGAACGTTGTGGAATGTTGCAGAATGGAGTGGAATGCTGTGAATTGGAGTGGAATGGGGTGTAATTTGATGCAACAGACGGTTCCTGAGTGGTTTGGAAGTGGATGATGCCTTCTTTGATGGAGGAGAACGCAACAGAACGTTGTGGAATGTTGTGGAATGGCGTGAAATCGGGTTCAATGTGACACGATACAGAGTTCCTGAGTTGTTTCTTAGCGAATGCTGCCTCCTTTGACGCAATGCTATGCAACAGAACGTTGTGGAATGGAGTGGAATGTCGTGAAATGGAGTGGAGTGGGGTATAATGTGGTGCAATAGAGGGAAGCTGAGCGGTTTAGAGTAGAATGGAGACTTCCTTGATGGAATGGGAAACAATGCAACGTGACGGACTGTTGGATAATGAAGTAGAATGTTGTGGACTGGAGACGAATGGGGTTTAATGTGATGCAGTAGATTTTCCTGAGTGTTTTAAGAGAATGTCTGTGTGTGCATGTGTATGCTCTTGTGGGTTTGATTGGGTTAGAGTGTGTGAGTGTGAGAGGGTGTGAGTGTGTGTGACAGTGTGTGAGTGTGTGTGAGTGTGTATGTGTGTGAGGGGCTCTGTGTGAGTGAAGGAGAGTGTGTTTGTGAGCATGTTGGTTTGAGAGTGGGAACTTGACTCTGAGTGAGTGACTGTGTGTGTTTGACGGGGAATGTGCACGTTAGTGTGGGTGGAAGTGTGTGTGGCTGTGCAGGTGTGAGTGTGTGTGTGCGAATTGTGTGTTTGAATGTGTGAGAGTGCGTGAGTGTGTGTATGTGAGTGAGAGTGTGTGAGATTGTGTGATTCACGATGTGTCTGAGTGGGACTGACTGTGTTTGAGTGTGAGTGTGTCTGTCTATGAGTGTCTGTGTGAGAGTGAGTGTGCACGTGAGTGAGGGGCTGTGTGTGTGTATGCACGTGTGTGTTTCTGTGAGTCTGTGTGTGTGTGAGTGTGTGAGTGTGTTTGGGTTAGTAGGTGTGTGAGTAGGAGTGAGTGTTTGTGAGTGAGTATACAAGACTTGTGTGATTGTGTGAGATTGCGTGTGTGTCATAGTGTGTGAGTGAGTGTG
Source organism: Manis javanica (assembly GCF_040802235.1). NCBI lineage: Eukaryota > Metazoa > Chordata > Mammalia > Pholidota > Manidae > Manis > Manis javanica. The sequence continues at coordinate 77,695,086 of NC_133163.1, forward strand.
TGTGAGTGGACGTGTTTCAGAGTGTGTGGGGGTGTTTTTGTGTGTGATTTCGTGAGTGTGTGAGCGAGGTTGCGGGACTGTGTGAGTGTCTGTGTGTTTGTGTGAGTGTGAGTGTGAGGGGAATGGGGTGAAATATGGTACAACAAAGGGTGCCTGAGAGGTTTGGAATGGAAACGAGCCTTCTCTGACAGAATGGAAAGCAATAGAAGGTGGTGGGAGACGACGGATAGGAGTGCAATGTTGTGGCATGGATTGGAATGTGGTGTATTGTGAAGCAATAGATGGTTTCTGTGTGTTTTGGAAGAGAATGGATCCCTCTTCGACGGAATGAAAGGATTTTCTCGGAATGGAGAGGTGTTTTGTGGAATAAATTGGAATGTGGTGAAATGCGACGCAATGATGGGTGTCTGAGTGGTTTGGAAACGAATGGAGCCTTCCTTGACGGATTGGAAAGCAATAGAACGAGGTGGAATTGTGCGGAAAGGACTGGAATGTTGTGGGATGGTGTGAAATAGGGTTTAATGTGATTCAATAGAGGGTTCCTGAGTACTTTCTTAGCGAAGGCTGCCTTCTTTCACGCAATGGAACACAACAGAACGTTGTGGACTGCCGCACAATGGAGTGGAATGTTGTGGAATGGAGTGGAATGGGGAGGAATGTGATGCAATTGACAGTTCAGGGTGTTTTGGAAGCGAATGAAGGCTTCTTTGATGGCATGTAACGCAATAGAACGCGGTGGATGTTGTGGAATGGAGTTTAATTTTGTGGAATAAAGTGGAATGGGTGGAAATGTGACGCAATACAGGGTGTCTGAGAGGTTTGGAAACGAACGGGGCCTTCTTTGATGGAATGGAAAGCAATAGGACATGGTGGAATTTTGTGGAAAGGAGCGGAATGTTGTGGGATGGCGTGAAATGCGGTTTAAAGAGAAGCAAAAGATTGCTCCTGAATTGTTTATTAGCGAATGCTGCCTTCTTTGGTGAAATGTGGTGCAACAGAACGTTGTGGAATGTTGCAGAATGGAGTGGAATGCTGTGAATTGGAGTGGAATGGGGTGTAATTTGATGCAACAGACGGTTCCTGAGTGGTTTGGAAGTGGATGCTGCCTTCTTTGATGGAGGAGAACGCAACAGAACGTTGTGGAATGTTGTGGAATGGCGTGAAATCGGGTTCAATGTGACACGATACAGAGTTCCTGAGTTGTTTCTTAGCGAATGCTGCCTCCTTTGACGCAATGCTATGCAACAGAACGTTGTGGAATGGAGTGGAATGTCGTGAAATGGAGTGGAGTGGGGTATAATGTGGTGCAATAGAGGGAAGCTGAGCGGTTTAGAGTAGAATGGAGACTTCCTTGATGGAATGGGAAACAATGCAACGTGACGGACTGTTGGATAATGAAGTAGAATGTTGTGGACTGGAGACGAATGGGGTTTAATGTGATGCAGTAGATTTTCCTGAGTGTTTTAAGAGAATGTCTGTGTGTGCATGTGTATGCTCTTGTGGGTTTGATTGGGTTAGAGTGTGTGAGTGTGAGAGGGTGTGAGTGTGTGTGACAGTGTGTGAGTGTGTGTGAGTGTGTATGTGTGTGAGGGGCTCTGTGTGAGTGAAGGAGAGTGTGTTTGTGAGCATGTTGGTTTGAGAGTGGGAACTTGACTCTGAGTGAGTGACTGTGTGTGTTTGACGGGGAATGTGCACGTTAGTGTGGGTGGAAGTGTGTGTGGCTGTGCAGGTGTGAGTGTGTGTGTGCGAATTGTGTGTTTGAATGTGTGAGAGTGCGTGAATGTGTGTATGTGAGTGAGAGTGTGTGAGATTGTGTGATTCACGATGTGTCTGAGTGGGACTGACTGTGTTTGAGTGTGAGTGTGTCCGTCTATGAGTGTGTGTGTGAGAGTGAGTGTGCACGTGAGTGAGGGGCTGTGTGTGTGTATGCACGTGTGTGTTTCTGTGAGTCTGTGTGTGTGTGAGTGTGTGAGTGTGTTTGGGTTAGTAGGTGTGTGAGTAGGAGTGAGTGTTTGTGAGTATACAAGACTTGTGTGATTGTGTGAGATTGCGTGTGTGTCATAGTGTGTGAGTGAGTGTGTGTGAGTGGGCGTGTTTCAGAGTGTGTGGGGGTGTTTTTGTGTGTGATTTCGTGAGTGTGTGAGCGAGGTTGCGAGACTGTGTGAGTGTCTGTGTGTTTGTGTGAGTGTGAGTGTGAGGGGAATGGGGTGAAATATGGTACAACAAAGGGTGCCTGAGAGGTTTGGAATGGAAAGGAGCCTTCTCTGACAGAATGGAAAGCAATAGAAGGTGGTGGGAGACGGCGGATAGGAGTGCAATGTTGTGGCATGGATTGGAATGTGGTGTATTGTGAAGCAATAGATGGTTTCTGTGTGTTTTGGAAGAGAATGGATCCCTCTTCGACGGAATGAAAGGATTTTCTCGGAATGGAGAGGTGTTTTGTGGAATAAATTGGAATGTGGTGAAATGCGACGCAATGATGGGTGTCTGAGTGGTTTGGAAACGAATGGAGCCTTCCTTGACGGATTGGAAAGCAATAGAACGAGGTGGAATTGTGCGGAAAGGACTGGAATGTTGTGGGATGGTGTGAAATAGGGTTTAATGTGATGCAATAGAGGGTTCCTGAGTACTTTCTTAGCGAAGGCTGCCTTCTTTCACGCAATGGAACACAACAGAACGTTGTGGACTGCCGCAGAATGGAGTGGAATGTTGTGGAATGGAGTGGAATGGGGAGGAATGTGACGCAATTGACAGTTCAGGGTGTTTTGGAAGCGAATGAAGGCTTCTTTGATGGCATGTAACGCAATAGAACGCGGTGGATGTTGTGGAATGGAGTTTAAATTTGTGGAATAAAGTGGAATGGGTGGAAATGTGACGCAATACAGGGTGTCTGAGTGGTTTGGAAATGAACGGGGCCTTCTTTGATGGAATGGAAAGCAATAGGACATGGTGGAATTTTGTGGAAAGGAGCGGAATGTTGTGGGATGGCGTGAAATGCGGTTTAAAGAGAAGCAAAAGATTGCTCCTGAATTGTTTATTAGCGAATGCTGCCTTCTTTGGTGAAATGTGGTGCAACAGAACGTTGTGGAATGTTGCAGAATGGAGTGGAATGCTGTGAATTGGAGTCTAATGGGGTGTAATTTGATGCAACAGACGGTTCCTGAGTTTTTTGGAAGTGGATGCTGCCTTCTTTAATGGAGGAGAAAGCAACAGAAAGTTGTAGAATGTTGTGGAATGTTGTGGAATGGCGTGGAATGGCGTGAAATCGGGTTCAATGTGACAGGATAGAGAGTTCCTGAGTTGTTTCTTAGCGAATGCTGCCTTCTTTGACGCAATGCTATGCAACAGAACATTGTGGAATGGAGTGGAATGTCGTGAAATGGAGTGGAGTGGGGTATAATGTGGTGCAATAGAGGGAAGCTGCGCGGTTTAGGGTAGAATGGAGACTTCCTTGATGGAATGGGAAACAATGCAACGTGACGGACTGTTGGATAATGAAGTAGAATGTTGTGGACTGGAGACGAATGGGGTTTAATGTGATGCAGTAGATTTTCCAGAGTGTTTTAAGATAATGTCTGTGTGTGCATGTGTATGCTCTTGTGGGTTTGATTGAGTTAGAGTGTGTGAGCGTGAGAGGGTGTGAGTGTGTGTGACAGTGTGTGAGTGTGTGTGAGTGTGTATGTGTGTGAGGGGCTCTGTGTGAGTGAAGGAGAGTGTGTTTGTGAGCATGTTGGTTTGAGAGTGGGAACTTGACTCTGAGTGAGTGACTGTGTGTGTTTGACGGGGAATGTGCATTTTAGTGTGGGTGGAAGTGTGTGTGGCTGTGCAGGTGTGAGTGTGTGTGTGCAAATTGTGTGTTTGAATGTGTGAGAGTGCGTGAGTGTGTGTATGTGAGTGAGAGTGTGTGAGATTGTGTGATTCACGATGTGTCTGAGTGGGACTGACTGTGTTTGAGTGTGAGTGTGTCTGTCTATGAGTGTGTGTGTGAAAGTGAGTGTGCACCTGAGTGAGGGGCTGTGTGTGTGTATGCACGTGTGTGTTTCTGTGAGTCTGTGTGTGTGTGAGTGTGTGAGTGTGTTGGGTTTAGTAGGTGTGTGAGTAGGAGTGAGTGTTTGTGAGTGAGTATACAAGACTTGTGTGATTGTGTGAGATTGCGTGTGTGTCATAGTGTGTGAGTGAGTGTGTGTGAGTGGGCGTGTTTCAGAGTGTGTGGGGGTGTTTTTGTGTGTGATTTCGTGAGTGTGTGAGCGAGGTTGCGGGACTGTGTGAGTGTCTGTGTGTTTGTGTGAGTGTGAGTGTGAGGGGAATGGGGTGAAATATGGTACAACAAAGGGTGCCTGAGAGGTTTGGAATGGAAACGAGCCTTCTCTGACAGAATGGAAAGCAATAGAAGGTGGTGGGAGACGACGGATAGGAGTGCAATGTTGTGGCATGGATTGGAATGTGGTGTATTGTGAAGCAATAGATGGTTTCTGTGTGTTTTGGAAGAGAATGGATCCCTTTTCGACGGAATGAAAGGATTTTCTCGGAATGGAGAGGTGTTTTGTGGAATAAATTGGAATGTGGTGAAATGCGACGCAATGATGGGTGTCTGAGTGGTTTGGAAACGAATGGAGCCTTCCTTGACGGATTGGAAAGCAATAGAACGAGGTGGAATTGTGCGGAAAGGACTGGAATGTTGTGGGATGGTGTGAAATAGGGTTTAATGTGATGCAATAGAGGGTTCCTGAGTACTTTCTTAGCGAAGGCTGCCTTCTTTCACGCAATGGAACACAACAGAACGTTGTGGACTGCCGCAGAATGGAGTGGAATGTTGTGGAATGGAGTGGAATGGGGAGGAATGTGACGCAATTGACAGTTCAGGGTGTTTTGGAAGCGAATGAAGGCTTCTTTGATGGCATGTAACGCAATAGAACGCGGTGGATGTTGTGGAATGGAGTTTAAATTTGTGGAATAAAGTGGAATAGGTGGAAATGTGACGCAATACAGGGTGTCTGAGTGGTTTGGAAACGAACGGGGCCTCCTTTGATGGAATGGAAAGCAATAGGACATGGTGGAATTTTGTGGAAAGGAGCGGAATGTTGTGGGATGGCGTGAAATGCGGTTTAAAGGGAAGCAAAAGATTGCTCCTGAATTGTTTATTAGCGAATGCTGCCTTCTTTGGTGAAATGTGGTGCAACAGAACGTTGTGGAATGTTGCCGAATGGAGTGGAATGCTGTGAATTGGAGTCTAATGGGGTGTAATTTGATGCAACAGACGGTTCCTGAGTTTTTTGGAAGTGGATGCTGTCTTCTTTGATGGAGGAGAAAGCAACAGAACGTTGTAGAATGTTGTGGAATGTTGTGGAATGGCGTGAAATCGGGTTCAATGTGACACGATAGAGAGTTCCTGAGTTGTTTCTTAGCGAATGCTGCCTTCTTTGACGCAATGCTATGCAACAGAACGTTGTGGAATGGAGTGGAATGTCGTGAAATGGAGTGGAGTGGGGTATAATGTGGTGCAATAGAGGGAAGCTGAGCGGTTTAGAGTAGAATGGAGACTTCCTTGATGGAATGGGAAACAATGCAACGTGACGGACTGTTGGATAATGAAGTAGAATGTTGTGGACTGGAGACGAATGGGGTTTAATGTGATGCAGTAGATTTTCCTGAGTGTTTTAAGAGAATGTCTGTGTGTGCATGTGTATGCTCTTGTGGGTTTGATTGGGTTAGAGTGTGTGAGTGTGAGAGGGTGTGAGTGTGTGTGACAGTGTGTGAGTGTGTGTGAGTGTGTATGTGTGTGAGGGGCTCTGTGTGAGTGAAGGAGAGTGTGTTTGTGAGCATGTTGGTTTGAGAGTGGTAACTTGACTCTGAGTGAGTGACTGTGTGTGTTTGACGGGGAATGTGCATGTTAGTGTGGGTGGAAGTGTGTGTGGCTGTGCAGGTGTGAGTGTGTGTGTGCGAATTGTGTGTTTGAAAGTGTGAGAGTGCGTGAGTGTGTGTATGTGAGTGAGAGTGTGTGAGATTGTGTGATTCACGATGTGTCTGAGTCGGACTGACTGTGTTTGAGTGTGAGTGTGTCTGTCTATGAGTGTGTGTGTGAGAGTGAGTGTGCACGTGGTTGAGGGGCTGTGTGTGTGTATGCACGTGTGTGTTTCTGTGAGTCTGTGTGTGTGTGAGTGTGTGAGTGTGTTTGGGTTAGTAGGTGTGTGAGTAGGAGTGAGTGTTTGTGAGTGAGTATACAAGACTTGTGTGATTGTGTGAGATTGCGTGTGTGTCATAGTGTGTGAGTGAGTGTGTGTGAGTGGGCGTGTTTCAGAGTGTGTGGGGGTGTTTTTGTGTGTGATTTCGTGAGTGTGTGAGCGAGGTTGCGGGACTGTGTGAGTGTCTGTGTGTTTGTGTGAGTGTGAGTGTGAGGGGAATGGGGTGAAATATGGTACAACAAAGGGTGCCTGAGAGGTTTGGAATGGAAACGAGCCTTCTCTGACAGAATGGAAAGCAATAGAAGGTGGTGGGAGACGACGGATAGGAGTGCAATGTTGTGGCATGGATTGGAATGTGGTGTATTGTGAAGCAATAGATGGTTTCTGTGTGTTTTGGAAGAGAATGGATCCCTCTTCGACGGAATGAAAGGATTTTCTCGGAATGGAGAGGTGTTTTGTGGAATAAATTGGAATGTGGTGAAATGCGACGCAATGATGGGTGTCTGAGTGGTTTGGAAACGAATGGAGCCTTCCTTGACGGATTGGAAAGCAATAGAACGAGGTGGAATTGTGCGGAAAGGACTGGAATGTTGTGGGATGGTGCGAAATAGGGTTTAATGTGATGCAATAGAGGGTTCCTGAGTACTTTCTTAGCGAAGGCTGCCTTCTTTCACGCAATGGAACACAACAGAACGTTGGGGACTGCTGCAGAATGGAGTGAAATGTTGTGGAATGGAGTGGAATGGGGAGGAATGTGATGCAATTGACAGTTCAGGGTGTTTTGGAAGCGAATGAAGGCTTCTTTGATGGCATGTAACGCAATAGAACGCGGTGGATGTTGTGGAATGGAGTTTAATTTTGTGGAATAAAGTGGAATGGGTGGAAATGTGACGCAATACAGGGTGTCTGAGAGGTTTGGAAACGAACGGGGCCTTCTTTGATGGAATGGAAAGCAATAGGACATGGTGGAATTTTGTGGAAAGGAGCGGAATGTTGTGGGATGGCGTGAAATGCGGTTTAAAGAGAAGCAAAAGATTGCTCCTGAATTGTTTATTAGCGAATGCTGCCTTCTTTGGTGAAATGTGGTGCAACAGAACGTTGTGGAATGTTGCAGAATGGAGTGGAATGTTGTGAATTGGAGTATAATGGGGTGTAATTTGATGCAACAGACGGTTCCTGAGTGGTTTGGAAGTGGATGCTGCCTTCTTTGATGGAGGAGAACGCAACAGAACGTTGTGGAATGTTGTGGAATGTTGTGCAATGGCGTGAAATCGGGTTCAATGTGACACGATAGAGAGTTCCTGAGTTGTTTCTTAGCGAATGCTGCCTTCTTTGACGCAATGCTATGCAACAGAACGTTGTGGAATGGAGTGGAATGTCGTGAGATGGAGTGGAGTGGTGTATAATGTGGTGCAATAGAGGGAAGCTGAGCGGTTTAGAGTAGAATGGAGACTTCCTTGATGGAATGGGAAACAATGCAACGTGACGGACTGTTGGATAATGAAGTAGAATGTTGTGGACTGGAGACGAATGGGGTTTAATGTGATGCAGTAGATTTTCCTGAGTGCTTTAAGAGAATGTCTGTGTGTGCATGTGTATGCTCTTGTGGGTTTGATTGGGTTAGAGTGTGTGAGTGTGAGAGGGTGTGAGTGTGTGTGACAGTGTGTGAGTGTGTGTGAGTGTGTATGTGTGTGAGGGGCTCTGTGTGAGTGAAGGAGAGTGTGTTTGTGAGCATGTTGGTTTGAGAGTGGGAACTTGACTCTGAGTGAGTGACTGTGTGTGTTTGACGGGGAATGTGCACGTTAGTGTGGGTGGAAGTGTGTGTGGCTGTGCAGGTGTGAGTGTGTGTGTGCGAATTGTGTGTTTGAATGTGTGAGAGTGCGTGAGTGTGTGTATGTGAGTGAGAGTGTGTGAGATTGTGTGATTCACGATGTGTCTGAGTGGGACTGACTGTGTTTGAGTGTGAGTGTGTCTGTCTATGAGTGTGTGTGTGAGAGTGAGTGTGCACGTGAGTGAGGGGCTGTGTGTGTGTATGCACGTGTGTGTTTCTGTGAGTCTGTGTGTGTGTGAGTGTGTGAGTGTGTTTGGGTTAGTAGGTGTGTGAGTAGGAGTGAGTGTTTGTGAGTGAGTATACAAGACTTGTGTGATTGTGTGAGATTGCGTGTGTGTCATAGTGTGTGAGTGAGTGTGTGTGAGTGGGCGTGTTTCAGAGTGTGTGGGGGTGTTTTTGTGTGTGATTTCGTGAGTGTGTGAGCGAGGTTGCGGGACTGTGTGAGTGTCTGTGTGTTTGTGTGAGTGTGAGTGTGAGGGGAATGGGGTGAAATATGGTACAACAAAGGGTGCCTGAGAGGTTTGGAATGGAAACGAGCCTTCTCTGACAGAATGGAAAGCAATAGAAGGTGGTGGGAGACGACGGATAGGAGTGCAATGTTGTGGCATGGATTGGAATGTGGTGTATTGTGAAGCAATAGATGGTTTCTGTGTGTTTTGGAAGAGAATGGATCCCTCTTCGACGGAATGAAAGGATTTTCTCGGAATGGAGAGGTGTTTTGTGGAATAAATTGGAATGTGGTGAAATGCGACGCAATGATGGGTGTCTGAGTGGTTTGGAAACGAATGGAGCCTTCCTTGACGGATTGGAAAGCAATAGAACGAGGTGGAATTGTGCGGAAAGGACTGGAATGTTGTGGGATGGTGTGAAATAGGGTTTAATGTGATTCAATAGAGGGTTCCTGAGTACTTTCTTAGCGAAGGCTGCCTTCTTTCACGCAATGGAACACAACAGAACGTTGTGGACTGCCGCAGAATGGAGTGGAATGTTGTGGAATGGAGTGGAATGGGGAGGAATGTGATGCAATTGACAGTTCAGGGTGTTTTGGAAGCGAATGAAGGCTTCTTTGATGGCATGTAACGCAATAGAATGCGGTGGATGTTGTGGAATGGAGTTTAATTTTGTGGAATAAAGTGGAATGGGTGGAAATGTGACGCAATACAGGGTGTCTGAGTGGTTTGGAAACGAACGGGGCCTTCTTTGATGGAATGGAAAGCAATAGGACATGGTGGAATTTTGTGGAAAGGAGCGGAATGTTGTGGGATGGCGTGAAATGCGGTTTAAAGAGAAGAAAAGATTGCTCCTGAATTGTTAATTAGCGAATGCTGCCTTCTTTGGTGAAATGTGGTGCAACAGAACGTTGTGGAATGTTGCAGAATGGAGTGGAATGCTGTGAATTGGAGTGGAATGGGGTGTAATTTGATGCAACAGACGGTTCCTGAGTGGTTTGGAAGTGGATGATGCCTTCTTTGATGGAGGAGAACGCAACAGAACGTTGTGGAATGTTGTGGAATGGCGTGAAATCGGGTTCAATGTGACACGATACAGAGTTCCTGAGTTGTTTCTTAGCGAATGCTGCCTCCTTTGACGCAATGCTATGCAACAGAACGTTGTGGAATGGAGTGGAATGTCGTGAAATGGAGTGGAGTGGGGTATAATGTGGTGCAATAGAGGGAAGCTGAGCGGTTTAGAGTAGAATGGAGACTTCCTTGATGGAATGGGAAACAATGCAACGTGACGGACTGTTGGATAATGAAGTACAATGTTGTGGACTGGAGACGAATGGGGTTTAATGTGATGCAGTAGATTTTCCTGAGTGTTTTAAGAGAATGTCTGTGTGTGCATGTGTATGCTCTTGTGGGTTTGATTGGGTTAGAGTGTGTGAGTGTGAGAGGGTGTGAGTGTGTGTGACAGTGTGTGAGTGTGTGTGAGTGTGTATGTGTGTGAGGGGCTCTGTGTGAGTGAAGGAGAGTGTGTTTGTGAGCATGTTGGTTTGAGAGTGGGAACTTGACTCTGAGTGAGTGACTGTGTGTGTTTGACGGGGAATGTGCACGTTAGTGTGGGTGGAAGTGTGTGTGGCTGTGCAGGTGTGAGTGTGTGTGTGCGAATTGTGTGTTTGAATGTGTGAGAGTGCGTGAGTGTGTGTATGTGAGTGAGAGTGTGTGAGATTGTGTGATTCACGATGTGTCTGAGTGGGACTGACTGTGTTTGAGTGTGAGTGTGTCTGTCTATGAGTGTCTGTGTGAGAGTGAGTGTGCACGTGAGTGAGGGGCTGTGTGTGTGTATGCACGTGTGTGTTTCTGTGAGTCTGTGTGTGTGTGAGTGTGTGAGTGTGTTTGGGTTAGTAGGTGTGTGAGTAGGAGTGAGTGTTTGTGAGTGAGTATACAAGACTTGTGTGATTGTGTGAGATTGCGTGTGTGTCATAGTGTGTGAGTGAGTGTGTGTGAGTGGACGTGTTTCAGAGTGTGTGGGGGTGTTTTTGTGTGTGATTTCGTGAGTGTGTGAGCGAGGTTGCGGGACTGTGTGAGTGTCTGTGTGTTTGTGTGAGTGTGAGTGTGAGGGGAATGGGGTGAAATATGGTACAACAAAGGGTGCCTGAGAGGTTTGGAATGGAAACGAGCCTTCTCTGACAGAATGGAAAGCAATAGAAGGTGGTGGGAGACGACGGATAGGAGTGCAATGTTGTGGCATGGATTGGAATGTGGTGTATTGTGAAGCAATAGATGGTTTCTGTGTGTTTTGGAAGAGAATGGATCCCTCTTCGACCGAATGAAAGGATTTTCTCGGAATGGAGAGGTGTTTTGTGGAATAAATTGGAATGTGGTGAAATGCGACGCAATGATGGGTGTCTGAGTGGTTTGGAAACGAATGGAGCCTTCCTTGACGGATTGGAAAGCAATAGAACGAGGTGGAATTGTGCGGAAAGGACTGGAATGTTGTGGGATGGTGTGAAATAGGGTTTAATGTGATTCAATAGAGGGTTCCTGAGTACTTTCTTAGCGAAGGCTGCCTTCTTTCACGCAATGGAACACAACAGAACGTTGTGGACTGCCGCACAATGGAGTGGAATGTTGTGGAATGGAGTCGAATGGGGAGGAATGTGATGCAATTGACAGTTCAGGGTGTTTTGGAAGCGAATGAAGGCTTCTTTGATGGCATGTAACGCAATAGAACGCGGTGGATGTTGTGGAATGGAGTTTAATTTTGTGGAATAAAGTGGAATGGGTGGAAATGTGACGCAATACAGGGTGTCTGAGAGGTTTGGAAACGAACGGGGCCTTCTTTGATGGAATGGAAAGCAATAGGACATGGTGGAATTTTGTGGAAAGGAGCGGAATGTTGTGGGATGGCGTGAAATGCGGTTTAAAGAGAAGCAAAAGATTGCTCCTGAATTGTTTATTAGCGAATGCTGCCTTCTTTGGTGAAATGTGGTGCAACAGAACGTTGTGGAATGTTGCAGAATGGAGTGGAATGCTGTGAATTGGAGTGGAATGGGGTGTAATTTGATGCAACAGACGGTTCCTGAGTGGTTTGGAAGTGGATGCTGCCTTCTTTGATGGAGGAGAACGCAACAGAACGTTGTGGAATGTTGTGGAATGGCGTGAAATCGGGTTCAATGTGACACGATACAGAGTTCCTGAGTTGTTTCTTAGCGAATGCTGCCTCCTTTGACGCAATGCTATGCAACAGAACGTTGTGGAATGGAGTGGAATGTCGTGAAATGGAGTGGAGTGGGGTATAATGTGGTGCAATAGAGGGAAGCTGAGCGGTTTAGAGTAGAATGGAGACTTCCTTGATGGAATGGGAAACAATGCAACGTGACGGACTGTTGGATAATGAAGTACAATGTTGTGGACTGGAGACGAATGGGGTTTAATGTGATGCAGTAGATTTTCCTGAGTGTTTTAAGAGAATGTCTGTGTGTGCATGTGTATGCTCTTGTGGGTTTGATTGGGTTAGAGTGTTTGAGTGTGAGAAGGTGTGAGTGTGTGTGACAGTGTGTGAGTGTGTGTGAGTGTGTATGTGTGTGAGGGGCTCTGTGTGAGTGAAGGAGAGTGTGTTTGTGAGCATGTTGGTTTGAGAGTGGGAACTTGACTCTGAGTGAGTGACTGTGTGTGTTTGACGGGGAATGTGCACGTTAGTGTGGGTGGAAGTGTGTGTGGCTGTGCAGGTGTGAGTGTGTGTGTGCGAATTGTGTGTTTGAATGTGTGAGAGTGCGTGAGTGTGTGTATGTGAGTGAGAGTGTGTGAGATTGTGTGATTCACGATGTGTCTGAGTGGGACTGACTGTGTTTGAGTGTGAGTGTGTCTGTCTATGAGTGTGTGTGTGAGAGTGAGTGTGCACGTGAGTGAGGGGCTGTGTGTGTGTATGCACGTGTGTGTTTCTGTGAGTCTGTGTGTGTGAGTGTGTGAGTGTGTTTGGGTTAGTAGGTGTGTGAGTAGGAGTGAGTGTTTGTGAGTGAGTATACAAGACTTGTGTGATTGTGTGAGATTGCGTGTGTGTCATAGTGTGTGAGTGAGTGTGTGTGAGTGGGCGTGTTTCAGAGTGTGTGGGGGTGTTTTTGTGTGTGATTTCGTGAGTGTGTGAGCGAGGTTGCGGGACTGTGTGAGTGTCTGTGTGTTTGTGTGAGTGTGAGTGTGAGGGGAATGGGGTGAAATATGGTACAACAAAGGGTGCCTGAGAGGTTTGGAATGGAAACGAGCCTTCTCTGACAGAATGGAAAGCAATAGAAGGTGGTGGGAGACGACGGATAGGAGTGCAATGTTGTGGCATGGATTGGAATGTGGTGTATTGTGAAGCAATAGATGGTTTCTGTGTGTTTTGGAAGAGAATGGATCCCTCTTCGACGGAATGAAAGGATTTTCTCGGAATGGAGAGGTGTTTTGTGGAATAAATTGGAATGTGGTGAAATGCGACGCAATGATGGGTGTCTGAGTGGTTTGGAAACGAATGGAGCCTTCCTTGACGGATTGGAAAGCAATAGAACGAGGTGGAATTGTGCGGAAAGGACTGGAATGTTGTGGGATGGTGTGAAATAGGGTTTAATGTGATTCAATAGAGGGTTCCTGAGTACTTTCTTAGCGAAGGCTGCCTTCTTTCACGCAATGGAACACAACAGAACGTTGTGGACTGCCGCAGAATGGAGTGGAATGTTGTGGAATGGAGTGGAATGGGGAGGAATGTGATGCAATTGACAGTTCAGGGTGTTTTGGAAGCGAATGAAGGCTTCTTTGATGGCATGTAACGCAATAGAATGCGGTGGATGTTGTGGAATGGAGTTTAATTTTGTGGAATAAAGTGGAATGGGTGGAAATGTGACGCAATACAGGGTGTCTGAGTGGTTTGGAAACGAACGGGGCCTTCTTTGATGGAATGGAAAGCAATAGGACATGGTGGAATTTTGTGGAAAGGAGCGGAATGTTGTGGGATGGCGTGAAATGCGGTTTAAAGAGAAGAAAAGATTGCTCCTGAATTGTTAATTAGCGAATGCTGCCTTCTTTGGTGAAATGTGGTGCAACAGAACGTTGTGGAATGTTGCAGAATGGAGTGGAATGCTGTGAATTGGAGTGGAATGGGGTGTAATTTGATGCAACAGACGGTTCCTGAGTGGTTTGGAAGTGGATGCTGCCTTCTTTGATGGAGGAGAACGCAACAGAACGTTGTGGAATGTTGTGGAATGGCGTGAAATCGGGTTCAATGTGACACGATACAGAGTTCCTGAGTTGTTTCTTAGCGAATGCTGCCTCCTTTGACGCAATGCTATGCAACAGAACGTTGTGGAATGGAGTGGAATGTCGTGAAATGGAGTGGAGTGGGGTATAATGTGGTGCAATAGAGGGAAGCTGAGCGGTTTAGAGTAGAATGGAGACTTCCTTGATGGAATGGGAAACAATGCAACGTGACGGACTGTTGGATAATGAAGTACAATGTTGTGGACTGGAGACGAATGGGGTTTAATGTGATGCAGTAGATTTTCCTGAGTGTTTTAAGAGAATGTCTGTGTGTGCATGTGTATGCTCTTGTGGGTTTGATTGGGTTAGAGTGTGTGAGTGTGAGAGGGTGTGAGTGTGTGTGACAGTGTGTGAGTGTGTGTGAGTGTGTATGTGTGTGAGGGGCTCTGTGTGAGTGAAGGAGAGTGTGTTTGTGAGCATGTTGGTTTGAGAGTGGGAACTTGACTCTGAGTGAGTGACTGTGTGTGTTTGACGGGGAATGTGCACGTTAGTGTGGGTGGAAGTGTGTGTGGCTGTGCAGGTGTGAGTGTGTGTGTGCGAATTGTGTGTTTGAATGTGTGAGAGTGCGTGAGTGTGTGTATGTGAGTGAGAGTGTGTGAGATTGTGTGATTCACGATGTGTCTGAGTGGGACTGACTGTGTTTGAGTGTGAGTGTGTCTGTCTATGAGTGTGTGTGTGAGAGTGAGTGTGCACGTGAGTGAGGGGCTGTGTGTGTGTATGCACGTGTGTGTTTCTGTGAGTCTGTGTGTGTGTGAGTGTGTGAGTGTGTTTGGGTTAGTAGGTGTGTGAGTAGGAGTGAGTGTTTGTGAGTGAGTATACAAGACTTGTGTGATTGTGTGAGATTGCGTGTGTGTCATAGTGTGTGAGTGAGTGTGTGTGAGTGGGCGTGTTTCAGAGTGTGTGGGGGTGTTTTTGTGTGTGATTTCGTGAGTGTGTGAGCGAGGTTGCGGGACTGTGTGAGTGTCTGTGTGTTTGTGTGAGTGTGAGTGTGAGGGGAATGGGGTGAAATATGGTACAACAAAGGGTGCCTGAGAGGTTTGGAATGGAAACGAGCCTTCTCTGACAGAATGGAAAGCAATAGAAGGTGGTGGGAGACGACGGATAGGAGTGCAATGTTGTGGCATGGATTGGAATGTGGTGTATTGTGAAGCAATAGATGGTTTCTGTGTGTTTTGGAAGAGAATGGATCCCTCTTCGACGGAATGAAAGGATTTTCTCGGAATGGAGAGGTGTTTTGTGGAATAAATTGGAATGTGGTGAAATGCGACGCAATGATGGGTGTCTGAGTGGTTTGGAAACGAATGGAGCCTTCCTTGACGGATTGGAAAGCAATAGAACGAGGTGGAATTGTGCGGAAAGGACTGGAATGTTGTGGGATGGTGTGAAATAGGGTTTAATGTGATTCAATAGAGGGTTCCTGAGTACTTTCTTAGCGAAGGCTGCCTTCTTTCACGCAATGGAACACAACAGAACGTTGTGGACTGCCGCACAATGGAGTGGAATGTTGTGGAATGGAGTGGAATGGGGAGGAATGTGATGCAATTGACAGTTCAGGGTGTTTTGGAAGCGAATGAAGGCTTCTTTGATGGCATGTAACGCAATAGAATGCGGTGGATGTTGTGGAATGGAGTTTAATTTTGTGGAATAAAGTGGAATGGGTGGAAATGTGACGCAATACAGGGTGTCTGAGAGGTTTGGAAACGAACGGGGCCTTCTTTGATGGAATGGAAAGCAATAGGACATGGTGGAATTTTGTGGAAAGGAGCGGAATGTTGTGGGATGGCGTGAAATGCGGTTTAAAGAGAAGCAAAAGATTGCTCCTGAATTGTTTATTAGCGAATGCTGCCTTCTTTGGTGAAATGTGGTGCAACAGAACGTTGTGGAATGTTGCAGAATGGAGTGGAATGCTGTGAATTGGAGTGGAATGGGGTGTAATTTGATGCAACAGACGGTTCCTGAGTGGTTTGGAAGTGGATGCTGCCTTCTTTGATGGAGGAGAACGCAACAGAACGTTGTGGAATGTTGTGGAATGGCGTGAAATCGGGTTCAATGTGACACGATACAGAGTTCCTGAGTTGTTTCTTAGCGAATGCTGCCTCCTTTGACGCAATGCTATGCAACAGAACGTTGTGGAATGGAGTGGAATGTCGTGAAATGGAGTGGAGTGGGGTATAATGTGGTGCAATAGAGGGAAGCTGAGCGGTTTAGAGTAGAATGGAGACTTCCTTGATGGAATGGGAAACAATGCAACGTGACGGACTGTTGGATAATGAAGTAGAATGTTGTGGACTGGAGACGAATGGGGTTTAATGTGATGCAGTAGATTTTCCTGAGTGTTTTAAGAGAATGTCTGTGTGTGCATGTGTATGCTCTTGTGGGTTTGATTGGGTTAGAGTGTGTGAGTGTGAGAGGGTGTGAGTGTGTGTGACAGTGTGTGAGTGTGTGTGAGTGTGTATGTGTGTGAGGGGCTCTGTGTGAGTGAAGGAGAGTGTGTTTGTGAGCATGTTGGTTTGAGAGTGGGAACTTGACTCTGAGTGAGTGACTGTGTGTGTTTGACGGGGAATGTGCATGTTAGTGTGGGTGGAAGTGTGTGTGGCTGTGCAGGTGTGAGTGTGTGTGTGCGAATTGTGTGTTTGAATGTGTGAGAGTGTGTGAGTGTGTGTATGTGAGTGAGAGTGTGTGAGATTGTGTGATTCACGATGTGTCTGAGTGGGACTGACTGTGTTTGAGTGTGAGTGTGTCTGTCTATGAGTGTGTGTGTGAGAGTGAGTGTGCACGTGGGTGAGGGGCTGTGTGTGTGTATGCACGTGTGTGTTTCTGTGAGTCTGTGTGTGTGTGAGTGTGTGAGTGTGTTTGGGTTAGTAGGTGTGTGAGTAGGAGTGAGTGTTTGTGAGTGAGTATACAAGACTTGTGTGATTGTGTGAGATTGCGTGTGTGTCATAGTGTGTGAGTGAGTGTGTGTGAGTGGGCGTGTTTCAGAGTGTGTGGGGGTGTTTTTGTGTGTGATTTCGTGAGTGTGTGAGCGAGGTTGCGGGACTGTGTGAGTGTCTGTGTGTTTGTGTGAGTGTGAGTGTGAGGGGAATGGGGTGAAATATGGTACAACAAAGGGTGCCTGAGAGGTTTGGAATGGAAACGAGCCTTCTCTGACAGAATGGAAAGCAATAGAAGGTGGTGGGAGACGACGGATAGGAGTGCAATGTTGTGGCATGGATTGGAATGTGGTGTATTGTGAAGCAATAGATGGTTTCTGTGTGTTTTGGAAGAGAATGGATCCCTCTTCGACGGAATGAAAGGATTTTCTCGGAATGGAGAGGTGTTTTGTGGAATAAATTGGAATGTGGTGAAATGCGACGCAATGATGGGTGTCTGAGTGGTTTGGAAACGAATGGAGCCTTCCTTGACGGATTGGAAAGCAATAGAACGAGGTGGAATTGTGCGGAAAGGACTGGAATGTTGTGGGATGGTGTGAAATAGGGTTTAATGTGATTCAATAGAGGGTTCCTGAGTACTTTCTTAGCGAAGGCTGCCTTCTTTCACGCAATGGAACACAACAGAACGTTGTGGACTGCCGCAGAATGGAGTGGAATGTTGTGGAATGGAGTGGAATGGGGAGGAATGTGATGCAATTGACAGTTCAGGGTGTTTTGGAAGCGAATGAAGGCTTCTTTGATGGCATGTAACGCAATAGAATGCGGTGGATGTTGTGGAATGGAGTTTAATTTTGTGGAATAAAGTGGAATGGGTGGAAATGTGACGCAATACAGGGTGTCTGAGTGGTTTGGAAACGAACGGGGCCTTCTTTGATGGAATGGAAAGCAATAGGACATGGTGGAATTTTGTGGAAAGGAGCGGAATGTTGTGGGATGGCGTGAAATGCGGTTTAAAGAGAAGAAAAGATTGCTCCTGAATTGTTAATTAGCGAATGCTGCCTTCTTTGGTGAAATGTGGTGCAACAGAACGTTGTGGAATGTTGCAGAATGGAGTGGAATGCTGTGAATTGGAGTGGAATGGGGTGTAATTTGATGCAACAGACGGTTCCTGAGTGGTTTGGAAGTGGATGCTGCCTTCTTTGATGGAGGAGAACGCAACAGAACGTTGTGGAATGTTGTGGAATGGCGTGAAATCGGGTTCAATGTGACACGATACAGAGTTCCTGAGTTGTTTCTTAGCGAATGCTGCCTCCTTTGACGCAATGCTATGCAACAGAACGTTGTGGAATGGAGTGGAATGTCGTGAAATGGAGTGGAGTGGGGTATAATGTGGTGCAATAGAGGGAAGCTGAGCGGTTTAGAGTAGAATGGAGACTTCCTTGATGGAATGGGAAACAATGCAACGTGACGGACTGTTGGATAATGAAGTACAATGTTGTGGACTGGAGACGAATGGGGTTTAATGTGATGCAGTAGATTTTCCTGAGTGTTTTAAGAGAATGTCTGTGTGTGCATGTGTATGCTCTTGTGGGTTTGATTGGGTTAGAGTGTGTGAGTGTGAGAGGGTGTGAGTGTGTGTGACAGTGTGTGAGTGTGTGTGAGTGTGTATGTGTGTGAGGGGCTCTGTGTGAGTGAAGGAGAGTGTGTTTGTGAGCATGTTGGTTTGAGAGTGGGAACTTGACTCTGAGTGAGTGACTGTGTGTGTTTGACGGGGAATGTGCACGTTAGTGTGGGTGGAAGTGTGTGTGGCTGTGCAGGTGTGAGTGTGTGTGTGCGAATTGTGTGTTTGAATGTGTGAGAGTGCGTGAGTGTGTGTATGTGAGTGAGAGTGTGTGAGATTGTGTGATTCACGATGTGTCTGAGTGGGACTGACTGTGTTTGAGTGTGAGTGTGTCTGTCTATGAGTGTGTGTGTGAGAGTGAGTGTGCACGTGAGTGAGGGGCTGTGTGTGTGTATGCACGTGTGTGTTTCTGTGAGTCTGTGTGTGTGTGAGTGTGTGAGTGTGTTTGGGTTAGTAGGTGTGTGAGTAGGAGTGTTTGTGAGTGAGAATACAAGACTTGTGTGATTGTGTGAGATTGCGTGGGTGTCATAGTGTGTGAGTGAGTGTGTGTGAGTGGGCGTGTTTCAGAGTGTGTGGGGGTGTTTTTGTGTGTGATTTCGTGAGTGTGTGAGCGAGGTTGCGGGACTGTGTGAGTGTCTGTGTGTTTGTGTGAGTGTGAGTGTGAGGGGAATGGGGTGAAATATGGTACAACAAAGGGTGCCTGAGAGGTTTGGAATGGAAACGAGCCTTCTCTGACAGAATGGAAAGCAATAGAAGGTGGTGGGAGACGACGGATAGGAGTGCAATGTTGTGGCATGGATTGGAATGTGGTGTATTGTGAAGCAATAGATGGTTTCTGTGTGTTTTGGAAGAGAATGGATCCCTCTTCGACGGAATGAAAGGATTTTCTCGGAATGGAGAGGTGTTTTGTGGAATAAATTGGAATGTGGTGAAATGCGACGCAATGATGGGTGTCTGAGTGGTTTGGAAACGAATGGAGCCTTCCTTGACGGATTGGAAAGCAATAGAACGAGGTGGAATTGTGCGGAAAGGACTGGAATGTTGTGGGATGGTGTGAAATAGGGTTTAATGTGATTCAATAGAGGGTTCCTGAGTACTTTCTTAGCGAAGGCTGCCTTCTTTCACGCAATGGAACACAACAGAACGTTGTGGACTGCCGCACAATGGAGTGGAATGTTGTGGAATGGAGTGGAATGGGGAGGAATGTGATGCAATTGACAGTTCAGGGTGTTTTGGAAGCGAATGAAGGCTTCTTTGATGGCATGTAACGCAATAGAACGCGGTGGATGTTGTGGAATGGAGTTTAATTTTGTGGAATAAAGTGGAATGGGTGGAAATGTGACGCAATACAGGGTGTCTGAGAGGTTTGGAAACGAACGGGGCCTTCTTTGATGGAATGGAAAGCAATAGGACATGGTGGAATTTTGTGGAAAGGAGCGGAATGTTGTGGGATGGCGTGAAATGCGGTTTAAAGAGAAGCAAAAGATTGCTCCTGAATTGTTTATTAGCGAATGCTGCCTTCTTTGGTGAAATGTGGTGCAACAGAACGTTGTGGAATGTTGCAGAATGGAGTGGAATGCTGTGAATTGGAGTGGAATGGGGTGTAATTTGATGCAACAGACGGTTCCTGAGTGGTTTGGAAGTGGATGCTGCCTTCTTTGATGGAGGAGAACGCAACAGAACGTTGTGGAATGTTGTGGAATGGCGTGAAATCGGGTTCAATGTGACACGATAGAGAGTTCCTGAGTTGTTTCTTAGCGAATGCTGCCTCCTTTGACGCAATGCTATGCAACAGAACGTTGTGGAATGGAGTGGAATGTCGTGAAATGGAGTGGAGTGGGGTATAATGTGGTGCAATAGAGGGAAGCTGAGCGGTTTAGAGTAGAATGGAGACTTCCTTGATGGAATGGGAAACAATGCAACGTGACGGACTGTTGGATAATGAAGTAGAATGTTGTGGACTGGAGACGAATGGGGTTTAATGTGATGCAGTAGATTTTCCTGAGTGTTTTAAGAGAATGTCTGTGTGTGCATGTGTATGCTCTTGTGGGTTTGATTGGGTTAGAGTGTTTGAGTGTGAGAAGGTGTGAGTGTGTGTGACAGTGTGTGAGTGTGTGTGAGTGTGTATGTGTGTGAGGGGCTCTGTGTGAGTGAAGGAGAGTGTGTTTGTGAGCATGTTGGTTTGAGAGTGGGAACTTGACTCTGAGTGAGTGACTGTGTGTGTTTGACGGGGAATGTGCATGTTAGTGTGGGTGGAAGTGTGTGTGGCTGTGCAGGTGTGAGTGTGTGTGTGCGAATTGTGTGTTTGAATGTGTGAGAGTGTGTGAGTGTGTGTATGTGAGTGAGAGTGTGTGAGATTGTGTGATTCACGATGTGTCTGAGTGGGACTGACTGTGTTTGAGTGTGAGTGTGTCTGTCTATGAGTGTGTGTGTGAGAGTGAGTGTGCACGTGGGTGAGGGGCTGTGTGTGTGTATGCACGTGTGTGTTTCTGTGAGTCTGTGTGTGTGTGAGTGTGTGAGTGTGTTTGGGTTAGTAGGTGTGTGAGTAGGAGTGAGTGTTTGTGAGTGAGTATACAAGACTTGTGTGATTGTGTGAGATTGCGTGTGTGTCATAGTGTGTGAGTGAGTGTGTGTGAGTGGGCGTGTTTCAGAGTGTGTGGGGGTGTTTTTGTGTGTGATTTCGTGAGTGTGTGAGCGAGGTTGCGAGACAGTGTGAGTGTCTGTGTGTTTGTGTGAGTGTGAGTGTGAGGGGAATGGGGTGAAATATGGTACAACAAAGGGTGCCTGAGAGGTTTGGAATGGAAACGAGCCTTCTCTGACAGAATGGAAAGCAATAGAAGGTGGTGGGAGACGACGGATAGGAGTGCAATGTTGTGGCATGGATTGGAATGTGGTGTATTGTGAAGCAATAGATGGTTTCTGTGTGTTTTGGAAGAGAATGGATCCCTCTTCGACGGAATGAAAGGATTTTCTCGGAATGGAGAGGTGTTTTGTGGAATAAATTGGAATGTGGTGAAATGCGACGCAATGATGGGTGTCTGAGTGGTTTGGAAACGAATGGAGCCTTCCTTGACGGATTGGAAAGCAATAGAACGAGGTGGAATTGTGCGGAAAGGACTGGAATGTTGTGGGATGGTGTGAAATAGGGTTTAATGTGATTCAATAGAGGGTTCCTGAGTACTTTCTTAGCGAAGGCTGCCTTCTTTCACGCAATGGAACACAACAGAACGTTGTGGACTGCCGCAGAATGGAGTGGAATGTTGTGGAATGGAGTGGAATGGGGAGGAATGTGATGCAATTGACAGTTCAGGGTGTTTTGGAAGCGAATGAAGGCTTCTTTGAAGGCATGTAACGCAATAGAATGCGGTGGATGTTGTGGAATGGAGTTAAATTTTGTGGAATAAAATGGAATGGGTGGAAATGTGACGCAATACAGGGTGTCTGAGTGGTTTGGAAACGAACGGAGCCTTCTTTGATGGAATGGAAAGCAATAGGACATGGTGGAATTTTGTGGAAAGGAGCGGAATGTTGTGGGATGGCGTGAAATGCGGTTTAAAGAGAAGAAAAGATTGCTCCTGAATTGTTAATTAGCGAATGCTGCCGTCTTTGGTGAAATGTGGTGCAACAGAACGTTGTGGAATGTTGCAGAATGGAGTGGAATGCTGTGAATTGGAGTGGAATGGGGTGTAATTTGATGCAACAGACGGTTCCTGAGTGGTTTGGAAGTGGATGCTGCCTTCTTTGATGGAGGAGAACGCAACAGAACGTTGTGGAATGTTGTGGAATGGCGTGAAATCGGGTTCAATGTGACACGATAGAGAGTTCCTGAGTTGTTTCTTAGCGAATGCTGCCTCCTTTGACGCAATGCTATGCAACAGAACGTTGTGGAATGGAGTGGAATGTCGTGAAATGGAGTGGAGTGGGGTATAATGTGGTGCAATAGAGGGAAGCTGAGCGGTTTAGAGTAGAATGGAGACTTCCTTGATGGAATGGGAAACAATGCAACGTGACGGACTGTTGGATAATGAAGTACAATGTTGTGGACTGGAGACGAATGGGGTTTAATGTGATGCAGTAGATTTTCCTGAGTGTTTTAAGAGAATGTCTGTGTGTGCATGTGTATGCTCTTGTGGGTTTGATTGGGTTAGAGTGTGTGAGTGTGAGAGGGTGTGAGTGTGTGTGACAGTGTGTGAGTGTGTGTGAGTGTGTATGTGTGTGAGGGGCTCTGTGTGAGTGAAGGAGAGTGTGTTTGTGAGCATGTTGGTTTGAGAGTGGGAACTTGACTCTGAGTGAGTGACTGTGTGTGTTTGACGGGGAATGTGCACGTTAGTGTGGGTGGAAGTGTGTGTGGCTGTGCAGGTGTGAGTGTGTGTGTGCGAATTGTGTGTTTGAATGTGTGAGAGTGCGTGAGTGTGTGTATGTGAGTGAGAGTGTGTGAGATTGTGTGATTCACGATGTGTCTGAGTGGGACTGACTGTGTTTGAGTGTGAGTGTGTCTGTCTATGAGTGTGTGTGTGAGAGTGAGTGTGCACGTGAGTGAGGGGCTGTGTGTGTGTATGCACGTGTGTGTTTCTGTGAGTCTGTGTGTGTGTGAGTGTGTGAGTGTGTTTGGGTTAGTAGGTGTGTGAGTAGGAGTGAGTGTTTGTGAGTGAGTATACAAGACTTGTGTGATTGTGTGAGATTGCGTGTGTGTCATAGTGTGTGAGTGAGTGTGTGTGAGTGGGCGTGTTTCAGAGTGTGTGGGGGTGTTTTTGTGTGTGATTTCGTGAGTGTGTGAGCGAGGTTGCGGGACTGTGTGAGTGTCTGTGTGTTTGTGTGAGTGTGAGTGTGAGGGGAATGGGGTGAAATATGGTACAACAAAGGGTGCCTGAGAGGTTTGGAATGGAAACGAGCCTTCTCTGACAGAATGGAAAGCAATAGAAGGTGGTGGGAGACGACGGATAGGAGTGCAATGTTGTGGCATGGATTGGAATGTGGTGTATTGTGAAGCAATAGATGGTTTCTGTGTGTTTTGGAAGAGAATGGATCCCTCTTCGACGGAATGAAAGGATTTTCTCGGAATGGAGAGGTGTTTTGTGGAATAAATTGGAATGTGGTGAAATGCGACGCAATGATGGGTGTCTGAGTGGTTTGGAAACGAATGGAGCCTTCCTTGACGGATTGGAAAGCAATAGAACGAGGTGGAATTGTGCGGAAAGGACTGGAATGTTGTGGGATGGTGTGAAATAGGGTTTAATGTGATTCAATAGAGGGTTCCTGAGTACTTTCTTAGCGAAGGCTGCCTTCTTTCACGCAATGGAACACAACAGAACGTTGTGGACTGCCGCAGAATGGAGTGGAATGTTGTGGAATGGAGTGGAATGGGGAGGAATGTGATGCAATTGACAGTTCAGGGTGTTTTGGAAGCGAATGAAGGCTTCTTTGATGGCATGTAACGCAATAGAATGCGGTGGATGTTGTGGAATGGAGTTTAATTTTGTGGAATAAAGTGGAATGGGTGGAAATGTGACGCAATACAGGGTGTCTGAGTGGTTTGGAAACGAACGGGGCCTTCTTTGATGGAATGGAAAGCAATAGGACATGGTGGAATTTTGTGGAAAGGAGCGGAATGTTGTGGGATGGCGTGAAATGCGGTTTAAAGAGAAGAAAAGATTGCTCCTGAATTGTTAATTAGCGAATGCTGCCTTCTTTGGTGAAATGTGGTGCAACAGAACGTTGTGGAATGTTGCAGAATGGAGTGGAATGCTGTGAATTGGAGTGGAATGGGGTGTAATTTGATGCAACAGACGGTTCCTGAGTGGTTTGGAAGTGGATGCTGCCTTCTTTGATGGAGGAGAACGCAACAGAACGTTGTGGAATGTTGTGGAATGGCGTGAAATCGGGTTCAATGTGACACGATACAGAGTTCCTGAGTTGTTTCTTAGCGAATGCTGCCTCCTTTGACGCAATGCTATGCAACAGAACGTTGTGGAATGGAGTGGAATGTCGTGAAATGGAGTGGAGTGGGGTATAATGTGGTGCAATAGAGGGAAGCTGAGCGGTTTAGAGTAGAATGGAGACTTCCTTGATGGAATGGGAAACAATGCAACGTGACGGACTGTTGGATAATGAAGTACAATGTTGTGGACTGGAGACGAATGGGGTTTAATGTGATGCAGTAGATTTTCCTGAGTGTTTTAAGAGAATGTCTGTGTGTGCATGTGTATGCTCTTGTGGGTTTGATTGGGTTAGAGTGTGTGAGTGTGAGAGGGTGTGAGTGTGTGTGACAGTGTGTGAGTGTGTGTGAGTGTGTATGTGTGTGAGGGGCTCTGTGTGAGTGAAGGAGAGTGTGTTTGTGAGCATGTTGGTTTGAGAGTGGGAACTTGACTCTGAGTGAGTGACTGTGTGTGTTTGACGGGGAATGTGCACGTTAGTGTGGGTGGAAGTGTGTGTGGCTGTGCAGGTGTGAGTGTGTGTGTGCGAATTGTGTGTTTGAATGTGTGAGAGTGCGTGAGTGTGTGTATGTGAGTGAGAGTGTGTGAGATTGTGTGATTCACGATGTGTCTGAGTGGGACTGACTGTGTTTGAGTGTGAGTGTGTCTGTCTATGAGTGTGTGTGTGAGAGTGAGTGTGCACGTGAGTGAGGGGCTGTGTGTGTGTATGCACGTGTGTGTTTCTGTGAGTCTGTGTGTGTGTGAGTGTGTGAGTGTGTTTGGGTTAGTAGGTGTGTGAGTAGGAGTGAGTGTTTGTGAGTGAGTATACAAGACTTGTGTGATTGTGTGAGATTGCGTGTGTGTCATAGTGTGTGAGTGAGTGTGTGTGAGTGGGCGTGTTTCAGAGTGTGTGGGGGTGTTTTTGTGTGTGATTTCGTGAGTGTGTGAGCGAGGTTGCGGGACTGTGTGAGTGTCTGTGTGTTTGTGTGAGTGTGAGTGTGAGGGGAATGGGGTGAAATATGGTACAACAAAGGGTGCCTGAGAGGTTTGGAATGGAAACGAGCCTTCTCTGACAGAATGGAAAGCAATAGAAGGTGGTGGGAGACGACGGATAGGAGTGCAATGTTGTGGCATGGATTGGAATGTGGTGTATTGTGAAGCAATAGATGGTTTCTGTGTGTTTTGGAAGAGAATGGATCCCTCTTCGACGGAATGAAAGGATTTTCTCGGAATGGAGAGGTGTTTTGTGGAATAAATTGGAATGTGGTGAAATGCGACGCAATGATGGGTGTCTGAGTGGTTTGGAAACGAATGGAGCCTTCCTTGACGGATTGGAAAGCAATAGAACGAGGTGGAATTGTGCGGAAAGGACTGGAATGTTGTGGGATGGTGTGAAATAGGGTTTAATGTGATTCAATAGAGGGTTCCTGAGTACTTTCTTAGCGAAGGCTGCCTTCTTTCACGCAATGGAACACAACAGAACGTTGTGGACTGCCGCACAATGGAGTGGAATGTTGTGGAATGGAGTGGAATGGGGAGGAATGTGATGCAATTGACAGTTCAGGGTGTTTTGGAAGCGAATGAAGGCTTCTTTGATGGCATGTAACGCAATAGAACGCGGTGGATGTTGTGGAATGGAGTTTAATTTTGTGGAATAAAGTGGAATGGGTGGAAATGTGACGCAATACAGGGTGTCTGAGAGGTTTGGAAACGAACGGGGCCTTCTTTGATGGAATGGAAAGCAATAGGACATGGTGGAATTTTGTGGAAAGGAGCGGAATGTTGTGGGATGGCGTGAAATGCGGTTTAAAGAGAAGCAAAAGATTGCTCCTGAATTGTTTATTAGCGAATGCTGCCTTCTTTGGTGAAATGTGGTGCAACAGAACGTTGTGGAATGTTGCAGAATGGAGTGGAATGCTGTGAATTGGAGTGGAATGGGGTGTAATTTGATGCAACAGACGGTTCCTGAGTGGTTTGGAAGTGGATGCTGCCTTCTTTGATGGAGGAGAACGCAACAGAACGTTGTGGAATGTTGTGGAATGGCGTGAAATCGGGTTCAATGTGACACGATACAGAGTTCCTGAGTTGTTTCTTAGCGAATGCTGCCTCCTTTGACGCAATGCTATGCAACAGAACGTTGTGGAATGGAGTGGAATGTCGTGAAATGGAGTGGAGTGGGGTATAATGTGGTGCAATAGAGGGAAGCTGAGCGGTTTAGAGTAGAATGGAGACTTCCTTGATGGAATGGGAAACAATGCAACGTGACGGACTGTTGGATAATGAAGTAGAATGTTGTGGACTGGAGACGAATGGGGTTTAATGTGATGCAGTAGATTTTCCTGAGTGTTTTAAGAGAATGTCTGTGTGTGCATGTGTATGCTCTTGTGGGTTTGATTGGGTTAGAGTGTTTGAGTGTGAGAAGGTGTGAGTGTGTGAGTGTGTGTGAGTGTGTATGTGTGTGAGGGGCTCTGTGTGAGTGAAGGAGAGTGTGTTTGTGAGCCTGTTGGTTTGAGAGTGGGAACTTGACTCTGAGTGAGTGACTGTGTGTGTTTGACGGGGAATGTGCATGTTAGTGTGGGTGGAAGTGTGTGTGGCTGTGCAGGTGTGAGTGTGTGTGTGCGAATTGTGTGTTTGAATGTGTGAGAGTGTGTGAGTGTGTGTATGTGAGTGAGAGTGTGTGAGATTGTGTGATTCACGATGTGTCTGAGTGGGACTGACTGTGTTTGAGTGTGAGTGTGTCTGTCTATGAGTGTGTGTGTGAGAGTGAGTGTGCACGTGAGTGAGGGGCTGTGTGTGTGTATGCACGTGTGTGTTTCTGTGAGTCTGTGTGTGTGTGAGTGTGTGAGTGTGTTTGGGTTAGTAGGTGTGTGAGTAGGAGTGAGTGTTTGTGAGTGAGTATACAAGACTTGTGTGATTGTGTGAGATTGCGTGTGTGTCATAGTGTGTGAGTGAGTGTGTGTGAGTGGGCGTGTTTCAGAGTGTGTGGGGGTGTTTTTGTGTGTGATTTCGTGAGTGTGTGAGCGAGGTTGCGGGACTGTGTGAGTGTCTGTGTGTTTGTGTGAGTGTGAGTGTGAGGGGAATGGGGTGAAATATGGTACAACAAAGGGTGCCTGAGAGGTTTGGAATGGAAACGAGCCTTCTCTGACAGAATGGAAAGCAATAGAAGGTGGTGGGAGACGACGGATAGGAGTGCAATGTTGTGGCATGGATTGGAATGTGGTGTATTGTGAAGCAATAGATGGTTTCTGTGTGTTTTGGAAGAGAATGGATCCCTCTTCGACGGAATGAAAGGATTTTCTCGGAATGGAGAGGTGTTTTGTGGAATAAATTGGAATGTGGTGAAATGCGACGCAATGATGGGTGTCTGAGTGGTTTGGAAACGAATGGAGCCTTCCTTGACGGATTGGAAAGCAATAGAACGAGGTGGAATTGTGCGGAAAGGACTGGAATGTTGTGGGATGGTGTGAAATAGGGTTTAATGTGATTCAATAGAGGGTTCCTGAGTACTTTCTTAGCGAAGGCTGCCTTCTTTCACGCAATGGAACACAACAGAACGTTGTGGACTGCCGCACAATGGAGTGGAATGTTGTGGAATGGAGTGGAATGGGGAGGAATGTGATGCAATTGACAGTTCAGGGTGTTTTGGAAGCGAATGAAGGCTTCTTTGATGGCATGTAACGCAATAGAACGCGGTGGATGTTGTGGAATGGAGTTTAATTTTGTGGAATAAAGTGGAATGGGTGGAAATGTGACGCAATACAGGGTGTCTGAGAGGTTTGGAAACGAACG
Organism: Manis javanica; assembly: GCF_040802235.1. Classification (NCBI taxonomy): domain Eukaryota; kingdom Metazoa; phylum Chordata; class Mammalia; order Pholidota; family Manidae; genus Manis; species Manis javanica. The sequence continues at coordinate 77,723,023 of NC_133163.1, forward strand.
GGGCCTTCTTTGATGGAATGGAAAGCAATAGGACATGGTGGAATTTTGTGGAAAGGAGCGGAATGTTGTGGGATGGCGTGAAATGCGGTTTAAAGAGAAGCAAAAGATTGCTCCTGAATTGTTTATTAGCGAATGCTGCCTTCTTTGGTGAAATGTGGTGCAACAGAACGTTGTGGAATGTTGCAGAATGGAGTGGAATGCTGTGAATTGGAGTGGAATGGGGTGTAATTTGATGCAACAGACGGTTCCTGAGTGGTTTGGAAGTGGATGCTGCCTTCTTTGATGGAGGAGAACGCAACAGAACGTTGTGGAATGTTGTGGAATGGCGTGAAATCGGGTTCAATGTGACACGATACAGAGTTCCTGAGTTGTTTCTTAGCGAATGCTGCCTCCTTTGACGCAATGCTATGCAACAGAACGTTGTGGAATGGAGTGGAATGTCGTGAAATGGAGTGGAGTGGGGTATAATGTGGTGCAATAGAGGGAAGCTGAGCGGTTTAGAGTAGAATGGAGACTTCCTTGATGGAATGGGAAACAATGCAACGTGACGGACTGTTGGATAATGAAGTAGAATGTTGTGGACTGGAGACGAATGGGGTTTAATGTGATGCAGTAGATTTTCCTGAGTGTTTTAAGAGAATGTCTGTGTGTGCATGTGTATGCTCTTGTGGGTTTGATTGGGTTAGAGTGTTTGAGTGTGAGAAGGTGTGAGTGTGTGAGTGTGTGTGAGTGTGTATGTGTGTGAGGGGCTCTGTGTGAGTGAAGGAGAGTGTGTTTGTGAGCCTGTTGGTTTGAGAGTGGGAACTTGACTCTGAGTGAGTGACTGTGTGTGTTTGACGGGGAATGTGCATGTTAGTGTGGGTGGAAGTGTGTGTGGCTGTGCAGGTGTGAGTGTGTGTGTGCGAATGGTGTGTTTGAATGTGTGAGAGTGTGTGAGTGTGTGTATGTGAGTGAGAGTGTGTGAGATTGTGTGATTCACGATGTGTCTGAGTGGGACTGACTGTGTTTGAGTGTGAGTGTGTCTGTCTATGAGTGTGTGTGTGAGAGTGAGTGTGCACGTGAGTGAGGGGCTGTGTGTGTGTATGCACGTGTGTGTTTCTGTGAGTCTGTGTGTGTGTGAGTGTGTGAGTGTGTTTGGGTTAGTAGGTGTGTGAGTAGGAGTGAGTGTTTGTGAGTGAGTATACAAGACTTGTGTGATTGTGTGAGATTGCGTGTGTGTCATAGTGTGTGAGTGAGTGTGTGTGAGTGGGCGTGTTTCAGAGTGTGTGGGGGTGTTTTTGTGTGTGATTTCGTGAGTGTGTGAGCGAGGTTGCGGGACTGTGTGAGTGTCTGTGTGTTTGTGTGAGTGTGAGTGTGAGGGGAATGGGGTGAAATATGGTACAACAAAGGGTGCCTGAGAGGTTTGGAATGGAAACGAGCCTTCTCTGACAGAATGGAAAGCAATAGAAGGTGGTGGGAGACGACGGATAGGAGTGCAATGTTGTGGCATGGATTGGAATGTGGTGTATTGTGAAGCAATAGATGGTTTCTGTGTGTTTTGGAAGAGAATGGATCCCTCTTCGACGGAATGAAAGGATTTTCTCGGAATGGAGAGGTGTTTTGTGGAATAAATTGGAATGTGGTGAAATGCGACGCAATGATGGGTGTCTGAGTGGTTTGGAAACGAATGGAGCCTTCCTTGACGGATTGGAAAGCAATAGAACGAGGTGGAATTGTGCGGAAAGGACTGGAATGTTGTGGGATGGTGTGAAATAGGGTTTAATGTGATTCAATAGAGGGTTCCTGAGTACTTTCTTAGCGAAGGCTGCCTTCTTTCACGCAATGGAACACAACAGAACGTTGTGGACTGCCGCACAATGGAGTGGAATGTTGTGGAATGGAGTGGAATGGGGAGGAATGTGATGCAATTGACAGTTCAGGGTGTTTTGGAAGCGAATGAAGGCTTCTTTGATGGCATGTAACGCAATAGAACGCGGTGGATGTTGTGGAATGGAGTTTAATTTTGTGGAATAAAGTGGAATGGGTGGAAATGTGACGCAATACAGGGTGTCTGAGAGGTTTGGAAACGAACGGGGCCTTCTTTGATGGAATGGAAAGCAATAGGACATGGTGGAATTTTGTGGAAAGGAGCGGAATGTTGTGGGATGGCGTGAAATGCGGTTTAAAGAGAAGCAAAAGATTGCTCCTGAATTGTTTATTAGCGAATGCTGCCTTCTTTGGTGAAATGTGGTGCAACAGAACGTTGTGGAATGTTGCAGAATGGAGTGGAATGCTGTGAATTGGAGTGGAATGGGGTGTAATTTGATGCAACAGACGGTTCCTGAGTGGTTTGGAAGTGGATGCTGCCTTCTTTGATGGAGGAGAACGCAACAGAACGTTGTGGAATGTTGTGGAATGGCGTGAAATCGGGTTCAATGTGACACGATACAGAGTTCCTGAGTTGTTTCTTAGCGAATGCTGCCTCCTTTGACGCAATGCTATGCAACAGAACGTTGTGGAATGGAGTGGAATGTCGTGAAATGGAGTGGAGTGGGGTATAATGTGGTGCAATAGAGGGAAGCTGAGCGGTTTAGAGTAGAATGGAGACTTCCTTGATGGAATGGGAAACAATGCAACGTGACGGACTGTTGGATAATGAAGTAGAATGTTGTGGACTGGAGACGAATGGGGTTTAATGTGATGCAGTAGATTTTCCTGAGTGTTTTAAGAGAATGTCTGTGTGTGCATGTGTATGCTCTTGTGGGTTTGATTGGGTTAGAGTGTTTGAGTGTGAGAAGGTGTGAGTGTGTGAGTGTGTGTGAGTGTGTATGTGTGTGAGGGGCTCTGTGTGAGTGAAGGAGAGTGTGTTTGTGAGCCTGTTGGTTTGAGAGTGGGAACTTGACTCTGAGTGAGTGACTGTGTGTGTTTGACGGGGAATGTGCATGTTAGTGTGGGTGGAAGTGTGTGTGGCTGTGCAGGTGTGAGTGTGTGTGTGCGAATTGTGTGTTTGAATGTGTGAGAGTGTGTGAGTGTGTGTATGTGAGTGAGAGTGTGTGAGATTGTGTGATTCACGATGTGTCTGAGTGGGACTGACTGTGTTTGAGTGTGAGTGTGTCTGTCTATGAGTGTGTGTGTGAGAGTGAGTGTGCACGTGAGTGAGGGGCTGTGTGTGTGTATGCACGTGTGTGTTTCTGTGAGTCTGTGTGTGTGTGAGTGTGTGAGTGTGTTTGGGTTAGTAGGTGTGTGAGTAGGAGTGAGTGTTTGTGAGTGAGTATACAAGACTTGTGTGATTGTGTGAGATTGCGTGTGTGTCATAGTGTGTGAGTGAGTGTGTGTGAGTGGGCGTGTTTCAGAGTGTGTGGGGGTGTTTTTGTGTGTGATTTCGTGAGTGTGTGAGCGAGGTTGCGGGACTGTGTGAGTGTCTGTGTGTTTGTGTGAGTGTGAGTGTGAGGGGAATGGGGTGAAATATGGTACAACAAAGGGTGCCTGAGAGGTTTGGAATGGAAACGAGCCTTCTCTGACAGAATGGAAAGCAATAGAAGGTGGTGGGAGACGACGGATAGGAGTGCAATGTTGTGGCATGGATTGGAATGTGGTGTATTGTGAAGCAATAGATGGTTTCTGTGTGTTTTGGAAGAGAATGGATCCCTCTTCGACGGAATGAAAGGATTTTCTCGGAATGGAGAGGTGTTTTGTGGAATAAATTGGAATGTGGTGAAATGCGACGCAATGATGGGTGTCTGAGTGGTTTGGAAACGAATGGAGCCTTCCTTGACGGATTGGAAAGCAATAGAACGAGGTGGAATTGTGCGGAAAGGACTGGAATGTTGTGGGATGGTGTGAAATAGGGTTTAATGTGATGCAATAGAGGGTTCCTGAGTACTTTCTTAGCGAAGGCTGCCTTCTTTCACGCAATGGAACACAACAGAACGTTGTGGACTGCCGCACAATGGAGTGGAATGTTGTGGAATGGAGTGGAATGGGGAGGAATGTGATGCAATTGACAGTTCAGGGTGTTTTGGAAGCGAATGAAGGCTTCTTTGATGGCATGTAACGCAATAGAACGCGGTGGATGTTGTGGAATGGAGTTTAATTTTGTGGAATAAAGTGGAATGGGTGGAAATGTGACGCAATACAGGGTGTCTGAGAGGTTTGGAAACGAACGGGGCCTTCTTTGATGGAATGGAAAGCAATAGGACATGGTGGAATTTTGTGGAAAGGAGCGGAATGTTGTGGGATGGCGTGAAATGCGGTTTAAAGAGAAGCAAAAGATTGCTCCTGAATTGTTTATTAGCGAATGCTGCCTTCTTTGGTGAAATGTGGTGCAACAGAACGTTGTGGAATGTTGCAGAATGGAGTGGAATGCTGTGAATTGGAGTGGAATGGGGTGTAATTTGATGCAACAGACGGTTCCTGAGTGGTTTGGAAGTGGATGCTGCCTTCTTTGATGGAGGAGAACGCAACAGAACGTTGTGGAATGTTGTGGAATGGCGTGAAATCGGGTTCAATGTGACACGATACAGAGTTCCTGAGTTGTTTCTTAGCGAATGCTGCCTCCTTTGACGCAATGCTATGCAACAGAACGTTGTGGAATGGAGTGGAATGTCGTGAAATGGAGTGGAGTGGGGTATAATGTGGTGCAATAGAGGGAAGCTGAGCGGTTTAGAGTAGAATGGAGACTTCCTTGATGGAATGGGAAACAATGCAACGTGACGGACTGTTGGATAATGAAGTAGAATGTTGTGGACTGGAGACGAATGGGGTTTAATGTGATGCAGTAGATTTTCCTGAGTGTTTTAAGAGAATGTCTGTGTGTGCATGTGTATGCTCTTGTGGGTTTGATTGGGTTAGAGTGTTTGAGTGTGAGAAGGTGTGAGTGTGTGAGTGTGTGTGAGTGTGTATGTGTGTGAGGGGCTCTGTGTGAGTGAAGGAGAGTGTGTTTGTGAGCCTGTTGGTTTGAGAGTGGGAACTTGACTCTGAGTGAGTGACTGTGTGTGTTTGACGGGGAATGTGCATGTTAGTGTGGGTGGAAGTGTGTGTGGCTGTGCAGGTGTGAGTGTGTGTGTGCGAATTGTGTGTTTGAATGTGTGAGAGTGTGTGAGTGTGTGTATGTGAGTGAGAGTGTGTGAGATTGTGTGATTCACGATGTGTCTGAGTGGGACTGACTGTGTTTGAGTGTGAGTGTGTCTGTCTATGAGTGTGTGTGTGAGAGTGAGTGTGCACGTGAGTGAGGGGCTGTGTGTGTGTATGCACGTGTGTGTTTCTGTGAGTCTGTGTGTGTGTGAGTGTGTGAGTGTGTTTGGGTTAGTAGGTGTGTGAGTAGGAGTGAGTGTTTGTGAGTGAGTATACAAGACTTGTGTGATTGTGTGAGATTGCGTGTGTGTCATAGTGTGTGAGTGAGTGTGTGTGAGTGGGCGTGTTTCAGAGTGTGTGGGGGTGTTTTTGTGTGTGATTTCGTGAGTGTGTGAGCGAGGTTGCGGGACTGTGTGAGTGTCTGTGTGTTTGTGTGAGTGTGAGTGTGAGGGGAATGGGGTGAAATATGGTACAACAAAGGGTGCCTGAGAGGTTTGGAATGGAAACGAGCCTTCTCTGACAGAATGGAAAGCAATAGAAGGTGGTGGGAGACGACGGATAGGAGTGCAATGTTGTGGCATGGATTGGAATGTGGTGTATTGTGAAGCAATAGATGGTTTCTGTGTGTTTTGGAAGAGAATGGATCCCTCTTCGACGGAATGAAAGGATTTTCTCGGAATGGAGAGGTGTTTTGTGGAATAAATTGGAATGTGGTGAAATGCGACGCAATGATGGGTGTCTGAGTGGTTTGGAAACGAATGGAGCCTTCCTTGACGGATTGGAAAGCAATAGAACGAGGTGGAATTGTGCGGAAAGGACTGGAATGTTGTGGGATGGTGTGAAATAGGGTTTAATGTGATGCAATAGAGGGTTCCTGAGTACTTTCTTAGCGAAGGCTGCCTTCTTTCACGCAATGGAACACAACAGAACGTTGTGGACTGCCGCAGAATGGAGTGGAATGTTGTGGAATGGAGTGGAGTGGGGAGGAATGTGACGCAATTGACAGTTCAGGGTGTTTTGGAAGCGAATGAAGGCTTCTTTGATGGCATGTAACGCAATAGAATGCGGTGGATGTTGTGGAATGGAGTTTAAATTTGTGGAATAAAGTGGAATGGGTGGAAATGTGACGCAATACAGGGTGTCTGAGTGGTTTGGAAATGAACGGGGCCTTCTTTGATGGAATGGAAAGCAATAGGACATGGTGGAATTTTGTGGAAAGGAGCGGAATGTTGTGGGATGGCGTGAAATGCGGTTTAAAGAGAAGCAAAAGATTGCTCCTGAATTGTTTATTAGCGAATGCTGCCTTCTTTGGTGAAATGTGGTGCAACAGAACGTTGTGGAATGTTGCAGAATGGAGTGGAATGCTGTGAATTGGAGTCTAATGGGGTGTAATTTGATGCAACAGACGGTTCCTGAGTTTTTTGGAAGTGGATGCTGCCTTCTTTAATGGAGGAGAAAGCAACAGAAAGTTGTAGAATGTTGTGGAATGTTGTGGAATGGCGTGGAATGGCGTGAAATCGGGTTCAATGTGACACGATAGAGAGTTCCTGAGTTGTTTCTTAGCGAATGCTGCCTTCTTTGACGCAATGCTATGCAACAGAACGTTGTGGAATGGAGTGGAATGTCGTGAAATGGAGTGGAGTGGGGTATAATGTGGTGCAATAGAGGGAAGCTGAGCGGTTTAGAGTAGAATGGAGACTTCCTTGATGGAATGGGAAACAATGCAACGTGACGGACTGTTGGATAATGAAGTAGAATGTTGTGGACTGGAGACGAATGGGGTTTAATGTGATGCAGTAGATTTTCCTGAGTGTTTTAAGAGAATGTCTGTGTGTGCATGTGTATGCTCTTGTGGGTTTGATTGGGTTAGAGTGTGTGAGTGTGAGAGGGTGTGAGTGTGTGTGACAGTGTGTGAGTGTGTGTGAGTGTGTATGTGTGTGAGGGGCTCTGTGTGAGTGAAGGAGAGTGTGTTTGTGAGCATGTTGGTTTGAGAGTGGGAACTTGACTCTGAGTGAGTGACTGTGTGTGTTTGACGGGGAATGTGCACGTTAGTGTGGGTGGAAGTGTGTGTGGCTGTGCAGGTGTGTGTGTGCGAATTGTGTGTTTGAATGTGTGAGAGTGCGTGAATGTGTGTATGTGAGTGAGAGTGTGTGAGATTGTGTGATTCACGATGTGTCTGAGTGGGACTGACTGTGTTTGAGTGTGAGTGTGTCCGTCTATGAGTGTGTGTGTGAGAGTGAGTGTGCACGTGAGTGAGGGGCTGTGTGTGTGTATGCACGTGTGTGTTTCTGTGAGTCTGTGTGTGTGTGAGTGTGTGAGTGTGTTTGGGTTAGTAGGTGTGTGAGTAGGAGTGAGTGTTTGTGAGTATACAAGACTTGTGTGATTGTGTGAGATTGCGTGTGTGTCATAGTGTGTGAGTGAGTGTGTGTGAGTGGGCGTGTTTCAGAGTGTGTGGGGGTGTTTTTGTGTGTGATTTCGTGAGTGTGTGAGCGAGGTTGCGAGACTGTGTGAGTGTCTGTGTGTTTGTGTGAGTGTGAGTGTGAGGGGAATGGGGTGAAATATGGTACAACAAAGGGTGCCTGAGAGGTTTGGAATGGAAACGAGCCTTCTCTGACAGAATGGAAAGCAATAGAAGGTGGTGGGAGACGGCGGATAGGAGTGCAATGTTGTGGCATGGATTGGAATGTGGTGTATTGTGAAGCAATAGATGGTTTCTGTGTGTTTTGGAAGAGAATGGATCCCTCTTCGACGGAATGAAAGGATTTTCTCGGAATGGAGAGGTGTTTTGTGGAATAAATTGGAATGTGGTGAAATGCGACGCAATGATGGGTGTCTGAGTGGTTTGGAAACGAATGGAGCCTTCCTTGACGGATTGGAAAGCAATAGAACGAGGTGGAATTGTGCGGAAAGGACTGGAATGTTGTGGGATGGTGTGAAATAGGGTTTAATGTGATTCAATAGAGGGTTCCTGAGTACTTTCTTAGCGAAGGCTGCCTTCTTTCACGCAATGGAACACAACAGAACGTTGTGGACTGCCGCAGAATGGAGTGGAATGTTGTGGAATGGAGTGGAATGGGGAGGAATGTGATGCAATTGACAGTTCAGGGTGTTTTGGAAGCGAATGAAGGCTTCTTTGATGGCATGTAACGCAATAGAATGCGGTGGATGTTGTGGAATGGAGTTTAATTTTGTGGAATAAAGTGGAATGGGTGGAAATGTGATGCAATACAGGGTGTCTGAGTGGTTTGGAAACGAACGGGGCCTTCTTTGATGGAATGGAAAGCAATAGGACATGGTGGAATTTTGTGGAAAGGAGCGGAATGTTGTGGGATGGCGTGAAATGCGGTTTAAAGAGAAGAAAAGATTGCTCCTGAATTGTTAATTAGCGAATGCTGCCTTCTTTGGTGAAATGTGGTGCAACAGAACGTTGTGGAATGTTGCAGAATGGAGTAGAATGCTGTGAATTGGAGTGGAATGGGGTGTAATTTGATGCAACAGACGGTTCCTGAGTGGTTTGGAAGTGGATGCTGCCTTCTTTGATGGAGGAGAACGCAACAGAACGTTGTGGAATGTTGTGGAATGGCGTGAAATCGGGTTCAATGTGACACGATACAGAGTTCCTGAGTTGTTTCTTAGCGAATGCTGCCTCCTTTGACGCAATGCTATGCAACAGAACGTTGTGGAATGGAGTGGAATGTCGTGAAATGGAGTGGAGTGGGGTATAATGTGGTGCAATAGAGGGAAGCTGAGCGGTTTAGAGTAGAATGGAGACTTCCTTGATGGAATGGGAAACAATGCAACGTGACGGACTGTTGGATAATGAAGTACAATGTTGTGGACTGGAGACGAATGGGGTTTAATGTGATGCAGTAGATTTTCCTGAGTGTTTTAAGAGAATGTCTGTGTGTGCATGTGTATGCTCTTGTGGGTTTGATTGGGTTAGAGTGTGTGAGTGTGAGAGGGTGTGAGTGTGTGTGACAGTGTGTGAGTGTGTGTGAGTGTGTATGTGTGTGAGGGGCTCTGTGTGAGTGAAGGAGAGTGTGTTTGTGAGCATGTTGGTTTGAGAGTGGGAACTTGACTCTGAGTGAGTGACTGTGTGTGTTTGACGGGGAATGTGCACGTTAGTGTGGGTGGAAGTGTGTGTGGCTGTGCAGGTGTGAGTGTGTGTGTGCGAATTGTGTGTTTGAATGTGTGAGAGTGCGTGAGTGTGTGTATGTGAGTGAGAGTGTGTGAGATTGTGTGATTCACGATGTGTCTGAGTGGGACTGACTGTGTTTGAGTGTGAGTGTGTCTGTCTATGAGTGTCTGTGTGAGAGTGAGTGTGCACGTGAGTGAGGGGCTGTGTGTGTGTATGCACGTGTGTGTTTCTGTGAGTCTGTGTGTGTGTGAGTGTGTGAGTGTGTTTGGGTTAGTAGGTGTGTGAGTAGGAGTGAGTGTTTGTGAGTGAGTATACAAGACTTGTGTGATTGTGTGAGATTGCGTGTGTGTCATAGTGTGTGAGTGAGTGTGTGTGAGTGGGCGTGTTTCAGAGTGTGTGGGGGTGTTTTTGTGTGTGATTTCGTGAGTGTGTGAGCGAGGTTGCGGGACTGTGTGAGTGTCTGTGTGTTTGTGTGAGTGTGAGTGTGAGGGGAATGGGGTGAAATATGGTACAACAAAGGGTGCCTGAGAGGTTTGGAATGGAAACGAGCCTTCTCTGACAGAATGGAAAGCAATAGAAGGTGGTGGGAGACGACGGATAGGAGTGCAATGTTGTGGCATGGATTGGAATGTGGTGTATTGTGAAGCAATAGATGGTTTCTGTGTGTTTTGGAAGAGAATGGATCCCTCTTCGACGGAATGAAAGGATTTTCTCGGAATGGAGAGGTGTTTTGTGGAATAAATTGGAATGTGGTGAAATGCGACGCAATGATGGGTGTCTGAGTGGTTTGGAAACGAATGGAGCCTTCCTTGACGGATTGGAAAGCAATAGAACGAGGTGGAATTGTGCGGAAAGGACTGGAATGTTGTGGGATGGTGTGAAATAGGGTTTAATGTGATTCAATAGAGGGTTCCTGAGTACTTTCTTAGCGAAGGCTGCCTTCTTTCACGCAATGGAACACAACAGAACGTTGTGGACTGCCGCACAATGGAGTGGAATGTTGTGGAATGGAGTGGAATGGGGAGGAATGTGATGCAATTGACAGTTCAGGGTGTTTTGGAAGCGAATGAAGGCTTCTTTGATGGCATGTAACGCAATAGAACGCGGTGGATGTTGTGGAATGGAGTTTAATTTTGTGGAATAAAGTGGAATGGGTGGAAATGTGACGCAATACAGGGTGTCTGAGAGGTTTGGAAACGAACGGGGCCTTCTTTGATGGAATGGAAAGCAATAGGACATGGTGGAATTTTGTGGAAAGGAGCGGAATGTTGTGGGATGGCGTGAAATGCGGTTTAAAGAGAAGCAAAAGATTGCTCCTGAATTGTTTATTAGCGAATGCTGCCTTCTTTGGTGAAATGTGGTGCAACAGAACGTTGTGGAATGTTGCAGAATGGAGTGGAATGCTGTGAATTGGAGTGGAATGGGGTGTAATTTGATGCAACAGACGGTTCCTGAGTGGTTTGGAAGTGGATGCTGCCTTCTTTGATGGAGGAGAACGCAACAGAACGTTGTGGAATGTTGTGGAATGGCGTGAAATCGGGTTCAATGTGACACGATACAGAGTTCCTGAGTTGTTTCTTAGCGAATGCTGCCTCCTTTGACGCAATGCTATGCAACAGAACGTTGTGGAATGGAGTGGAATGTCGTGAAATGGAGTGGAGTGGGGTATAATGTGGTGCAATAGAGGGAAGCTGAGCGGTTTAGAGTAGAATGGAGACTTCCTTGATGGAATGGGAAACAATGCAACGTGACGGACTGTTGGATAATGAAGTAGAATGTTGTGGACTGGAGACGAATGGGGTTTAATGTGATGCAGTAGATTTTCCTGAGTGTTTTAAGAGAATGTCTGTGTGTGCATGTGTATGCTCTTGTGGGTTTGATTGGGTTAGAGTGTTTGAGTGTGAGAAGGTGTGAGTGTGTGTGACAGTGTGTGAGTGTGTGTGAGTGTGTATGTGTGTGAGGGGCTCTGTGTGAGTGAAGGAGAGTGTGTTTGTGAGCATGTTGGTTTGAGAGTGGGAACTTGACTCTGAGTGAGTGACTGTGTGTGTTTGACGGGGAATGTGCATGTTAGTGTGGGTGGAAGTGTGTGTGGCTGTGCAGGTGTGAGTGTGTGTGTGCGAATTGTGTGTTTGAATGTGTGAGAGTGTGTGAGTGTGTGTATGTGAGTGAGAGTGTGTGAGATTGTGTGATTCACGATGTGTCTGAGTGGGACTGACTGTGTTTGAGTGTGAGTGTGTCTGTCTATGAGTGTGTGTGTGAGAGTGAGTGTGCACGTGGGTGAGGGGCTGTGTGTGTGTATGCACGTGTGTGTTTCTGTGAGTCTGTGTGTGTGTGAGTGTGTGAGTGTGTTTGGGTTAGTAGGTGTGTGAGTAGGAGTGAGTGTTTGTGAGTGAGTATACAAGACTTGTGTGATTGTGTGAGATTGCGTGTGTGTCATAGTGTGTGAGTGAGTGTGTGTGAGTGGGCGTGTTTCAGAGTGTGTGGGGGTGTTTTTGTGTGTGATTTCGTGAGTGTGTGAGCGAGGTTGCGAGACAGTGTGAGTGTCTGTGTGTTTGTGTGAGTGTGAGTGTGAGGGGAATGGGGTGAAATATGGTACAACAAAGGGTGCCTGAGAGGTTTGGAATGGAAACGAGCCTTCTCTGACAGAATGGAAAGCAATAGAAGGTGGTGGGAGACGACGGATAGGAGTGCAATGTTGTGGCATGGATTGGAATGTGGTGTATTGTGAAGCAATAGATGGTTTCTGTGTGTTTTGGAAGAGAATGGATCCCTCTTCGACGGAATGAAAGGATTTTCTCGGAATGGAGAGGTGTTTTGTGGAATAAATTGGAATGTGGTGAAATGCGACGCAATGATGGGTGTCTGAGTGGTTTGGAAACGAATGGAGCCTTCCTTGACGGATTGGAAAGCAATAGAACGAGGTGGAATTGTGCGGAAAGGACTGGAATGTTGTGGGATGGTGTGAAATAGGGTTTAATGTGATTCAATAGAGGGTTCCTGAGTACTTTCTTAGCGAAGGCTGCCTTCTTTCACGCAATGGAACACAACAGAACGTTGTGGACTGCCGCAGAATGGAGTGGAATGTTGTGGAATGGAGTGGAATGGGGAGGAATGTGATGCAATTGACAGTTCAGGGTGTTTTGGAAGCGAATGAAGGCTTCTTTGATGGCATGTAACGCAATAGAATGCGGTGGATGTTGTGGAATGGAGTTTAATTTTGTGGAATAAAGTGGAATGGGTGGAAATGTGATGCAATACAGGGTGTCTGAGTGGTTTGGAAACGAACGGGGCCTTCTTTGATGGAATGGAAAGCAATAGGACATGGTGGAATTTTGTGGAAAGGAGCGGAATGTTGTGGGATGGCGTGAAATGCGGTTTAAAGAGAAGAAAAGATTGCTCCTGAATTGTTAATTAGCGAATGCTGCCTTCTTTGGTGAAATGTGGTGCAACAGAACGTTGTGGAATGTTGCAGAATGGAGTGGAATGCTGTGAATTGGAGTGGAATGGGGTGTAATTTGATGCAACAGACGGTTCCTGAGTGGTTTGGAAGTGGATGCTGCCTTCTTTGATGGAGGAGAACGCAACAGAACGTTGTGGAATGTTGTGGAATGGCGTGAAATCGGGTTCAATGTGACACGATACAGAGTTCCTGAGTTGTTTCTTAGCGAATGCTGCCTCCTTTGACGCAATGCTATGCAACAGAACGTTGTGGAATGGAGTGGAATGTCGTGAAATGGAGTGGAGTGGGGTATAATGTGGTGCAATAGAGGGAAGCTGAGCGGTTTAGAGTAGAATGGAGACTTCCTTGATGGAATGGGAAACAATGCAACGTGACGGACTGTTGGATAATGAAGTAGAATGTTGTGGACTGGAGACGAATGGGGTTTAATGTGATGCAGTAGATTTTCCTGAGTGTTTTAAGAGAATGTCTGTGTGTGCATGTGTATGCTCTTGTGGGTTTGATTGGGTTAGAGTGTGTGAGTGTGAGAGGGTGTGAGTGTGTGTGACAGTGTGTGAGTGTGTGTGAGTGTGTATGTGTGTGAGGGGCTCTGTGTGAGTGAAGGAGAGTGTGTTTGTGAGCATGTTGGTTTGAGAGTGGGAACTTGACTCTGAGTGAGTGACTGTGTGTGTTTGACGGGGAATGTGCACGTTAGTGTGGGTGGAAGTGTGTGTGGCTGTGCAGGTGTGAGTGTGTGTGTGCGAATTGTGTGTTTGAATGTGTGAGAGTGCGTGAGTGTGTGTATGTGAGTGAGAGTGTGTGAGATTGTGTGATTCACGATGTGTCTGAGTGGGACTGACTGTGTTTGAGTGTGAGTGTGTCTGTCTATGAGTGTCTGTGTGAGAGTGAGTGTGCACGTGAGTGAGGGGCTGTGTGTGTGTATGCACGTGTGTGTTTCTGTGAGTCTGTGTGTGTGTGAGTGTGTGAGTGTGTTTGGGTTAGTAGGTGTGTGAGTAGGAGTGAGTGTTTGTGAGTGAGTATACAAGACTTGTGTGATTGTGTGAGATTGCGTGTGTGTCATAGTGTGTGAGTGAGTGTGTGTGAGTGGGCGTGTTTCAGAGTGTGTGGGGGTGTTTTTGTGTGTGATTTCGTGAGTGTGTGAGCGAGGTTGCGGGACTGTGTGAGTGTCTGTGTGTTTGTGTGAGTGTGAGTGTGAGGGGAATGGGGTGAAATATGGTACAACAAAGGGTGCCTGAGAGGTTTGGAATGGAAACGAGCCTTCTCTGACAGAATGGAAAGCAATAGAAGGTGGTGGGAGACGACGGATAGGAGTGCAATGTTGTGGCATGGATTGGAATGTGGTGTATTGTGAAGCAATAGATGGTTTCTGTGTGTTTTGGAAGAGAATGGATCCCTCTTCGACGGAATGAAAGGATTTTCTCGGAATGGAGAGGTGTTTTGTGGAATAAATTGGAATGTGGTGAAATGCGACGCAATGATGGGTGTCTGAGTGGTTTGGAAACGAATGGAGCCTTCCTTGACGGATTGGAAAGCAATAGAACGAGGTGGAATTGTGCGGAAAGGACTGGAATGTTGTGGGATGGTGTGAAATAGGGTTTAATGTGATTCAATAGAGGGTTCCTGAGTACTTTCTTAGCGAAGGCTGCCTTCTTTCACGCAATGGAACACAACAGAACGTTGTGGACTGCCGCACAATGGAGTGGAATGTTGTGGAATGGAGTGGAATGGGGAGGAATGTGATGCAATTGACAGTTCAGGGTGTTTTGGAAGCGAATGAAGGCTTCTTTGATGGCATGTAACGCAATAGAACGCGGTGGATGTTGTGGAATGGAGTTTAATTTTGTGGAATAAAGTGGAATGGGTGGAAATGTGACGCAATACAGGGTGTCTGAGAGGTTTGGAAACGAACGGGGCCTTCTTTGATGGAATGGAAAGCAATAGGACATGGTGGAATTTTGTGGAAAGGAGCGGAATGTTGTGGGATGGCGTGAAATGCGGTTTAAAGAGAAGCAAAAGATTGCTCCTGAATTGTTTATTAGCGAATGCTGCCTTCTTTGGTGAAATGTGGTGCAACAGAACGTTGTGGAATGTTGCAGAATGGAGTGGAATGCTGTGAATTGGAGTGGAATGGGGTGTAATTTGATGCAACAGACGGTTCCTGAGTGGTTTGGAAGTGGATGCTGCCTTCTTTGATGGAGGAGAACGCAACAGAACGTTGTGGAATGTTGTGGAATGGCGTGAAATCGGGTTCAATGTGACACGATACAGAGTTCCTGAGTTGTTTCTTAGCGAATGCTGCCTCCTTTGACGCAATGCTATGCAACAGAACGTTGTGGAATGGAGTGGAATGTCGTGAAATGGAGTGGAGTGGGGTATAATGTGGTGCAATAGAGGGAAGCTGAGCGGTTTAGAGTAGAATGGAGACTTCCTTGATGGAATGGGAAACAATGCAACGTGACGGACTGTTGGATAATGAAGTAGAATGTTGTGGACTGGAGACGAATGGGGTTTAATGTGATGCAGTAGATTTTCCTGAGTGTTTTAAGAGAATGTCTGTGTGTGCATGTGTATGCTCTTGTGGGTTTGATTGGGTTAGAGTGTTTGAGTGTGAGAAGGTGTGAGTGTGTGTGACAGTGTGTGAGTGTGTGTGAGTGTGTATGTGTGTGAGGGGCTCTGTGTGAGTGAAGGAGAGTGTGTTTGTGAGCATGTTGGTTTGAGAGTGGGAACTTGACTCTGAGTGAGTGACTGTGTGTGTTTGACGGGGAATGTGCATGTTAGTGTGGGTGGAAGTGTGTGTGGCTGTGCAGGTGTGAGTGTGTGTGTGCGAATTGTGTGTTTGAATGTGTGAGAGTGTGTGAGTGTGTGTATGTGAGTGAGAGTGTGTGAGATTGTGTGATTCACGATGTGTCTGAGTGGGACTGACTGTGTTTGAGTGTGAGTGTGTCTGTCTATGAGTGTGTGTGTGAGAGTGAGTGTGCACGTGGGTGAGGGGCTGTGTGTGTGTATGCACGTGTGTGTTTCTGTGAGTCTGTGTGTGTGTGAGTGTGTGAGTGTGTTTGGGTTAGTAGGTGTGTGAGTAGGAGTGAGTGTTTGTGAGTGAGTATACAAGACTTGTGTGATTGTGTGAGATTGCGTGTGTGTCATAGTGTGTGAGTGAGTGTGTGTGAGTGGGCGTGTTTCAGAGTGTGTGGGGGTGTTTTTGTGTGTGATTTCGTGAGTGTGTGAGCGAGGTTGCGAGACAGTGTGAGTGTCTGTGTGTTTGTGTGAGTGTGAGTGTGAGGGGAATGGGGTGAAATATGGTACAACAAAGGGTGCCTGAGAGGTTTGGAATGGAAACGAGCCTTCTCTGACAGAATGGAAAGCAATAGAAGGTGGTGGGAGACGACGGATAGGAGTGCAATGTTGTGGCATGGATTGGAATGTGGTGTATTGTGAAGCAATAGATGGTTTCTGTGTGTTTTGGAAGAGAATGGATCCCTCTTCGACGGAATGAAAGGATTTTCTCGGAATGGAGAGGTGTTTTGTGGAATAAATTGGAATGTGGTGAAATGCGACGCAATGATGGGTGTCTGAGTGGTTTGGAAACGAATGGAGCCTTCCTTGACGGATTGGAAAGCAATAGAACGAGGTGGAATTGTGCGGAAAGGACTGGAATGTTGTGGGATGGTGTGAAATAGGGTTTAATGTGATTCAATAGAGGGTTCCTGAGTACTTTCTTAGCGAAGGCTGCCTTCTTTCACGCAATGGAACACAACAGAACGTTGTGGACTGCCGCAGAATGGAGTGGAATGTTGTGGAATGGAGTGGAATGGGGAGGAATGTGATGCAATTGACAGTTCAGGGTGTTTTGGAAGCGAATGAAGGCTTCTTTGAAGGCATGTAACGCAATAGAATGCGGTGGATGTTGTGGAATGGAGTTAAATTTTGTGGAATAAAATGGAATGGGTGGAAATGTGACGCAATACAGGGTGTCTGAGTGGTTTGGAAACGAACGGAGCCTTCTTTGATGGAATGGAAAGCAATAGGACATGGTGGAATTTTGTGGAAAGGAGCGGAATGTTGTGGGATGGCGTGAAATGCGGTTTAAAGAGAAGAAAAGATTGCTCCTGAATTGTTAATTAGCGAATGCTGCCGTCTTTGGTGAAATGTGGTGCAACAGAACGTTGTGGAATGTTGCAGAATGGAGTGGAATGCTGTGAATTGGAGTGGAATGGGGTGTAATTTGATGCAACAGACGGTTCCTGAGTGGTTTGGAAGTGGATGCTGCCTTCTTTGATGGAGGAGAACGCAACAGAACGTTGTGGAATGTTGTGGAATGGCGTGAAATCGGGTTCAATGTGACACGATAGAGAGTTCCTGAGTTGTTTCTTAGCGAATGCTGCCTCCTTTGACGCAATGCTATGCAACAGAACGTTGTGGAATGGAGTGGAATGTCGTGAAATGGAGTGGAGTGGGGTATAATGTGGTGCAATAGAGGGAAGCTGAGCGGTTTAGAGTAGAATGGAGACTTCCTTGATGGAATGGGAAACAATGCAACGTGACGGACTGTTGGATAATGAAGTACAATGTTGTGGACTGGAGACGAATGGGGTTTAATGTGATGCAGTAGATTTTCCTGAGTGTTTTAAGAGAATGTCTGTGTGTGCATGTGTATGCTCTTGTGGGTTTGATTGGGTTAGAGTGTGTGAGTGTGAGAGGGTGTGAGTGTGTGTGACAGTGTGTGAGTGTGTGTGAGTGTGTATGTGTGTGAGGGGCTCTGTGTGAGTGAAGGAGAGTGTGTTTGTGAGCATGTTGGTTTGAGAGTGGGAACTTGACTCTGAGTGAGTGACTGTGTGTGTTTGACGGGGAATGTGCACGTTAGTGTGGGTGGAAGTGTGTGTGGCTGTGCAGGTGTGAGTGTGTGTGTGCGAATTGTGTGTTTGAATGTGTGAGAGTGCGTGAGTGTGTGTATGTGAGTGAGAGTGTGTGAGATTGTGTGATTCACGATGTGTCTGAGTGGGACTGACTGTGCTTGAGTGTGAGTGTGTCTGTCTATGAGTGTGTGTGTGAGAGTGAGTGTGCACGTGAGTGAGGGGCTGTGTGTGTGTATGCACGTGTGTGTTTCTGTGAGTCTGTGTGTGTGTGAGTGTGTGAGTGTGTTTGGGTTAGTAGGTGTGTGAGTAGGAGTGTTTGTGAGTGAGTATACAAGACTTGTGTGATTGTGTGAGATTGCGTGTGTGTCATAGTGTGTGAGTGAGTGTGTGTGAGTGGGCGTGTTTCAGAGTGTGTGGGGGTGTTTTTGTGTGTGATTTCGTGAGTGTGTGAGCGAGGTTGCGGGACTGTGTGAGTGTCTGTGTGTTTGTGTGAGTGTGAGTGTGAGGGGAATGGGGTGAAATATGGTACAACAAAGGGTGCCTGAGAGGTTTGGAATGGAAACGAGCCTTCTCTGACAGAATGGAAAGCAATAGAAGGTGGTGGGAGACGACGGATAGGAGTGCAATGTTGTGGCATGGATTGGAATGTGGTGTATTGTGAAGCAATAGATGGTTTCTGTGTGTTTTGGAAGAGAATGGATCCCTCTTCGACGGAATGAAAGGATTTTCTCGGAATGGAGAGGTGTTTTGTGGAATAAATTGGAATGTGGTGAAATGCGACGCAATGATGGGTGTCTGAGTGGTTTGGAAACGAATGGAGCCTTCCTTGACGGATTGGAAAGCAATAGAACGAGGTGGAATTGTGCGGAAAGGACTGGAATGTTGTGGGATGGTGTGAAATAGGGTTTAATGTGATTCAATAGAGGGTTCCTGAGTACTTTCTTAGCGAAGGCTGCCTTCTTTCACGCAATGGAACACAACAGAACGTTGTGGACTGCCGCAGAATGGAGTGGAATGTTGTGGAATGGAGTGGAATGGGGAGGAATGTGATGCAATTGACAGTTCAGGGTGTTTTGGAAGCGAATGAAGGCTTCTTTGATGGCATGTAACGCTATAGAATGCGGTGGATGTTGTGGAATGGAGTTTAATTTTGTGGAATAAAGTGGAATGGGTGGAAATGTGACGCAATACAGGGTGTCTGAGTGGTTTGGAAACGAACGGGGCCTTCTTTGATGGAATGGAAAGCAATAGGACATGGTGGAATTTTGTGGAAAGGAGCGGAATGTTGTGGGATGGCGTGAAATGCGGTTTAAAGAGAAGAAAAGATTGCTCCTGAATTGTTAATTAGCGAATGCTGCCTTCTTTGGTGAAATGTGGTGCAACAGAACGTTGTGGAATGTTGCAGAATGGAGTGGAATGCTGTGAATTGGAGTGGAATGGGGTGTAATTTGATGCAACAGACGGTTCCTGAGTGGTTTGGAAGTGGATGCTGCCTTCTTTGATGGAGGAGAACGCAACAGAACGTTGTGGAATGTTGTGGAATGGCGTGAAATCGGGTTCAATGTGACACGATACAGAGTTCCTGAGTTGTTTCTTAGCGAATGCTGCCTCCTTTGACGCAATGCTATGCAACAGAACGTTGTGGAATGGAGTGGAATGTCGTGAAATGGAGTGGAGTGGGGTATAATGTGGTGCAATAGAGGGAAGCTGAGCGGTTTAGAGTAGAATGGAGACTTCCTTGATGGAATGGGAAACAATGCAACGTGACGGACTGTTGGATAATGAAGTAGAATGTTGTGGACTGGAGACGAATGGGGTTTAATGTGATGCAGTAGATTTTCCTGAGTGTTTTAAGAGAATGTCTGTGTGTGCATGTGTATGCTCTTGTGGGTTTGATTGGGTTAGAGTGTGTGAGTGTGAGAGGGTGTGAGTGTGTGTGACAGTGTGTGAGTGTGTGTGAGTGTGTATGTGTGTGAGGGGCTCTGTGTGAGTGAAGGAGAGTGTGTTTGTGAGCATGTTGGTTTGAGAGTGGGAACTTGACTCTGAGTGAGTGACTGTGTGTGTTTGACGGGGAATGTGCACGTTAGTGTGGGTGGAAGTGTGTGTGGCTGTGCAGGTGTGAGTGTGTGTGTGCGAATTGTGTGTTTGAATGTGTGAGAGTGCGTGAGTGTGTGTATGTGAGTGAGAGTGTGTGAGATTGTGTGATTCACGATGTGTCTGAGTGGGACTGACTGTGTTTGAGTGTGAGTGTGTCTGTCTATGAGTGTGTGTGTGAGAGTGAGTGTGCACGTGAGTGAGGGGCTGTGTGTGTGTATGCACGTGTGTGTTTCTGTGAGTCTGTGTGTGTGTGAGTGTGTGAGTGTGTTTGGGTTAGTAGGTGTGTGAGTAGGAGTGAGTGTTTGTGAGTGAGTATACAAGACTTGTGTGATTGTGTGAGATTGCGTGTGTGTCATAGTGTGTGAGTGAGTGTGTGTGAGTGGGCGTGTTTCAGAGTGTGTGGGGGTGTTTTTGTGTGTGATTTCGTGAGTGTGTGAGCGAGGTTGCGGGACTGTGTGAGTGTCTGTGTGTTTGTGTGAGTGTGAGTGTGAGGGGAATGGGGTGAAATATGGTACAACAAAGGGTGCCTGAGAGGTTTGGAATGGAAACGAGCCTTCTCTGACAGAATGGAAAGCAATAGAAGGTGGTGGGAGACGACGGATAGGAGTGCAATGTTGTGGCATGGATTGGAATGTGGTGTATTGTGAAGCAATAGATGGTTTCTGTGTGTTTTGGAAGAGAATGGATCCCTCTTCGACGGAATGAAAGGATTTTCTCGGAATGGAGAGGTGTTTTGTGGAATAAATTGGAATGTGGTGAAATGCGACGCAATGATGGGTGTCTGAGTGGTTTGGAAACGAATGGAGCCTTCCTTGACGGATTGGAAAGCAATAGAACGAGGTGGAATTGTGCGGAAAGGACTGGAATGTTGTGGGATGGTGTGAAATAGGGTTTAATGTGATTCAATAGAGGGTTCCTGAGTACTTTCTTAGCGAAGGCTGCCTTCTTTCACGCAATGGAACACAACAGAACGTTGTGGACTGCCGCACAATGGAGTGGAATGTTGTGGAATGGAGTGGAATGGGGAGGAATGTGATGCAATTGACAGTTCAGGGTGTTTTGGAAGCGAATGAAGGCTTCTTTGATGGCATGTAACGCAATAGAACGCGGTGGATGTTGTGGAATGGAGTTTAATTTTGTGGAATAAAGTGGAATGGGTGGAAATGTGACGCAATACAGGGTGTCTGAGAGGTTTGGAAACGAACGGGGCCTTCTTTGATGGAATGGAAAGCAATAGGACATGGTGGAATTTTGTGGAAAGGAGCGGAATGTTGTGGGATGGCGTGAAATGCGGTTTAAAGAGAAGCAAAAGATTGCTCCTGAATTGTTTATTAGCGAATGCTGCCTTCTTTGGTGAAATGTGGTGCAACAGAACGTTGTGGAATGTTGCAGAATGGAGTGGAATGCTGTGAATTGGAGTGGAATGGGGTGTAATTTGATGCAACAGACGGTTCCTGAGTGGTTTGGAAGTGGATGCTGCCTTCTTTGATGGAGGAGAACGCAACAGAACGTTGTGGAATGTTGTGGAATGGCGTGAAATCGGGTTCAATGTGACACGATACAGAGTTCCTGAGTTGTTTCTTAGCGAATGCTGCCTCCTTTGACGCAATGCTATGCAACAGAACGTTGTGGAATGGAGTGGAATGTCGTGAAATGGAGTGGAGTGGGGTATAATGTGGTGCAATAGAGGGAAGCTGAGCGGTTTAGAGTAGAATGGAGACTTCCTTGATGGAATGGGAAACAATGCAACGTGACGGACTGTTGGATAATGAAGTAGAATGTTGTGGACTGGAGACGAATGGGGTTTAATGTGATGCAGTAGATTTTCCTGAGTGTTTTAAGAGAATGTCTGTGTGTGCATGTGTATGCTCTTGTGGGTTTGATTGGGTTAGAGTGTTTGAGTGTGAGAAGGTGTGAGTGTGTGTGACAGTGTGTGAGTGTGTGTGAGTGTGTATGTGTGTGAGGGGCTCTGTGTGAGTGAAGGAGAGTGTGTTTGTGAGCATGTTGGTTTGAGAGTGGGAACTTGACTCTGAGTGAGTGACTGTGTGTGTTTGACGGGGAATGTGCATGTTAGTGTGGGTGGAAGTGTGTGTGGCTGTGCAGGTGTGAGTGTGTGTGTGCGAATTGTGTGTTTGAATGTGTGAGAGTGTGTGAGTGTGTGTATGTGAGTGAGAGTGTGTGAGATTGTGTGATTCACGATGTGTCTGAGTGGGACTGACTGTGTTTGAGTGTGAGTGTGTCTGTCTATGAGTGTGTGTGTGAGAGTGAGTGTGCACGTGGGTGAGGGGCTGTGTGTGTGTATGCACGTGTGTGTTTCTGTGAGTCTGTGTGTGTGTGAGTGTGTGAGTGTGTTTGGGTTAGTAGGTGTGTGAGTAGGAGTGAGTGTTTGTGAGTGAGTATACAAGACTTGTGTGATTGTGTGAGATTGCGTGTGTGTCATAGTGTGTGAGTGAGTGTGTGTGAGTGGGCGTGTTTCAGAGTGTGTGGGGGTGTTTTTGTGTGTGATTTCGTGAGTGTGTGAGCGAGGTTGCGAGACAGTGTGAGTGTCTGTGTGTTTGTGTGAGTGTGAGTGTGAGGGGAATGGGGTGAAATATGGTACAACAAAGGGTGCCTGAGAGGTTTGGAATGGAAACGAGCCTTCTCTGACAGAATGGAAAGCAATAGAAGGTGGTGGGAGACGACGGATAGGAGTGCAATGTTGTGGCATGGATTGGAATGTGGTGTATTGTGAAGCAATAGATGGTTTCTGTGTGTTTTGGAAGAGAATGGATCCCTCTTCGACGGAATGAAAGGATTTTCTCGGAATGGAGAGGTGTTTTGTGGAATAAATTGGAATGTGGTGAAATGCGACGCAATGATGGGTGTCTGAGTGGTTTGGAAACGAATGGAGCCTTCCTTGACGGATTGGAAAGCAATAGAACGAGGTGGAATTGTGCGGAAAGGACTGGAATGTTGTGGGATGGTGTGAAATAGGGTTTAATGTGATTCAATAGAGGGTTCCTGAGTACTTTCTTAGCGAAGGCTGCCTTCTTTCACGCAATGGAACACAACAGAACGTTGTGGACTGCCGCAGAATGGAGTGGAATGTTGTGGAATGGAGTGGAATGGGGAGGAATGTGATGCAATTGACAGTTCAGGGTGTTTTGGAAGCGAATGAAGGCTTCTTTGAAGGCATGTAACGCAATAGAATGCGGTGGATGTTGTGGAATGGAGTTAAATTTTGTGGAATAAAATGGAATGGGTGGAAATGTGACGCAATACAGGGTGTCTGAGTGGTTTGGAAACGAACGGAGCCTTCTTTGATGGAATGGAAAGCAATAGGACATGGTGGAATTTTGTGGAAAGGAGCGGAATGTTGTGGGATGGCGTGAAATGCGGTTTAAAGAGAAGAAAAGATTGCTCCTGAATTGTTAATTAGCGAATGCTGCCGTCTTTGGTGAAATGTGGTGCAACAGAACGTTGTGGAATGTTGCAGAATGGAGTGGAATGCTGTGAATTGGAGTGGAATGGGGTGTAATTTGATGCAACAGACGGTTCCTGAGTGGTTTGGAAGTGGATGCTGCCTTCTTTGATGGAGGAGAACGCAACAGAACGTTGTGGAATGTTGTGGAATGGCGTGAAATCGGGTTCAATGTGACACGATAGAGAGTTCCTGAGTTGTTTCTTAGCGAATGCTGCCTCCTTTGACGCAATGCTATGCAACAGAACGTTGTGGAATGGAGTGGAATGTCGTGAAATGGAGTGGAGTGGGGTATAATGTGGTGCAATAGAGGGAAGCTGAGCGGTTTAGAGTAGAATGGAGACTTCCTTGATGGAATGGGAAACAATGCAACGTGACGGACTGTTGGATAATGAAGTACAATGTTGTGGACTGGAGACGAATGGGGTTTAATGTGATGCAGTAGATTTTCCTGAGTGTTTTAAGAGAATGTCTGTGTGTGCATGTGTATGCTCTTGTGGGTTTGATTGGGTTAGAGTGTGTGAGTGTGAGAGGGTGTGAGTGTGTGTGACAGTGTGTGAGTGTGTGTGAGTGTGTATGTGTGTGAGGGGCTCTGTGTGAGTGAAGGAGAGTGTGTTTGTGAGCATGTTGGTTTGAGAGTGGGAACTTGACTCTGAGTGAGTGACTGTGTGTGTTTGACGGGGAATGTGCACGTTAGTGTGGGTGGAAGTGTGTGTGGCTGTGCAGGTGTGAGTGTGTGTGTGCGAATTGTGTGTTTGAATGTGTGAGAGTGCGTGAGTGTGTGTATGTGAGTGAGAGTGTGTGAGATTGTGTGATTCACGATGTGTCTGAGTGGGACTGACTGTGTTTGAGTGTGAGTGTGTCTGTCTATGAGTGTGTGTGTGAGAGTGAGTGTGCACGTGAGTGAGGGGCTGTGTGTGTGTATGCACGTGTGTGTTTCTGTGAGTCTGTGTGTGTGTGAGTGTGTGAGTGTGTTTGGGTTAGTAGGTGTGTGAGTAGGAGTGAGTGTTTGTGAGTGAGTATACAAGACTTGTGTGATTGTGTGAGATTGCGTGTGTGTCATAGTGTGTGAGTGAGTGTGTGTGAGTGGGCGTGTTTCAGAGTGTGTGGGGGTGTTTTTGTGTGTGATTTCGTGAGTGTGTGAGCGAGGTTGCGGGACTGTGTGAGTGTCTGTGTGTTTGTGTGAGTGTGAGTGTGAGGGGAATGGGGTGAAATATGGTACAACAAAGGGTGCCTGAGAGGTTTGGAATGGAAACGAGCCTTCTCTGACAGAATGGAAAGCAATAGAAGGTGGTGGGAGACGACGGATAGGAGTGCAATGTTGTGGCATGGATTGGAATGTGGTGTATTGTGAAGCAATAGATGGTTTCTGTGTGTTTTGGAAGAGAATGGATCCCTCTTCGACGGAATGAAAGGATTT
This sequence comes from Manis javanica, assembly GCF_040802235.1. Taxonomy (NCBI): domain Eukaryota; kingdom Metazoa; phylum Chordata; class Mammalia; order Pholidota; family Manidae; genus Manis; species Manis javanica. The sequence goes on from NC_133163.1 coordinate 77,747,503, forward strand.
TCTCGGAATGGAGAGGTGTTTTGTGGAATAAATTGGAATGTGGTGAAATGCGACGCAATGATGGGTGTCTGAGTGGTTTGGAAACGAATGGAGCCTTCCTTGACGGATTGGAAAGCAATAGAACGAGGTGGAATTGTGCGGAAAGGACTGGAATGTTGTGGGATGGTGTGAAATAGGGTTTAATGTGATTCAATAGAGGGTTCCTGAGTACTTTCTTAGCGAAGGCTGCCTTCTTTCACGCAATGGAACACAACAGAACGTTGTGGACTGCCGCAGAATGGAGTGGAATGTTGTGGAATGGAGTGGAATGGGGAGGAATGTGATGCAATTGACAGTTCAGGGTGTTTTGGAAGCGAATGAAGGCTTCTTTGATGGCATGTAACGCTATAGAATGCGGTGGATGTTGTGGAATGGAGTTTAATTTTGTGGAATAAAGTGGAATGGGTGGAAATGTGACGCAATACAGGGTGTCTGAGTGGTTTGGAAACGAACGGGGCCTTCTTTGATGGAATGGAAAGCAATAGGACATGGTGGAATTTTGTGGAAAGGAGCGGAATGTTGTGGGATGGCGTGAAATGCGGTTTAAAGAGAAGAAAAGATTGCTCCTGAATTGTTAATTAGCGAATGCTGCCTTCTTTGGTGAAATGTGGTGCAACAGAACGTTGTGGAATGTTGCAGAATGGAGTGGAATGCTGTGAATTGGAGTGGAATGGGGTGTAATTTGATGCAACAGACGGTTCCTGAGTGGTTTGGAAGTGGATGCTGCCTTCTTTGATGGAGGAGAACGCAACAGAACGTTGTGGAATGTTGTGGAATGGCGTGAAATCGGGTTCAATGTGACACGATACAGAGTTCCTGAGTTGTTTCTTAGCGAATGCTGCCTCCTTTGACGCAATGCTATGCAACAGAACGTTGTGGAATGGAGTGGAATGTCGTGAAATGGAGTGGAGTGGGGTATAATGTGGTGCAATAGAGGGAAGCTGAGCGGTTTAGAGTAGAATGGAGACTTCCTTGATGGAATGGGAAACAATGCAACGTGACGGACTGTTGGACAATGAAGTAGAATGTTGTGGACTGGAGACGAATGGGGTTTAATGTGATGCAGTAGATTTTCCTGAGTGTTTTAAGAGAATGTCTGTGTGTGCATGTGTATGCTCTTGTGGGTTTGATTGGGTTAGAGTGTGTGAGTGTGAGAGGGTGTGAGTGTGTGTGACAGTGTGTGAGTGTGTGTGAGTGTGTATGTGTGTGAGGGGCTCTGTGTGAGTGAAGGAGAGTGTGTTTGTGAGCATGTTGGTTTGAGAGTGGGAACTTGACTCTGAGTGAGTGACTGTGTGTGTTTGACGGGGAATGTGCACGTTAGTGTGGGTGGAAGTGTGTGTGGCTGTGCAGGTGTGAGTGTGTGTGTGCGAATTGTGTGTTTGAATGTGTGAGAGTGCGTGAGTGTGTGTATGTGAGTGAGAGTGTGTGAGATTGTGTGATTCACGATGTGTCTGAGTGGGACTGACTGTGTTTGAGTGTGAGTGTGTCTGTCTATGAGTGTCTGTGTGAGAGTGAGTGTGCACGTGAGTGAGGGGCTGTGTGTGTGTATGCACGTGTGTGTTTCTGTGAGTCTGTGTGTGTGTGAGTGTGTGAGTGTGTTTGGGTTAGTAGGTGTGTGAGTAGGAGTGAGTGTTTGTGAGTGAGTATACAAGACTTGTGTGATTGTGTGAGATTGCGTGTGTGTCATAGTGTGTGAGTGAGTGTGTGTGAGTGGGCGTGTTTCAGAGTGTGTGGGGGTGTTTTTGTGTGTGATTTCGTGAGTGTGTGAGCGAGGTTGCGGGACTGTGTGAGTGTCTGTGTGTTTGTGTGAGTGTGAGTGTGAGGGGAATGGGGTGAAATATGGTACAACAAAGGGTGCCTGAGAGGTTTGGAATGGAAACGAGCCTTCTCTGACAGAATGGAAAGCAATAGAAGGTGGTGGGAGACGACGGATAGGAGTGCAATGTTGTGGCATGGATTGGAATGTGGTGTATTGTGAAGCAATAGATGGTTTCTGTGTGTTTTGGAAGAGAATGGATCCCTCTTCGACGGAATGAAAGGATTTTCTCGGAATGGAGAGGTGTTTTGTGGAATAAATTGGAATGTGGTGAAATGCGACGCAATGATGGGTGTCTGAGTGGTTTGGAAACGAATGGAGCCTTCCTTGACGGATTGGAAAGCAATAGAACGAGGTGGAATTGTGCGGAAAGGACTGGAATGTTGTGGGATGGTGTGAAATAGGGTTTAATGTGATTCAATAGAGGGTTCCTGAGTACTTTCTTAGCGAAGGCTGCCTTCTTTCACGCAATGGAACACAACAGAACGTTGTGGACTGCCGCACAATGGAGTGGAATGTTGTGGAATGGAGTGGAATGGGGAGGAATGTGATGCAATTGACAGTTCAGGGTGTTTTGGAAGCGAATGAAGGCTTCTTTGATGTCATGTAACGCAATAGAACGCGGTGGATGTTGTGGAATGGAGTTTAATTTTGTGGAATAAAGTGGAATGGGTGGAAATGTGACGCAATACAGGGTGTCTGAGAGGTTTGGAAACGAACGGGGCCTTCTTTGATGGAATGGAAAGCAATAGGACATGGTGGAATTTTGTGGAAAGGAGCGGAATGTTGTGGGATGGCGTGAAATGCGGTTTAAAGAGAAGCAAAAGATTGCTCCTGAATTGTTTATTAGCGAATGCTGCCTTCTTTGGTGAAATGTGGTGCAACAGAACGTTGTGGAATGTTGCAGAATGGAGTGGAATGCTGTGAATTGGAGTGGAATGGGGTGTAATTTGATGCAACAGACGGTTCCTGAGTGGTTTGGAAGTGGATGCTGCCTTCTTTGATGGAGGAGAACGCAACAGAACGTTGTGGAATGTTGTGGAATGGCGTGAAATCGGGTTCAATGTGACACGATACAGAGTTCCTGAGTTGTTTCTTAGCGAATGCTGCCTCCTTTGACGCAATGCTATGCAACAGAACGTTGTGGAATGGAGTGGAATGTCGTGAAATGGAGTGGAGTGGGGTATAATGTGGTGCAATAGAGGGAAGCTGAGCGGTTTAGAGTAGAATGGAGACTTCCTTGATGGAATGGGAAACAATGCAACGTGACGGACTGTTGGATAATGAAGTAGAATGTTGTGGACTGGAGACGAATGGGGTTTAATGTGATGCAGTAGATTTTCCTGAGTGTTTTAAGAGAATGTCTGTGTGTGCATGTGTATGCTCTTGTGGGTTTGATTGGGTTAGAGTGTTTGAGTGTGAGAAGGTGTGAGTGTGTGTGACAGTGTGTGAGTGTGTGTGAGTGTGTATGTGTGTGAGGGGCTCTGTGTGAGTGAAGGAGAGTGTGTTTGTGAGCATGTTGGTTTGAGAGTGGGAACTTGACTCTGAGTGAGTGACTGTGTGTGTTTGACGGGGAATGTGCATGTTAGTGTGGGTGGAAGTGTGTGTGGCTGTGCAGGTGTGAGTGTGTGTGTGCGAATTGTGTGTTTGAATGTGTGAGAGTGTGTGAGTGTGTGTATGTGAGTGAGAGTGTGTGAGATTGTGTGATTCACGATGTGTCTGAGTGGGACTGACTGTGTTTGAGTGTGAGTGTGTCTGTCTATGAGTGTGTGTGTGAGAGTGAGTGTGCACGTGAGTGAGGGGCTGTGTGTGTGTATGCACGTGTGTGTTTCTGTGAGTCTGTGTGTGTGTGAGTGTGTGAGTGTGTTTGGGTTAGTAGGTGTGTGAGTAGGAGTGAGTGTTTGTGAGTGAGTGTACAAGACTTGTGTGATTGTGTGAGATTGCGTGTGTGTCATAGTGTGTGAGTGAGTGTGTGTGAGTGGGCGTGTTTCAGAGTGCGTGGGGGTGTTTTTGTGTGTGATTTCGTGAGTGTGTGAGCGAGGTTGCGGGACTGTGTGAGTGTCTGTGTGTTTGTGTGAGTGTGAGTGTGAGGGGAATGGGGTGAAATATGGTACAACAAAGGGTGCCTGAGAGGTTTGGAATGGAAACGAGCCTTCTCTGACAGAATGGAAAGCAATAGAAGGTGGTGGGAGACGACGGATAGGAGTGCAATGTTGTGGCATGGATTGGAATGTGGTGTATTGTGAAGCAATAGATGGTTTCTGTGTGTTTTGGAAGAGAATGGATCCCTCTTCGACGGAATGAAAGGATTTTCTCGGAATGGAGAGGTGTTTTGTGGAATAAATTGGAATGTGGTGAAATGCGACGCAATGATGGGTGTCTGAGTGGTTTGGAAACGAATGGAGCCTTCCTTGACGGATTGGAAAGCAATAGAACGAGGTGGAATTGTGCGGAAAGGACTGGAATGTTGTGGGATGGTGTGAAATAGGGTTTAATGTGATGCAATAGAGGGTTCCTGAGTACTTTCTTAGCGAAGGCTGCCTTCTTTCACGCAATGGAACACAACAGAACGGTGTGGACTGCCGCAGAATGGAGTGGAATGTTGTGGAATGGAGTGGAGTGGGGAGGAATGTGACGCAATTGACAGTTCAGGGTGTTTTGGAAGCGAATGAAGGCTTCTTTGATGGCATGTAACGCAATAGAACGCGGTGGATGTTGTGGAATGGAGTTTAAATTTGTGGAATAAAGTGGAATGGGTGGAAATGTGACGCAATACAGGGTGTCTGAGTGGTTTGGAAATGAACGGGGCCTTCTTTGATGGAATGGAAAGCAATAGGACATGGTGGAATTTTGTGGAAAGGAGCGGAATGTTGTGGGATGGCGTGAAATGCGGTTTAAAGAGAAGCAAAAGATTGCTCCTGAATTGTTTATTAGCGAATGCTGCCTTCTTTGGTGAAATGTGGTGCAACAGAACGTTGTGGAATGTTGCAGAATGGAGTGGAATGCTGTGAATTGGAGTCTAATGGGGTGTAATTTGATGCAACAGACGGTTCCTGAGTTTTTTGGAAGTGGATGCTGCCTTCTTTAATGGAGGAGAAAGCAACAGAAAGTTGTAGAATGTTGTGGAATGTTGTGGAATGGCGTGAAATGGCGTGAAATCGGGTTCAATGTGACACGATAGAGAGTTCCTGAGTTGTTTCTTAGCGAATGCTGCCTTCTTTGACGCAATGCTATGCAACAGAACGTTGTGGAATGGAGTGGAATGTCGTGAAATGGAGTGGAGTGGGGTATAATGTGGTGCAATAGAGGGAAGCTGAGCGGTTTAGAGTAGAATGGAGACTTCCTTGATGGAATGGGAAACAATGCAACGTGACGGACTGTTGGATAATGAAGTAGAATGTTGTGGACTGGAGACGAATGGGGTTTAATGTGATGCAGTAGATTTTCCTGAGTGTTTTAAGAGAATGTCTGTGTGTGCATGTGTATGCTCTTGTGGGTTTGATTGGGTTAGAGTGTGTGAGTGTGAGAGGGTGTGAGTGTGTGTGACAGTGTGTGAGTGTGTGTGAGTGTGTATGTGTGTGAGGGGCTCTGTGTGAGTGAAGGAGAGTGTGTTTGTGAGCATGTTGGTTTGAGAGTGGGAACTTGACTCTGAGTGAGTGACTGTGTGTGTTTGACGGGGAATGTGCACGTTAGTGTGGGTGGAAGTGTGTGTGGCTGTGCAGGTGTGAGTGTGTGTGTGCGAATTGTGTGTTTGAATGTGTGAGAGTGCGTGAATGTGTGTATGTGAGTGAGAGTGTGTGAGATTGTGTGATTCACGATGTGTCTGAGTGGGACTGACTGTGTTTGAGTGTGAGTGTGTCCGTCTATGAGTGTGTGTGTGAGAGTGAGTGTGCACGTGAGTGAGGGGCTGTGTGTGTGTATGCACGTGTGTGTTTCTGTGAGTCTGTGTGTGTGTGAGTGTGTGAGTGTGTTTGGGTTAGTAGGTGTGTGAGTAGGAGTGAGTGTTTGTGAGTATACAAGACTTGTGTGATTGTGTGAGATTGCGTGTGTGTCATAGTGTGTGAGTGAGTGTGTGTGAGTGGGCGTGTTTCAGAGTGTGTGGGGGTGTTTTTGTGTGTGATTTCGTGAGTGTGTGAGCGAGGTTGCGAGACTGTGTGAGTGTCTGTGTGTTTGTGTGAGTGTGAGTGTGAGGGGAATGGGGTGAAATATGGTACAACAAAGGGTGCCTGAGAGGTTTGGAATGGAAACGAGCCTTCTCTGACAGAATGGAAAGCAATAGAAGGTGGTGGGAGACGGCGGATAGGAGTGCAATGTTGTGGCATGGATTGGAATGTGGTGTATTGTGAAGCAATAGATGGTTTCTGTGTGTTTTGGAAGAGAATGGATCCCTCTTCGACGGAATGAAAGGATTTTCTCGGAATGGAGAGGTGTTTTGTGGAATAAATTGGAATGTGGTGAAATGCGACGCAATGATGGGTGTCTGAGTGGTTTGGAAAGGAATGGAGCCTTCCTTGACGGATTGGAAAGCAATAGAACGAGGTGGAATTGTGCGGAAAGGACTGGAATGTTGTGGGATGGTGTGAAATAGGGTTTAATGTGATGCAATAGAGGGTTCCTGAGTACTTTCTTAGCGAAGGCTGCCTTCTTTCACGCAATGGAACACAACAGAACGTTGTGGACTGCCGCAGAATGGAGTGGAATGTTGTGGAATGGAGTGGAATGGGGAGGAATGTGACGCAATTGACAGTTCAGGGTGTTTTGGAAGCGAATGAAGGCTTCTTTGATGGCATGTAACGCAATAGAACGCGGTGGATGTTGTGGAATGGAGTTTAAATTTGTGGAATAAAGTGGAATGGGTGGAAATGTGACGCAATACAGGGTGTCTGAGTGGTTTGGAAATGAACGGGGCCTTCTTTGATGGAATGGAAAGCAATAGCACATGGTGGAATTTTGTGGAAAGGAGCGGAATGTTGTGGGATGGCGTGAAATGCGGTTTAAAGAGAAGCAAAAGATTGCTCCTGAATTGTTTATTAGCGAATGCTGCCTTTTTGGTGAAATGTGGTGCAACAGAACGTTGTGGAATGTTGCAGAATGGAGTGGAATGCTGTGAATTGGAGTCTAATGGGGTGTAATTTGATGCAACAGACGGTTCCTGAGTTTTTTGGAAGTGGATGCTGCCTTCTTTAATGGAGGAGAAAGCAACAGAAAGTTGTAGAATGTTGTGGAATGTTGTGGAATGGCGTGGAATGGCGTGAAATCGGGTTCAATGTGACAGGATAGAGAGTTCCTGAGTTGTTTCTTAGCGAATGCTGCCTTCTTTGACGCAATGCTATGCAACAGAACATTGTGGAATGGAGTGGAATGTCGTGAAATGGAGTGGAGTGGGGTATAATGTGGTGCAATAGAGGGAAGCTGAGCGGTTTAGAGTAGAATGGAGACTTCCTTGATGGAATGGGAAACAATGCAACGTGACGGACTGTTGGACAATGAAGTAGAATGTTGTGGACTGGAGACGAATGGGGTTTAATGTGATGCAGTAGATTTTCCTGAGTGTTTTAAGAGAATGTCTGTGTGTGCATGTGTATGCTCTTGTGGGTTTGATTGGGTTAGAGTGTGTGAGTGTGAGAGGGTGTGAGTGTGTGTGACAGTGTGTGAGTGTGTGTGAGTGTGTATGTGTGTGAGGGGCTCTGTGTGAGTGAAGGAGAGTGTGTTTGTGAGCATGTTGGTTTGAGAGTGGGAACTTGACTCTGAGTGAGTGACTGTGTGTGTTTGACGGGGAATGTGCACGTTAGTGTGGGTGGAAGTGTGTGTGGCTGTGCAGGTGTGAGTGTGTGTGTGCGAATTGTGTGTTTGAATGTGTGAGAGTGCGTGAGTGTGTGTATGTGAGTGAGAGTGTGTGAGATTGTGTGATTCACGATGTGTCTGAGTGGAACTGACTGTGTTTGAGTGTGAGTGTGTCCGTCTATGAGTGTGTGTGTGAGAGTGAGTGTGCACGTGAGTGAGGGGCTGTGTGTGTGTATGCACTTGTGTGTTTCTGTGAGTCTGTGTGTGTGTGAGTGTGTGAGTGTGTTTGGGTTAGTAGGTGTGTGAGTAGGAGTGAGTGTTTGTGAGTGAGTATACAAGACTTGTGTGATTGTGTGAGATTGCGTGTGTGTCATAGTGTGTGAGTGAGTGTGTGTGAGTGGGCGTGTTTCAGAGTATGCGGGGGTGTTTTTGTGTGTGATTTCGTGAGTGTGTGAGCGAGGTTGCGGGACTGTGTGAGTGTCTGTGTGTTTGTGTGAGTGTGAGTGTGAGCTGAATGTTGTGAAATATGGTACAACAAAGGGTGCCTGAGAGGTTTGGAATGGAAACGAGCCTTCTCTGACAGAATGGAAAGCAATAGAAGGTGGTGGGAGACGACGGATAGGAGTGCAATGTTGTGGCATGGATTGGAATGTGGTGTATCGTGAAGCAATAGATGGTTTCTGTGTGTTTTGGAAGAGAATGGATCCCTCTTCGACGGAATGAAAGGATTTTCTCGGAATGGAGAGGTGTTTTGTGGAATAAATTGGAATGTGGTGAAATGCGACGCAATGATGGGTGTCTGAGTGGTTTGGAAACAAATGGAGCCTTCCTTGACGGATTGGAAAGCAATAGAACGAGGTGGAATTGTGCGGAAAGGACTGGAATGTTGTGGGATGGTGTGAAATAGGGTTTAATGTGATGCAATAGAGGGTTCCTGAGTACTTTCTTAGCGAAGGCTGCCTTCTTTCACGCAATGGAACACAACAGAACGTTGTGGACTGCCGCATAATGGAGTGGAATGTTGAGGAATGGAGTGGAATGGGGAGGAATGTGACGCAATTGACAGTTCAGGGTGTTTTGGAAGCGAATGAAGGCTTCTTTGATGGCATGTAACGCAATAGAACGCGGTGGATGTTGTGGAATGGAGTTTAATTTTGTGGAATAAAGTGGAATGGGTGGAAATGTGACGCAATACAGGGTGTCTGAGTGGTTTGGAAACGAACGGGGCCTTCTTTGATGGAATGGAAAGCAATAGGACATGGTGGAATTTTGTGGAGAGGAGCGGAATGTTGTGGGATGGCGTGAAATGCGGTTTAAAGAGAAGCAAAAGATTGCTCCTGAATTGTTTATTAGCGAATGCTGCCTTTTTTGGTGAAATGTGGTGCAACAGAACGTTGTGGAATGTTGCAGAATGGAGTGGAATGCTGTGAATTGGAGTCTAATGGGGTGTAATTTGATGCAACAGACGGTTCCTGAGTTTTTTGGAAGTGGATGCTGCCTTCTTTAATGGAGGAGAAAGCAACAGAAAGTTGAAGAATGTTGTGGAATGTTGTGGAATGGCGTGGAATGGCGTGAAATCGGGTTCAATGTGACACGATAGAGAGTTCCTGAGTTGTTTCTTAGCGAATGCTGCCTTCTTTGACGCAATGCTGTCGAACAGAACGTTGTGGAATGGAGTGGAATGTCGTGAAATGGAGTGGAGTGGGGTATAATGTGGTGCAATAGAGGGAAGCTGAGCGGTTTAGAGTAGAATGGAGACTTCCTTGATGGAATGGGAAACAATGCAACGTGACGGACTGTTGGATAATGAAGTAGAATGTTGTGGACTGGAGACGAATGGGGTTTAATGTGATGCAGTAGATTTTCCTGAGTGTTTTAAGAGAATGTCTGTGTGTGCATGTGTATGCTCTTGTGGATTTGATTGGGTTACAGTGTGTGAGTGTGAGAGGGTGTGAGTGTGTGTGACAGTGTGTGAGTGTGTGTGAGTGTGTATGTGTGTGAGGGGCTCTGTGTGAGTGAAGGAGAGTGTGTTTGTGAGCATGTTGGTTTGAGAGTGGGAACTTGACTCTGAGTGAGTGACTGTGTGTGTTTGATGGGGAATGTGCACGTTAGTGTGGGTGGAAGTGTGTGTGGCTGTGCAGGTGTGAGTGTGTGTGTGCGAATTGTGTGTTTGAATGTGTGAGAGTGCGTGAGTGTGTGTATGTGAGTGAGAGTGTGTGAGATTGTGTGATTCACGATGTGTCTGAGTGGGACTGACTGTGTTTGAGTGTGAGTGTGTCTGTCTATGAGTGTGTGTGTGAGAGTGAGTGTGCACGTGAGTGAGGGGCTGTGTGTGTGTATGCACGTGTGTGTTTCTGTGAGTCTGTGTGTGTGCGAGTGTGTGAGTGTGTTTGGGTTAGTAGGTGTGTGAGTAGGAGTGAGTGTTTGTGAGTGAGTATACAAGACTTGTGTGATTGTGTGAGATTGCGTGTGTGTCATAGTGTGTGAGTGAGTGTGTGTGAGTGGGCGAGTTTCAGAGTGTGTGGGGGTGTTTTTTTGTGTGATTTCGTGAGTGTGTGAGCGAGGTTGCGGGACTGTGTGAGTGTGTCTGTGTTTGTGTGAGTGTGAGTGTGAGGGGAATGGGGTGAAATATGGTACAACAAAGGGTGCCTGAGAGGTTTGGAATGGAAACGAGCCTTCTCTGACAGAATGGAAAGCAATAGAACGTGGTGGGAGACGACGGATAGGAGTGCAATGTTGTGGCATGGATTGGAATGTGGTGTATTGTGAAGCAATAGATGGTTTCTGTGTGTTTTGGAAGAGAATGGATCCCTCTTCGACGGAATGAAAGGATTTTCTCGGAATGGAGAGGTGTTTTGTGGAATAAATTGGAATGTGGTGAAATGCGACGCAATGATGGGTGTCTGAGTGGTTTGGAAACGAATGGAGCCTTCCTTGTCGGATTGGAAAGCAATAGAACGAGGTGGAATTGTGCGGAAAGGACTGGAATGTTGTGGGATGGTGTGAAATAGGGTTTAATGTGATGCAATAGAGGGTTCCTGAGTACTTTCTTAGCGAAGGCTGCCTTCTTTCACAAAATGGAACACAACAGAACGTTGTGGACTGCCGCAGAATGGAGTGGAATGTTGAGGAATGGAGTGGAATGGGGAGGAATGTGACGCAATTGACAGTTCAGGGTGTTTTGGAAGCGTATGAAGGCTTCTTTGATGGCATGTAACGCAATAGAATGCGGTGGATGTTGTGGAATGGAGCTTAATTTTGTGGAATAAAGTGGAATGGGTGGAAATGTGACACAATACAGGGTGTCTGAGTGGTTTGGAAACGAACGGGGCCTTCTTTGATGGAATGGAAAGCAATAGGACATGGTGGAATTTTGTGGAAAGGAGCGGAATGTTGTGGGATGGCGTGAAATGCGGTTTAAAGAGAAGCAAAAGATTGCTCCTGAATTGTTAATTAGCGAATGCTGCCTTCCTTGGTGAAATGTGGTGAACAGAACGTTGTGGAATGTTGCAGAATGGAGTCTAATGTGGTGTAATTTGATGCAGCATAAGGTTCCTGAGTGGTTTGGCAGTGGATGCTGCCTTCTTTGATGGAGGAGAACGCAACAGAACGTTGTGGAATGTTGTGGAATGGCGTGAAATCGGGTTCAATGTGACACGGTAGAGAGTTCGTGAGTTGTTTCTTAGCGAATGCTGCCTTCTTTGACGCAATGCTATGCAACAGAACGTTGTGGAATGGAGTGGAATGTCGTGAAATGGAGTGGAGTGGGGTATAATGTGGTGCAATAGAGGAAAGCTGAGCGGTTTAGAGTAGAATGGAGACTTCCTTGATGGAATGGGAAAAAATGCAACGTGACGGACTGTTGGATAATGAAGTAGAATGTTGTGGACTGGAGACGAATGGGGTTTAATGTGATGCAGTAGATTTTCCTGAGTGTTTTAAAAGAATGTCTGTGTGTGCATGTGTATGCTCTTGTGGGTTTGATTGGGTTTGAGTGTGTGAGTGTGAGAGGGTGTGAGTGTGTGTGACAGTGTGTGAGTGTGTGTGAGTGTGTATGTGTGTGAGGGGCTCTGTGTGAGTGAAGGAGAGTGTGTTTGTGAGCATGTTGGTTTGAGAGTGGGAACTTGACTCTGAGTGAGTGACTGTGTGTGTTTGACGGGGAATGTGCATGTTAGTGTGGGTGGAAGTGTGTGTGGCTGTGCAGGTGTGAGTGTGTGTGTGCGAATTGTGTGTTTGAATGTGTGAGAGTGCGTGAGTGTGTGTATGTGAGTGAGAGTGTGTGAGATTGTGTGATTCACGATGTGTCTGAGTGGGACTGACTGTGTTTGAGTGTGAGTGTGTCTGTCTATGAGTGTGTGTGTGAGAGTGAGTGTGCACGTGAGTGAGGGGCTGTGTGTGTGTATGCACGTGTGTGTTTCTGTGAGTCTGTGTGTGTGTGAGTGTGTGAGTGTGTTTGGGTTAGTAGGTGTGTGAGTAGGAGTGAGTGTTTGTGAGTGAGTATACAAGACTTGTGTGATTGTGTGAGATTGCGTGTGTGTCATAGTGTGTGAGTGAGTGTGTGTGAGTGGGCGTGTTTCAGAGTGTGTGGGGGTGTTTTTGTGTGTGATTTCGTGAGTGTGTGAGCGAGGTTGCGAGACAGTGTGAGTGTCTGTGTGTTTGTGTGAGTGTGAGTGTGAGGGGAATGGGGTGAAATATGGTACAACAAAGGGTGCCTGAGAGGTTTGGAATGGAAACGAGCCTTCTCTGACAGAATGGAAAGCAATAGAAGGTGGTGGGAGACGACGGATAGGAGTGCAATGTTGTGGCATGGATTGGAATGTGGTGTATTGTGAAGCAATAGATGGTTTCTGTGTGTTTTGGAAGAGAATGGATCCCTCTTCGACGGAATGAAAGGATTTTCTCGGAATGGAGAGGTGTTTTGTGGAATAAATTGGAATGTGGTGAAATGCGACGCAATGACGGGTGTCTGAGTGGTTTGGAAACGAATGGAGCCTTCCTTGACGGATTGGAAAGCAATAGAACGAGGTGGAATTGTGCGGAAAGGACTGGAATGTTGTGGGATGGTGTGAAATAGGGTTTAATGTGATGCAATAGAGGGTTCCTGAGTACTTTCTTAGCGAAGGCTGCCTTCTTTCACGCAATGGAACACAACAGAACGTTGTGGACTGCCGCAGAATGGAGTGGAATGTTGTGGAATGGAGTGGAATGGGGAGGAATGTGACGCAATTGACAGTTCAGGGTGTTTTGGAAGCGAATGAAGGCTTCTTTGATGGCATGTAACGCAATAGAATGCGGTGGATGTTGTGGAATGGAGTTTAATTTTGTGGAATAAAGTGGAATGGGTGGAAATGTGACGCAATACAGGGTGTCTGAGTGGTTTGGAAACGAACGGGGCCTTCTTTGATGGAATGGAAAGCAATAGGACATGGTGGAATTTTGTGGAAAGGAGCGGAATGTTGTGGGATGGCGTGAAATGCGGTTTAAAGAGAAGCAAAAGATTGCTCCTGAATTGTTAATTAGCGAATGCTGCCTTCTTTGGTGAAATGTGGTGCAACAGAACGTTGTGGAATGTTGCAGAATGGAGTGGAATGCTGTGAATTGGAGTGGAATGGGGTGTAATTTGATGCAACAGACGGTTCCTGAGTGGTTTGGAAGTGGATGCTGCCTTCTTTGATGGAGGAGAACGCAACAGAACGTGGTGGAATGTTGTGGAATGGCGTGAAATCGGGTTCAATGTGACACGATAGAGAGTTCCTGAGTTGTTTCTTAGCGAATGCTGCCTTCTTTGACGCAATGCTATGCAACAGAACGTTGTGGAATGGAGTGGAATGTCGTGAAATGGAGTGGAGTGGGGTATAATGTGGTGCAATAGAGGGAAGCTGCGCGGTTTAGAGTAGAATGGAGACTTCCTTGATGGAATGGGAAACAATGCAACGTGACGGACTGTTGGATAATGAAGTAGAATGTTGTGGACTGGAGACGAATGGGGTTTAATGTGATGCAGTAGATTTTCCAGAGTGTTTTAAGATAATGTCTGTGTGTGCATGTGTATGCTCTTGTGGGTTTGATTGAGTTAGAGTGTGTGAGCGTGAGAGGGTGTGAGTGTGTGTGACAGTGTGTGAGTGTGTGTGAGTGTGTATGTGTGTGAGGGGCTCTGTGTGAGTGAAGGAGAGTGTGTTTGTGAGCATGTTGGTTTGAGAGTGGGAACTTGACTCTGAGTGAGTGACTGTGTGTGTTTGACGGGGAATGTGCATTTTAGTGTGGGTGGAAGTGTGTGTGGCTGTGCAGGTGTGAGTGTGTGTGTGCAAATTGTGTGTTTGAATGTGTGAGAGTGCGTTAGTGTGTGTATGTGAGTGAGAGTGTGTGAGATTGTGTGATTCACGATGTGTCTGAGTGGGACTGACTGTGTTTGAGTGTGAGTGTGTCTGTCTATGAGTGTGTGTGTGAGAGTGAGTGTGCACGTGAGTGAGGGGCTGTGTGTGTGTATGCACGTGTGTGTTTCTGTGAGTCTGTGTGTGTGTGAGTGTGTGAGTGTGTTTGGGTTAGTAGGTGTGTGAGTAGGAGTGAGTGTTTGTGAGTGAGTATACAAGACTTGTGTGATTGTGTGAGATTGCGTGTGTGTCATAGTGTGTGAGTGAGTGTGTGTGAGTGGGCGTGTTTCAGAGTGTGTGGGGGTGTTTTTGTGTGTGATTTCGTGAGTGTGTGAGCGAGGTTGCGAGACAGTGTGAGTGTCTGTGTGTTTGTGTGAGTGTGAGTGTGAGGGGAATGGGGTGAAATATGGTACAACAAAGGGTGCCTGAGAGGTTTGGAATGGAAACGAGCCTTCTCTGACAGAATGGAAAGCAATAGAAGGTGGTGGGAGACGACGGATAGGAGTGCAATGTTGTGGCATGGATTGGAATGTGGTGTATTGTGAAGCAATAGATGGTTTCTGTGTGTTTTGGAAGAGAATGGATCCCTCTTCGACGGAATGAAAGGATTTTCTCGGAATGGAGAGGTGTTTTGTGGAATAAATTGGAATGTGGTGAAATGCGACGCAATGATGGGTGTCTGAGTGGTTTGGAAACGAATGGAGCCTTCCTTGACGGATTGGAAAGCAATAGAACGAGGTGGAATTGTGCGGAAAGGACTGGAATGTTGTGGGATGGTGCGAAATAGGGTTTAATGTGATGCAATAGAGGGTTCCTGAGTACTTTCTTAGCGAAGGCTGCCTTCTTTCACGCAATGGAACACAACAGAACGTTGGGGACTGCTGCAGAATGGAGTGAAATGTTGTGGAATGGAGTGGAATGGGGAGGAATGTGACGCAATTGACAGCTCAGGGTGTTTTGGAAGCGAATGAAGGCTTCTTTGATGGCATGTAACGCAATAGAATGCGGTGGATGTTGTGGAATGGAGTTTAATTTTGTGGAATAAAGTGGAATGGGTGGAAATGTGACGCAATACAGGGTGTCTGAGTGGTTTGGAAACGAACGGGGCCTTCTTTGATGGAATGGAAAGCAATAGGACATGGTGGAATTTTGTGGAAAGGAGCGGAATGTTGTGGGATGGAGTGAAATGCGGTTTAAAGAGAAGCAAAAGATTGCTCCTGAATTGTTTATTAGCGAATGCTGCCTTCTTTGGTGAAATGTGGTGCAACAGAACGTTGTGGAATGTTGCAGAATGGAGTGGAATGTTGTGAATTGGAGTGGAATGGGGTGTAATTTGATGCAACAGACGGTTCCTGAGTGGTTTGGAAGTGGATGCTGCCTTCTTTGATGGAGGAGAACGCAACAGAACGTTGTGGAATGTTGTGGAATGTTGTGCAATGGCGTGAAATCGGGTTCAATGTGACACGATAGAGAGTTCCTGAGTTGTTTCTTAGCGAATGCTGCCTTCTTTGACGCAATGCTATGCAACAGAACGTTGTGGAATGGAGTGGAATGTCGTGAGATGGAGTGGAGTGGGGTATAATGTGGTGCAATAGAGGGAAGCTGAGCGGTTTAGAGTAGAATGGAGACTTCCTTGATGGAATGGGAAACAATGCAACGTGACGGACTGTTGGATAATGAAGTAGAATGTTGTGGACTGGAGACGAATGGGGTTTAATGTGATGCAGTAGATTTTCCTGAGTGCTTTAAGAGAATGTCTGTGTGTGCATGTGTATGCTCTTGTGGGTTTGATTGGGTTAGAGTGTGTGAGTGTGAGAGGGTGTGAGTGTGTGTGACAGTGTGTGAGTGTGTGTGAGTGTGTATGTGTGTGAGGGGCTCTGTGTGAGTGAAGGAGAGTGTGTTTGTGAGCATGTTGGTTTGAGAGTGGGAACTTGACTCTGAGTGAGTGACTGTGTGTGTTTGACGGGGAATGTGCACGTTAGTGTGGGTGGAAGTGTGTGTGGCTGTGCAGGTGTGAGTGTGTGTGTGCGAATTGTGTGTTTGAATGTGTGAGAGTGCGTGAGTGTGTGTATGTGAGTGAGAGTGTGTGAGATTGTGTGATTCACGAAGTGTCTGAGTGGGACTGACTGTGTTTGAGTGTGAGTGTGTCTGTCTATGAGTGTGTGTGTGAGAGTGAGTGTGCACCTGAGTGAGGGGCTGTGTGTGTGTATGCACGTGTGTGTTTCTCTGAGTCTGTGTGTGTGTGAGTGTGTGAGTGTGTTTGGGTTAGTAGGTGTGTTTGTAGGAGTGAGTGTTTGTGAGTATACAAGACTTGTGTGATTGTGTGAGATTGCGTGTGTGTCATAGTGTGTGAGTGTGTGTGAGTGGGCGTGTTTCAGAGTGTGTGGGGGTGTTTTTGTGTGTGATTTCGTGAGTGTGTGAGCGAGGTTGCGGGACTGTGTGAGTGTCTGTGTGTTTGTGTGAGTGTGAGTGTGAGGGGAATGGGGTGAAATATGGTACAACAAAGGGTGCCTGAGAGGTTTGGAATGGAAACGAGCCTTCTCTGACAGAATGGAAAGCAATAGAAGGTGGTGGGAGACGACGGATAGGAGTGCAATGTTGTGGCATGGATTGGAATGTGGTGTATTGTGAAGCAATAGATGGTTTCTGTGTGTTTTGGAAGAGAATGGATCCCTCTTCGACGGAATGAAAGGATTTTCTCGGAATGGAGAGGTGTTTTGTGGAATAAATTGGAATGTGGTGAAATGCGACGCAATGATGGGTGTCTGAGTGGTTTGGAAACGAATGGAGCCTTCCTTGACGGATTGGAAAGCAATAGAACGAGGTGGAATTGTGCGGAAAGGACTGGAATGTTGTGGGATGGTGTGAAATAGGGTTTAATGTGATGCAATAGAGGGTTCCTGAGTACTTTCTTAGCGAAGGCTGCCTTCTTTCACGCAATGGAACACAACAGAACGTTGTGGACTGCCGCAGAATGGAGTGGAATGTTGTGGAATGGAGTGGAATGGGGAGGAATGTGACGCAATTGACAGTTCAGGGTGTTTTGGAAGCGAATGAAGGCTTCTTTGATGGCATGTAACGCAATAGAATGCGGTGGATGTTGTGGAATGGAGTTTAATTTTGTGGAATAAAGTGGAATGGGTGGAAATGTGACGCAATACAGGGTGTCTGAGTGGTTTGGAAACGAACGGGACCTTCTTTGATGGAATGGAAAGCAATAGGACATGGTGGAATTTTGTGGAAAGGAGCGGAATGTTGTGGGATGGCGTGAAATGCGGTTTAAAGAGAAGCAAAAGATTGCTCCTGAATTGTTTATTAGCGAATGCTGCCTTCTTTGCTGAAATGTGGTGCAACAGAACGTTGTGGAATGTTGCAGAATGGAGTGGAATGCTGTGAATTGGAGTGGAATGGGGTGTAATTTGATGCAACAGACGGTTCCTAAGTGGTTTGGAAGTGGATGCTGCCTTCTTTGATGGAGGAGAACGCAACAGAACGTGGTGGAATGTTGTGGAATGGCGTGAAATCGGGTTCAATGTGACACGATAGAGAGTTCCTGAGTTGTTTCTTAGCGAATGCTGCCTTCTTTGACGCAATGCTATGCAACAGAACGTTGTGGAATGGAGTGGAATGTCGTGAAATGGAGTGGAGTGGGGTATAATGTGGTGCAATAGAGGGAAGCTGAGCGGTTTAGAGTAGAATGGAGACTTCCTTGATGGAATGGGAAACAATGTAACGTGACGGACTGTTGGATAATGAAGTAGAATGTTGTGGACTGGAGACGAATGGGGTTTAATGTGATGCAGTAGATTTTCCAGAGTGTTTTAAGATAATGTCTGTGTGTGCATGTGTATGCTCTTGTGGGTTTGATTGAGTTAGAGTGTGTGAGCGTGAGAGGGTGTGAGTGTGTGTGACAGTGTGTGAGTGTGTGTGAGTGTGTATGTGTGTGAGGGGCTCTGTGTGAGTGAAGGAGAGTGTGTTTGTGAGCATGTTGGTTTGAGAGTGGGAACTTGACTCTGAGTGAGTGACTGTGTGTGTTTGACGGGGAATGTGCATTTTAGTGTGGGTGGAAGTGTGTGTGGCTGTGCAGGTGTGAGTGTGTGTGTGCGAATTGTGTGTTTGAATGTGTGAGAGTGCGTGAGTGTGTGTATGTGAGTGAGAGTGTGTGAGATTGTGTGATTCACGATGTGTCTGAGTGGGACTGACTGTGTTTGAGTGTGAGTGTGTCTGTCTATGAGTGTGTGTGTGAAAGTGAGTGTGCACGTGAGTGAGGGGCTGTGTGTGTGTATGCACGTGTGTGTTTCTGTGAGTCTGTGTGTGTGTGAGTGTGTGAGTGTGTTTGGTTTAGTAGGTGTGTGAGTAGGAGTGAGTGTGAGTGAGTATACAAGACTTGTGTGATTGTGTGAGATTGCGTGTGTGTCAGTGTGTGAGTGAGTGTGTGTGAGTGGGCGTGTTTCAGAGTGTGTGGGGGTATTTTTGTGTGTGATTTCGTGAGTGTGTGAGCGAGGTTGCGGGACTGTGTGAGTGTCTGTGTGTTTGTGTGAGTGTGAGTGTGAGGGGAATTGGGTGAAATATGGTACAACAAAGGGTGCCTGAGAGGTTTGGAATGGAAACGAGCCTTCTCTGACAGAATGGAAAGCAATAGAAGGTGGTGGGAGACGACGGATAGGAGTGCAATGTTGTGGCATGGATTGGAATGTGATGTATTGTGAAGCAATAGATGGTTTCTGTGTGTTTTGGAAGAGAATGGATCCCTTTTCGACGGAATGAAAGGATTTTCTCGGAATGGAGAGGTGTTTTGTGGAATAAATTGGAATGTGGTGAAATGCGACGCAATGATGGGTGTCTGAGTGGTTTGGAAACGAATGCAGCCTTCCTTGACGGATTGGAAAGCAATAGAACGAGGTGGAATTGTGCGGAAAGGACTGGAATGTTGTGGGATGGTGTGAAATAGGGTTTAATGTGATGCAATAGAGGGTTCCTGAGTACTTTCTTAGCGAAGGCTGCCTTCTCTCACGCAATGGAACACAACAGAACGTTGTGGACTGCCGCAGAATGGAGTGGAATGTTGTGGAATGGAGTGGAATGGGGAGGAATGTGACGCAATTGACAGTTCAGGGTGTTTTGGAAGCGAATGAAGGCTTCTTTGATGGCATGTAACGCAATAGAACGCGGTGGATGTTGTGGAATGGAGTTTAAATTTGTGGAATAAAGTGGAATAGGTGGAAATGTGACGCAATACAGGGTGTCTGAGTGGTTTGGAAACGAACGGGGCCTCCTTTGATGGAATGGAAAGCAATAGGACATGGTGGAATTTTGTGGAAAGGAGCGGAATGTTGTGGGATGGCGTGAAATGCGTGTTAAAGGGAAGCAAAAGATTGCTCCTGAATTGTTTATTAGCGAATGCTGCCTTCTTTGGTGAAATGTGGTGCAACAGAACGTTGTGGAATGTTGCAGAATGGAGTGGAATGCTGTGAATTGGAGTCTAATGGGGTGTAATTTGATGCAACAGACGGTTCCTGAGTATTTTGGAAGTGGATGCTGTCTTCTTTGATGGAGGAGAAAGCAACAGAACGTTGTAGAATGTTGTTGAATGTTGTGGAATGGCGTGAAATCGGGTTCAATGTGACACGATAGAGAGTTCCTGAGTTGTTTCTTAGCGAATGCTGCCTTCTTTGACGCAATGCTATGCAACAGAACGTTGTGGAATGGAGTGGAATGTCGTGAAATGGAGTGGAGTGGGGTATAATGTGGTGCAATAGAGGGAAGCTGCGCGGTTTAGAGTAGAATGGAGACTTCCTTGATGGAATGGGAAACAATGCAACGTGACGGACTTTTGGATAATGAAGTAGAATGTTGTGGACTGGAGACGAATGGGGTTTAATGTGATGCAGTAGATTTTCCAGAGTGTTTTAAGATAATGTCTGTGTGTGCATGTGTATGCTCTTGTGGGTTTGATTGAGTTAGAGTGTGTGAGCGTGAGAGGGTGTGAGTGTGTGTGACAGTGTGTGAGTGTGTGTGAGTGTGTATGTGTGTGAGGGGCTCTGTGTGAGTGAAGGAGAGTGTGTTTGTGAGCATGTTGGTTTGAGAGTGGTAACTTGACTCTGAGTGAGTGACTGTGTGTGTTTGACGGGGAATGTGCATGTTAGTGTGGGTGGAAGTGTGTGTGGCTGTGCAGGTGTGAGTGTGTGTGTGCGAATTGTGTGTTTGAAAGTGTGAGAGTGCGTGAGTGTGTGTATGTGAGTGAGAGTGTGTGAGATTGTGTGATTCACGATGTGTCTGAGTCGGACTGACTGTGTTTGAGTGTGAGTGTGTCTGTCTATGAGTGTGTGTGTGAGAGTGAGTGTGCACGTGGTTGAGGGGCTGTGTGTGTGTATGCACGTGTGTGTTTCTGTGAGTCTGTGTGTGTGTGAGTGTGTGAGTGTGTTTGGGTTAGTAGGTGTGTGAGTAGGAGTGAGTGTTTGTGAGTGAGTATACAAGACTTGTGTGATTGTGTGAGATTGCGTGTGTGTCATAGTGTGTGAGTGAGTGTGTGTGAGTGGGCGTGTTTCAGAGTGTGTGGGGGTGTTTTTGTGTGTGATTTCGTGAGTGTGTGAGCGAGGTTGCGGGACTGTGTGAGTGTCTGTGTGTTTGTGTGAGTGTGAGTGTGAGGGGAATGGGGTGAAATATGGTACAACAAAGGGTGCCTGAGAGGTTTGGAATGGAAACGAGCCTTCTCTGACAGAATGGAAAGCAATAGAAGGTGGTGGGAGACGACGGATAGGAGTGCAATGTTGTGGCATGGATTGGAATGTGGTGTATTGTGAAGCAATAGATGGTTTCTGTGTGTTTTGGAAGAGAATGGATCCCTCTTCGACGGAATGAAAGGATTTTCTCGGAATGGAGAGGTGTTTTGTGGAATAAATTGGAATGTGGTGAAATGCGACGCAATGATGGGTGTCTGAGTGGTTTGGAAACGAATGGAGCCTTCCTTGACGGATTGGAAAGCAATAGAACGAGGTGGAATTGTGCGGAAAGGACTGGAATGCTGTGGGATGGTGCGAAATAGGGTTTAATGTGATGCAATAGAGGGTTCCTGAGTACTTTCTTAGCGAAGGCTGCCTTCTTTCACGCAATGGAACACAACAGAACGTTGGGGACTGCTGCAGAATGGAGTGGAATGTTGTGGAATGGAGTGGAATGGGGAGGAATGTGACGCAATTGACAGTTCAGGGTGTTTTGGAAGCGAATGAAGGCTTCTTTGATGGCATGTAACGCAATAGAATGCGGTGGATGTTGTGGAATGGAGTTTAATTTTGTGGAATAAAGTGGAATGGGTGGAAATGTGACGCAATACAGGGTGTCTGAGTGGTTTGGAAACGAACGGGGCCTTCTTTGATGGAATGGAAAGCAATAGGACATGGTGGAATTTTGTGGAAAGGAGCGGAATGTTGTGGGATGGCGTGAAATGCGGTTTAAAGAGAAGCAAAAGATTGCTCCTGAATTGTTTATTAGCGAATGCTGCCTTCTTTGGTGAAATGTGGTGCAACAGAACGTTGTGGAATGTTGCAGAATGGAGTGGAATGTTGTGAATTGGAGTGGAATGGGGTGTAATTTGATGCAACAGACGGTTCCTGAGTGGTTTGGAAGTGGATGCTGCCTTCTTTGATGGAGGAGAACGCAACAGAACGTTGTGGAATGTTGTGGAATGTTGTGCAATGGCGTGAAATCGGGTTCAATGTGACACGATAGAGAGTTCCTGAGTTGTTTCTTAGCGAATGCTGCCTTCTTTGACGCAATGCTATGCAACAGAACGTTGTGGAATGGAGTGGAATGTCGTGAGATGGAGTGGAGTGGGGTATAATGTGGTGCAATAGAGGGAAGCTGAGCGGTTTAGAGTAGAATGGAGACTTCCTTGATGGAATGGGAAACAATGCAACGTGACGGACTGTTGGATAATGAAGTAGAATGTTGTGGACTGGAGACGAATGGGGTTTAATGTGATGCAGTAGATTTTCCTGAGTGCTTTAAGAGAATGTCTGTGTGTGCATGTGTATGCTCTTGTGGGTTTGATTGGGTTAGAGTGTGTGAGTGTGAGAGGGTGTGAGTGTGTGTGACAGTGTGTGAGTGTGTGTGAGTGTGTATGTGTGTGAGGGGCTCTGTGTGAGTGAAGGAGAGTGTGTTTGTGAGCATGTTGGTTTGAGAGTGAGAACTTGACTCTGAGTGAGTGACTGTGTGTGTTTGACGGGGAATGTGCATGTTAGTGTGGGTGGAAGTGTGTGTGGCTGTGCAGGTGTGAGTGTGTGTGTGCGAATTGTGTGTTTGAAAGTGTGAGAGTGCGTGAGTGTGTGTATGTGAGTGAGAGTGTGTGAGATTGTGTGATTCACGATGTGTCTGAGTCGGACTGACTGTGTTTGAGTGTGAGTGTGTCTGTCTATGAGTGTGTGTGTGAGAGTGAGTGTGCACGTGGTTGAGGGGCTGTGTGTGTGTATGCACGTGTGTGTTTCTGTGAGTCTGTGTGTGTGTGAGTGTGTTTGGGTTAGTATGTGTGTGAGTAGGAGTGAGTGTTTGTGAGTGAGTATACAAGACTTGTGTGATTGTGTGAGATTGCGTGTGTGTCATAGTGTGTGAGTGAGTGTGTGTGAGTGGGCGTGTTTCAGAGTGTGTGGGGGTGTTTTTCTGTGTGATTTCGTGAGTGTGTGAGCGAGGTTGCGGGACTGTGTGAGTGTCTGTGTGTTTGTGTGAGTGTGAGTGTGAGGGGAATGGGGTGAAATATGGTACAACAAAGGGTGCCTGAGAGGTTTGGAATGGAAACGAGCCTTCTCTGACAGAATGGAAAGCAATAGAAGGTGGTGGGAGACGACGGATAGGAGTGCAATGTTGTGGCATGGATTGGAATGTGGTGTATTGTGAAGCAATAGATGGTTTCTGTGTGTTTTGGAAGAGAATGGATCCCTCTTCGACGGAATGAAAGGATTTTCTCGGAATGGAGAGGTGTTTTGTGGAATAAATTGGAATGTGGTGAAATGCGACGCAATGATGGGTGTCTGAGTGGTTTGGAAACGAATGGAGCCTTCCTTGACGGATTGGAAAGCAATAGAACGAGGTGGAATTGTGCGGAAAGGACTGGAATGTTGTGGGATGGTGCGAAATAGGGTTTAATGTGATGCAATAGAGGGTTCCTGAGTACTTTCTTAGCGAAGGCTGCCTTCTTTCACGCAATGGAACACAACAGAACGTTGGGGACTGCTGCAGAATGGAGTGGAATGTTGTGGAATGGAGTGGAATGGGGAGGAATGTGACGCAATTGACAGTTCAGGGTGTTTTGGAAGCGAATGAAGGCTTCTTTGATGGCATGTAACGCAATAGAATGCGGTGGATGTTGTGGAATGGAGTTTAATTTTGTGGAATAAAGTGGAATGGGTGGAAATGTGACGCAATACAGGGTGTCTGAGTGGTTTGGAAACGAACGGGGCCTTCTTTGATGGAATGGAAAGCAATAGGACATGGTGGAATTTTGTGGAAAGGAGCGGAATGTTGTGGGATGGCGTGAAATGCGGTTTAAAGAGAAGCAAAAGATTGCTCCTGAATTGTTTATTAGCGAATGCTGCCTTCTTTGGTGAAATGTGGTGCAACAGAACGTTGTGGAATGTTGCAGAATGGAGTGGAATGTTGTGAATTGGAGTGGAATGGGGTGTAATTTGATGCAACAGACGGTTCCTGAGTGGTTTGGAAGTGGATGCTGCCTTCTTTGATGGAGGAGAACGCAACAGAACGTTGTGGAATGTTGTGGAATGTTGTGCAATGGCGTGAAATCGGGTTCAATGTGACACGATAGAGAGTTCCTGAGTTGTTTCTTAGCGAATGCTGCCTTCTTTGACGCAATGCTATGCAACAGAACGTTGTGGAATGGAGTGGAATGTCGTGAGATGGAGTGGAGTGGTGTATAATGTGGTGCAATAGAGGGAAGCTGAGCGGTTTAGAGTAGAATGGAGACTTCCTTGATGGAATGGGAAACAATGCAACGTGACGGACTGTTGGATAATGAAGTAGAATGTTGTGGACTGGAGACGAATGGGGTTTAATGTGATGCAGTAGATTTTCCTGAGTGCTTTAAGAGAATGTCTGTGTGTGCATGTGTATGCTCTTGTGGGTTTGATTGGGTTAGAGTGTGTGAGTGTGAGAGGGTGTGAGTGTGTGTGACAGTGTGTGAGTGTGTGTGAGTGTGTATGTGTGTGAGGGGCTCTGTGTGAGTGAAGGAGAGTGTGTTTGTGAGCATGTTGGTTTGAGAGTGGGAACTTGACTCTGAGTGAGTGACTGTGTGTGTTTGACGGGGAATGTGCATGTTAGTGTGGGTGGAAGTGTGTGTGGCTGTGCAGGTGTGAGTGTGTGTGTGCGAATTGTGTGTTTGAAAGTGTGAGAGTGCGTGAGTGTGTGTATGTGAGTGAGAGTGTGTGAGATTGTGTGATTCACGATGTGTCTGAGTCGGACTGACTGTGTTTGAGTGTGAGTGTGTCTGTCTATGAGTGTGTGTGTGAGAGTGAGTGTGCACGTGGTTGAGGGGCTGTGTGTGTGTATGCACGTGTGTGTTTCTGTGAGTCTGTGTGTGTGTGAGTGTGTTTGGTTTAGTATGTGTGTGAGTAGGAGTGAGTGTTTGTGAGTGAGTATACAAGACTTGTGTGATTGTGTGAGATTGCGTGTGTGTCATAGTGTGTGAGTGAGTGTGTGTGAGTGGGCGTGTTTCAGAGTGTGTGGGGGTGTTTTTGTGTGTGATTTCGTGAGTGTGTGAGCGAGGTTGCGGGACTGTGTGAGTGTCTGTGTGTTTGTGTGAGTGTGAGTGTGAGGGGAATGGGGTGAAATATGGTACAACAAAGGGTGCCTGAGAGGTTTGGAATGGAAACGAGCCTTCTCTGACAGAATGGAAAGCAATAGAAGGTGGTGGGAGACGACGGATAGGAGTGCAATGTTGTGGCATGGATTGGAATGTGGTGTATTGTGAAGCAATAGATGGTTTCTGTGTGTTTTGGAAGAGAATGGATCCCTCTTCGACGGAATGAAAGGATTTTCTCGGAATGGAGAGGTGTTTTGTGGAATAAATTGGAATGTGGTGAAATGCGACGCAATGATGGGTGTCTGAGTGGTTTGGAAACGAATGGAGCCTTCCTTGACGGATTGGAAAGCAATAGAACGAGGTGGAATTGTGCGGAAAGGACTGGAATGTTGTGGGATGGTGCGAAATAGGGTTTAATGTGATGCAATAGAGGGTTCCTGAGTACTTTCTTAGCGAAGGCTGCCTTCTTTCACGCAATGGAACACAACAGAACGTTGGGGACTGCTGCAGAATGGAGTGGAATGTTGTGGAATGGAGTGGAATGGGGAGGAATGTGACGCAATTGACAGTTCAGGGTGTTTTGGAAGCGAATGAAGGCTTCTTTGATGGCATGTAACGCAATAGAATGCGGTGGATGTTGTGGAATGGAGTTTAATTTTGTGGAATAAAGTGGAATGGGTGGAAATGTGACGCAATACAGGGTGTCTGAGTGGTTTGGAAACGAACGGGGCCTTCTTTGATGGAATGGAAAGCAATAGGACATGGTGGAATTTTGTGGAAAGGAGCGGAATGTTGTGGGATGGCGTGAAATGCGGTTTAAAGAGAAGCAAAAGATTGCTCCTGAATTGTTTATTAGCGAATGCTGCCTTCTTTGGTGAAATGTGGTGCAACAGAACGTTGTGGAATGTTGCAGAATGGAGTGGAATGTTGTGAATTGGAGTGGAATGGGGTGTAATTTGATGCAACAGACGGTTCCTGAGTGGTTTGGAAGTGGATGCTGCCTTCTTTGATGGAGGAGAACGCAACAGAACGTTGTGGAATGTTGTGGAATGTTGTGCAATGGCGTGAAATCGGGTTCAATGTGACACGATAGAGAGTTCCTGAGTTGTTTCTTAGCGAATGCTGCCTTCTTTGACGCAATGCTATGCAACAGAACGTTGTGGAATGGAGTGGAATGTCGTGAGATGGAGTGGAGTGGGGTATAATGTGGTGCAATAGAGGGAAGCTGAGCGGTTTAGAGTAGAATGGAGACTTCCTTGATGGAATGGGAAACAATGCAACGTGACGGACTGTTGGATAATGAAGTAGAATGTTGTGGACTGGAGACGAATGGGGTTTAATGTGATGCAGTAGATTTTCCTGAGTGCTTTAAGAGAATGTCTGTGTGTGCATGTGTATGCTCTTGTGGGTTTGATTGGGTTAGAGTGTGTGAGTGTGAGAGGGTGTGAGTGTGTGTGACAGTGTGTGAGTGTGTGTGAGTGTGTATGTGTGTGAGGGGCTCTGTGTGAGTGAAGGAGAGTGTGTTTGTGAGCATGTTGGTTTGAGAGTGGGAACTTGACTCTGAGTGAGTGACTGTGTGTGTTTGACGGGGAATGTGCACGTTAGTGTGGGTGGAAGTGTGTGTGGCTGTGCAGGTGTGAGTGTGTGTGTGCGAATTGTGTGTTTGAATGTGTGAGAGTGCGTGAGTGTGTGTATGTGAGTGAGAGTGTGTGAGATTGTGTGATTCACGAAGTGTCTGAGTGGGACTGACTGTGTTTGAGTGTGAGTGTGTCTGTCTATGAGTGTGTGTGTGAGAGTGAGTGTGCACCTGAGTGAGGGGCTGTGTGTGTGTATAAACGTGTGTGTTTCTCTGAGTCTGTGTGTGTGTGAGTGTGTGAGTGTGTTTGGGTTAGTAGGTGTGTTTGTAGGAGTGAGTGTTTGTGAGTATACAAGACTTGTGTGATTGTGTGAGATTGCGTGTGTGTCATAGTGTGTGAGTGTGTGTGAGTGGGCGTGTTTCAGAGTGTGTGGGGGTGTATTTGTGTGTGATTTCGTGAGTGTGTGAGCGAGGTTGCGGGACTGTGTGAGTGTCTGTGTGTTTGTGTGAGTGTGAGTGTGAGGGGAATGGGGTGAAATATGGTACAACAAAGGGTGCCTGAGAGGTTTGGAATGGAAACGAGCCTTCTCTGACAGAATGGAAAGCAATAGAAGGTGGTGGGAGACGACGGATAGGAGTGCAATGTTGTGGCATGGATTGGAATGTGGTGTATTGTGAAGCAATAGATGGTTTCTGTGTGTTTTGGAAGAGAATGGATCCCTCTTCGACGGAATGAAAGGATTTTCTCGGAATGGAGAGGTGTTTTGTGGAATAAATTGGAATGTGGTGAAATGCGACGCAATGATGGGTGTCTGAGTGGTTTGGAAACGAATGGAGCCTTCCTTGACGGATTGGAAAGCAATAGAACGAGGTGGAATTGTGCAGAAAGGACTGGAATGTTGTGGGATGGTGTGAAATAGGGTTTAATGTGATGCAATAGAGGGTTCCTGAGTACTTTCTTAGCGAAGGCTGCCTTCTTTCACGCAATGGAACACAACAGAACGTTGTGGACTGCCGCAGAATGGAGTGGAATGTTGTGGAATGGAGTGGAATGGGGAGGAATGTGACGCAATTGACAGTTCAGGGTGTTTTGGAAGCGAATGAAGGCTTCTTTGATGGCATGTAACGCAATAGAATGCGGTGGATGTTGTGGAATGGAGTTTAATTTTGTGGAATAAAGTGGAATGGGTGGAAATGTGACACAATACAGGGTGTCTGAGTGGTTTGGAAACGAACGGGACCTTCTTTGATGGAATGGAAAGCAATAGGACATGGTGGAATTTTGTGGAAAGGAGCGGAATGTTGTGGGATGGCGTGAAATGCGGTTTAAAGAGAAGCAAAAGATTGCTCCTGAATTGTTTATTAGCGAATGCTGCCTTCTTTGGTGAAATGTGGTGCAACAGAACGTTGTGGAATGTTGCAGAATGGAGTGGAATGGGGTGTAATTTGATGCAACAGACGGTTCCTAAGTGGTTTGGAAGTGGATGCTGCCTTCTTTGATGGAGGAGAACGCAACAGAACGTGGTGGAATGTTGTGGAATGGCGTGAAATCGGGTTCAATGTGACACGATAGAGAGTTCCTGAGTTGTTTCTTAGCGAATGCTGCCTTCTTTGACGCAATGCTATGCAACAGAACGTTGTGGAATGGAGTGGAATGTCGTGAAATGGAGTGGAGTGGGGTATAATGTGGTGCAATAGAGGGAAGCTGAGCGGTTTAGAGTAGAATGGAGACTTCCTTGATGGAATGGGAAACAATGTAACGTGACGGACTGTTGGATAATGAAGTAGAATGTTGTGGACTGGAGACGAATGGGGTTTAATGTGATGCAGTAGATTTTCCAGAGTGTTTTAAGATAATGTCTGTGTGTGCATGTGTATGCTCTTGTGGGTTTGATTGAGTTAGAGTGTGTGAGCGTGAGAGGGTGTGAGTGTGTGTGACAGTGTGTGAGTGTGTGTGAGTGTGTATGTGTGTGAGGGGCTCTGTGTGAGTGAAGGAGAGTGTGTTTGTGAGCATGTTGGTTTGAGAGTGGGAACTTGACTCTGAGTGAGTGACTGTGTGTGTTTGACGGGGAATGTGCATTTTAGTGTGGGTGGAAGTGTGTGTGGCTGTGCAGGTGTGAGTGTGTGTGTGCGAATTGTGTGTTTGAATGTGTGAGAGTGCGTGAGTGTGTGTATGTGAGTGAGAGTGTGTGAGATTGTGTGATTCACGATGTGTCTGAGTGGGACTGACTGTGTTTGAGTGTGAGTGTGTCTGTCTATGAGTGTGTGTGTGAAAGTGAGTGTGCACGTGAGTGAGGGGCTGTGTGTGTGTATGCACGTGTGTGTTTCTGTGAGTCTGTGTGTGTGTGAGTGTGTGAGTGTGTTTGGTTTAGTAGGTGTGTGAGTAGGAGTGAGTGTGAGTGAGTATACAAGACTTGTGTGATTGTGTGAGATTGCGTGTGTGTCAGTGTGTGAGTGAGTGTGTGTGAGTGGGCGTGTTTCAGAGTGTGTGGGGGTATTTTTGTGTGTGATTTCGTGAGTGTGTGAGCGAGGTTGCGGGACTGTGTGAGTGTCTGTGTGTTTGTGTGAGTGTGAGTGTGAGGGGAATTGGGTGAAATATGGTACAACAAAGGGTGCCTGAGAGGTTTGGAATGGAAACGAGCCTTCTCTGACAGAATGGAAAGCAATAGAAGGTGGTGGGAGACGACGGATAGGAGTGCAATGTTGTGGCATGGATTGGAATGTGATGTATTGTGAAGCAATAGATGGTTTCTGTGTGTTTTGGAAGAGAATGGATCCCTTTTCGACGGAATGAAAGGATTTTCTCGGAATGGAGAGGTGTTTTGTGGAATAAATTGGAATGTGGTGAAATGCGACGCAATGATGGGTGTCTGAGTGGTTTGGAAACGAATGCAGCCTTCCTTGACGGATTGGAAAGCAATAGAACGAGGTGGAATTGTGCGGAAAGGACTGGAATGTTGTGGGATGGTGTGAAATAGGGTTTAATGTGATGCAATAGAGGGTTCCTGAGTACTTTCTTAGCGAAGGCTGCCTTCTTTCACGCAATGGAACACAACAGAACGTTGTGGACTGCCGCAGAATGGAGTGGAATGTTGTGGAATGGAGTGGAATGGGGAGGAATGTGACGCAATTGACAGTTCAGGGTGTTTTGGAAGCGAATGAAGGCTTCTTTGATGGCATGTAACGCAATAGAACGCGGTGGATGTTGTGGAATGGAGTTTAAATTTGTGGAATAAAGTGGAATAGGTGGAAATGTGACGCAATACAGGGTGTCTGAGTGGTT
Source organism: Manis javanica (assembly GCF_040802235.1). Lineage (NCBI taxonomy): Eukaryota > Metazoa > Chordata > Mammalia > Pholidota > Manidae > Manis > Manis javanica. The sequence goes on from NC_133163.1 coordinate 77,777,179, forward strand.
TGGAAACGAACGGGGCCTCCTTTGATGGAATGGAAAGCAATAGGACATGGTGGAATTTTGTGGAAAGGAGCGGAATGTTGTGGGATGGCGTGAAATGCGGTTTAAAGGGAAGCAAAAGATTGCTCCTGAATTGTTTATTAGCGAATGCTGCCTTCTTTGGTGAAATGTGGTGCAACAGAACGTTGTGGAATGTTGCAGAATGGAGTGGAATGCTGTGAATTGGAGTCTAATGGGGTGTAATTTGATGCAACAGACGGTTCCTGAGTATTTTGGAAGTGGATGCTGTCTTCTTTGATGGAGGAGAAAGCAACAGAACGTTGTAGAATGTTGTGGAATGTTGTGGAATGGCGTGAAATCGGGTTCAATGTGACACGATAGAGAGTTCCTGAGTTGTTTCTTAGCGAATGCTGCCTTCTTTGACGCAATGCTATGCAACAGAACGTTGTGGAATGGAGTGGAATGTCGTGAAATGGAGTGGAGTGGGGTATAATGTGGTGCAATAGAGGGAAGCTGAGCGGTTTAGAGTAGAATGGAGACTTCCTTGATGGAATGGGAAACAATGCAACGTGACGGACTGTTGGATAATGAAGTAGAATGTTGTGGACTGGAGACGAATGGGGTTTAATGTGATGCAGTAGATTTTCCTGAGTGTTTTAAGAGAATGTGTGTGCATGTGTATGCTCTTGTGGGTTTGATTGGGTTAGAGTGTGTGAGTGTGAGAGGGTGTAAGTGTGTGTGACAGTGTGTGAGTGTGTGTGAGTGTGTATGTGTGTGAGGGGCTCTGTGTGAGTGAAGGAGTATGTGTTTGTGAGCATGTTGGTTTGAGAGTGGGATCTTGACTCTGAGTGAGTGACTGTGTGTGTTTGACGGGGAATGTGCATGTTAGTGTGGGTGGAAGTGTGTGTGGCTGTGCAGGTGTGAGAGTGTGTGTGCGAATTGTGTGTTTGAATGTGTGAGAGTGCGTGAGTGTATGTGAGTGAGAGTGTGTGAGATTGTGTGATTCACGATATGTCTGAGTGGGACTGACTCTGTTTGAGTGTGAGTGTGTCTGTCTATGAGTGTGTGTGTGAGAGTGAGTGTGCACGTGAGTGCGCGGCTGTGTGTGTGTATGCACGTGTGTGTTTCTGTGAGTCTGTGTGTGTGTGAGTGTGTGAGTGTGTTTGGGTTAGTAGGTGTGTGAGTAGGAGTGAGTGTTTGTGAGTGAGTATACAAGACTTGTGTGATTGTGTGAGATTGCGTGTGTGTCATAGTGTGTGAGTGAGTGTGTGTGAGTGGGCGTGTTTCAGAGTGTGTGGGGGTGTTTTGTGTGTTATTTCGTGAGTGTGTGAGCGAGGTTGCGGGACTGTGTGAGTGTCTGTGTGTTTGTGTGAGTGTGAGTGTGAGGGGAATGGGGTGAAATATGGTACAACAAAGGGTGCCTGAGAGGTTTGGAATGGAAACGAGCCTTCTATGACAGAATGGAAAGCAATAGAAGGTGGTGGGAGACGACGGATAGGAGTGCAATGTGGTGGCATGGATTGGAATGTGGTGTATTGTGAAGCAATAGATGGTTTCTGTGTGTTTTGGAAGAGAATGGATCCCTCTTCGACGGAATGAAAGGATTTTCTCGGAATGGAGAGGTGTTTTGTGGAATAAATTGGAATGTGGTGAAATGCGACGCAATGATGGGTGTCTGAGTGGTTTGGAAACGAATGGAGCCTTCCTTGACGGATTGGAAAGCAATAGAACGAGGTGGAATTGTGCGGAAAGGACTGGAATGTTGTGGGATGGTGTGAAATAGGGTTTAATGTGATGCAATAGAGGGTTCCTGAGTACTTTCTTAGCGAAGGCTGCCTTCTTTCACGCAATGGAACACAACACAACGTTGTGGACTGCCGCAGAATGGAGTGGAATGTTGAGGAATGGAGTGGAATGGGGAGGAATGTGACGCAATTGACAGTTCAGGGTGTTTTGGAAGCGAATGAAGGCTTCTTTGATGGCATGTAACGCAATAGAATGCGGTGGATGTTGTGGAATGGAGTTTAATTTTGTGGAATAAAGTGGAATGGGTGGAAATGTGACACAATACAGGGTGTCTGAGTGGTTTGGAAACGAACGGGGCCTTCTTTGATGGAATGGAAAGCAATAGGACATGGTGGAATTTTGTGGAAAGGAGCGGAATGTTGTGGGATGGCGTGAAATGCGGTTTAAAGAGAAGCAAAAGATTGCTCCTGAATTGTTTATTAGCGAATGCTGCCTTCTTTGGTGAAATGTGGTGCAACAGAACGTTGTGGAATGTTGCAGAATGGAGTGGAATGGGGTGTAATTTGATGCAACAGACGGTTCCTGAGTGGTTTGGAAGTGGATGCTGCCTTCTTTGATGGAGGAGAACGCAACAGAACGTTGTGGAATGTTGTGGAATGTTGTGGAATGGCGTGAAATCGGGTTCAATGTGACACGATAGAGAGTTCCTGAGTAGTTTCTTAGCGAATGCTGCCTTCTTTGACGCAATGCTATGGAACAGAACGTTGTGGAACGGAGTGGAATGTCGTGAAATGGAGTGGAGTGGGGTATAATGTGGTGCAATAGAGGGAAGCTGAGCGGGTTAGAGTAGAATGGAGACTTCCTTGATGGAATGGGAAACAATGCAACGTGACGGACTGTTGGATAATGAAGTAGAATGTTGTGGACTGGAGACGAATGGGGTTCAATGTGATGCAGTAGATTTTCCTGAGTGTTTTAAGAGAATGTCTGTGTGTGCATGTGTATGCTCTTGTGGGTTTGATTGGGTTAGACTGTGTGAGTGTGAGAGGGTGTGAGTGTGTGTGACAGTGTGTGAGTGTGTGTGAGTGTGTATGTGTGTGAGGGGCTCTGTGTGAGTGAAGGAGAGTGTGTTTGTGAGCATGTTGGTTTGAGAGTGGGAACTTGACTCTGAGTGAGTGACTGTGTGTGTTTGACGGGGAATGTGCATGTTAGTGTGGGTGGAAGTGTGTGTGGCTGTGCAGGTGTGAGTGTGTGTGTGCGAATTGTGTGTTTGCATGTGTGAGAGTGCGTGAGTGTGTGTATGTGAGTGAGAGTGTCTGAGATTGTGTGATTCACGATGTGTCTGAGTGGGACTGACTGTGTTTGAGTGTGAGTGTGTCCGTCTATGAGTGTGTGTGTGAGAGTGAGTGTGCACGTGAGTGAGGGGCTGTGTGTGTGTATGCACGTGTGTGTTTCTGTGAGTCTGTGTGTGTGCGAGTGTGTGAGTGTGTTTGGGTTAGTAGGTGTGTGAGTAGGAGTGAGTGTTTGTGAGTGAGTATACAAGACTTGTGTGATTGTGTGAGATTGCGTGTGTGTCATAGTGTGTGAGTGAGTGTGTGTGAGTGGGCGTGTCTCAGACTGTGTGGGGGTGTTTTTGTGTGTGATTTCGTGAGTGTGTGAGGGAGGTTGCGGGACTGTGTCAGTGTCTGTGTGTTTGTGTGAGTGTGAGTGTGAGGGGAATGGGGTGAAATATGGTACAACAAAGGGTGCCTGAGAGGTTTGGAATGGAAACGAGCCTTCTCTGACAGAATGGAAAGCAATAGAAGGTGGTGGGAGACGACGGATAGGAGTGCAATGTTGTGGCATGGATTGGAATGTGGTGTATTGTGAAGCAATAGATGGTTTCTGTGTGTTTTGGAAGAGAATGGATCCCTCTTCGACGGAATGAAAGGATTTTCTCGGAATGGAGAGGTGTTTTGTGAATAAATTGGAATGTGGTGAAATGCGACGCAATGATGGGTGTCTGAGTGGTTTGGAAACGAATGGAGCCTTCCTTGACGGATTGGAAAGCAGTAGAACGAGGTGGAATTGTGCGGAAAGGACTGGAATGTTGTGGGATGGTGTGAAATAGGGTTTAATGCGATGCAATAGAGGGTTCCTGAGTACTTTCTTAGCGAAGGCTGCCTTCTTTCACGCAATGGAACACAACAGAACGTTGTGGACTGCTGCAGAATGGAGTGTAATGTTGTGGAATGGAGTGGAATGGGGAGGAATGTGACGCAATTGACAGTTCAGGGTGTTTTGGAAGCGAATGAAGGCTTCTTTGATGGCATGTAACGCAATAGAATGCGGTGGATGTTGTGGAATGGAGTTTAATTTTGTGGAATAAAGTGGAATGGGTGGAAATGTGACGCAATACAGGGTGTCTGAGTGGTTTGGAAACGAACGGGACCTTCTTTGATGGAATGGAAAGCAATAGGACATGGTGGAATTTTGTGGAAAGGAGCGGAATGTTGTGGGATGGCGTGAAATGCGGTTTAAAGAGAAGCAAAAGATTGCTCCTGAATTGTTTATTAGCGAATGCTGCCTTCTTTGGTGAAATGTGGTGCAACAGAACGTTGTGGAATGTTGCAGAATGGAGTGGAATGCTGTGAATTGGAGTGGAATGGGGTGTAATTTGATGCAACAGACGGTTCCTAAGTGGTTTGGAAGTGGATGCTGCCTTCTTTGATGGAGGAGAACGCAACAGAACGTGGTGGAATGTTGTGGAATGGCGTGAAATCGGGTTCAATGTGACACGATAGAGAGTTCCTGAGTTGTTTCTTAGCGAATGCTGCCTTCTTTGACGCAATGCTATGCAACAGAACGTTGTGGAATGGAGTGGAATGTCGTGAAATGGAGTGGAGTGGGGTATAATGTGGTGCAATAGAGGGAAGCTGAGCGGTTTAGAGTAGAATGGAGACTTCCTTGATGGAATGGGAAACAATGTAACGTGACGGACTGTTGGATAATGAAGTAGAATGTTGTGGACTGGAGACGAATGGGGTTTAATGTGATGCAGTAGATTTTCCAGAGTGTTTTAAGATAATGTCTGTGTGTGCATGTGTATGCTCTTGTGGGTTTGATTGAGTTAGAGTGTGTGAGCGTGAGAGGGTGTGAGTGTGTGTGACAGTGTGTGAGTGTGTGTGAGTGTGTATGTGTGTGAGGGGCTCTGTGTGAGTGAAGGAGAGTGTGTTTGTGAGCATGTTGGTTTGAGAGTGGGAACTTGACTCTGAGTGAGTGACTGTGTGTGTTTGACGGGGAATGTGCATTTTAGTGTGGGTGGAAGTGTGTGTGGCTGTGCAGGTGTGAGTGTGTGTGTGCGAATTGTGTGTTTGAATGTGTGAGAGTGCGTGAGTGTGTGTATGTGAGTGAGAGTGTGTGAGATTGTGTGATTCACGATGTGTCTGAGTGGGACTGACTGTGTTTGAGTGTGAGTGTGTCTGTCTATGAGTGTGTGTGTGAAAGTGAGTGTGCACGTGAGTGAGGGGCTGTGTGTGTGTATGCACGTGTGTGTTTCTGTGAGTCTGTGTGTGTGTGAGTGTGTGAGTGTGTTTGGTTTAGTAGGTGTGTGAGTAGGAGTGAGTGTGAGTGAGTATACAAGACTTGTGTGATTGTGTGAGATTGCGTGTGTGTCAGTGTGTGAGTGAGTGTGTGTGAGTGGGCGTGTTTCAGAGTGTGTGGGGGTATTTTTGTGTGTGATTTCGTGAGTGTGTGAGCGAGGTTGCGGGACTGTGTGAGTGTCTGTGTGTTTGTGTGAGTGTGAGTGTGAGGGGAATTGGGTGAAATATGGTACAACAAAGGGTGCCTGAGAGGTTTGGAATGGAAACGAGGCTTCTCTGACAGAATGGAAAGCAATAGAAGGTGGTGGGAGACGACGGATAGGAGTGCAATGTTGTGGCATGGATTGGAATGTGATGTATTGTGAAGCAATAGATGGTTTCTGTGTGTTTTGGAAGAGAATGGATCCCTTTTCGACGGAATGAAAGGATTTTCTCGGAATGGAGAGGTGTTTTGTGGAATAAATTGGAATGTGGTGAAATGCGACGCAATGATGGGTGTCTGAGTGGTTTGGAAACGAATGCAGCCTTCCTTGACGGATTGGAAAGCAATAGAACGAGGTGGAATTGTGCGGAAAGGACTGGAATGTTGTGGGATGGTGTGAAATAGGGTTTAATGTGATGCAATAGAGGGTTCCTGAGTACTTTCTTAGCGAAGGCTGCCTTCTTTCACGCAATGGAACACAACAGAACGTTGTGGACTGCCGCAGAATGGAGTGGAATGTTGTGGAATGGAGTGGAATGGGGAGGAATGTGACGCAATTGACAGTTCAGGGTGTTTTGGAAGCGAATGAAGGCTTCTTTGATGGCATGTAACGCAATAGAACGCGGTGGATGTTGTGGAATGGAGTTTAAATTTGTGGAATAAAGTGGAATAGGTGGAAATGTGACGCAATACAGGGTGTCTGAGTGGTTTGGAAACGAACGGGGCCTCCTTTGATGGAATGGAAAGCAATAGGACATGGTGGAATTTTGTGGAAAGGAGCGGAATGTTGTGGGATGGCGTGAAATGCGGTTTAAAGGGAAGCAAAAGATTGCTCCTGAATTGTTTATTAGCGAATGCTGCCTTCTTTGGTGAAATGTGGTGCAACAGAACGTTGTGGAATGTTGCAGAATGGAGTGGAATGCTGTGAATTGGAGTCTAATGGGGTGTAATTTGATGCAACAGACGGTTCCTGAGTATTTTGGAAGTGGATGCTGTCTTCTTTGATGGAGGAGAAAGCAACAGAACGTTGTAGAATGTTGTGGAATGTTGTGGAATGGCGTGAAATCGGGTTCAATGTGACACGATAGAGAGTTCCTGAGTTGTTTCTTAGCGAATGCTGCCTTCTTTGACGCAATGCTATGCAACAGAACGTTGTGGAATGGAGTGGAATGTCGTGAAATGGAGTGGAGTGGGGTATAATGTGGTGCAATAGAGGGAAGCTGAGCGGTTTAGAGTAGAATGGAGACTTCCTTGATGGAATGGGAAACAATGCAACGTGACGGACTGTTGGATAATGAAGTAGAATGTTGTGGACTGGAGACGAATGGGGTTTAATGTGATGCAGTAGATTTTCCTGAGTGTTTTAAGAGAATGTGTGTGCATGTGTATGCTCTTGTGGGTTTGATTGGGTTAGAGTGTGTGAGTGTGAGAGGGTGTAAGTGTGTGTGACAGTGTGTGAGTGTGTGTGAGTGTGTATGTGTGTGAGGGGCTCTGTGTGAGTGAAGGAGTATGTGTTTGTGAGCATATTGGTTTGAGAGTGGGATCTTGACTCTGAGTGAGTGACTGTGTGTGTTTGACGGGGAATGTGCATGTTAGTGTGGGTGGAAGTGTGTGTGGCTGTGCAGGTGTGAGAGTGTGTGTGCGAATTGTGTGTTTGAATGTGTGAGAGTGCGTGAGTGTATGTGAGTGAGAGTGTGTGAGATTGTGTGATTCACGATATGTCTGAGTGGGACTGACTCTGTTTGAGTGTGAGTGTGTCTGTCTATGAGTGTGTGTGTGAGAGTGAGTGTGCACGTGAGTGCGCGGCTGTGTGTGTGTATGCACGTGTGTGTTTCTGTGAGTCTGTGTGTGTGTGAGTGTGTGAGTGTGTTTGGGTTAGTAGGTGTGTGAGTAGGAGTGAGTGTTTGTGAGTGAGTATACAAGACTTGTGTGATTGTGTGAGATTGCGTGTGTGTCATAGTGTGTGAGTGAGTGTGTGTGAGTGGGCGTGTTTCAGAGTGTGTGGGGGTGTTTTGTGTGTTATTTCGTGAGTGTGTGAGCGAGGTTGCGGGACTGTGTGAGTGTCTGTGTGTTTGTGTGAGTGTGAGTGTGAGGGGAATGGGGTGAAATATGGTACAACAAAGGGTGCCTGAGAGGTTTGGAATGGAAACGAGCCTTCTATGACAGAATGGAAAGCAATAGAAGGTGGTGGGAGACGACGGATAGGAGTGCAATGTGGTGGCATGGATTGGAATGTGGTGTATTGTGAAGCAATAGATGGTTTCTGTGTGTTTTGGAAGAGAATGGATCCCTCTTCGACGGAATGAAAGGATTTTCTCGGAATGGAGAGGTGTTTTGTGGAATAAATTGGAATGTGGTGAAATGCGACGCAATGATGGGTGTCTGAGTGGTTTGGAAACGAATGGAGCCTTCCTTGACGGATTGGAAAGCAATAGAACGAGGTGGAATTGTGCGGAAAGGACTGGAATGTTGTGGGATGGTGTGAAATAGGGTTTAATGTGATGCAATAGAGGGTTCCTGAGTACTTTCTTAGCGAAGGCTGCCTTCTTTCACGCAATGGAACACAACACAACGTTGTGGACTGCCGCAGAATGGAGTGGAATGTTGAGGAATGGAGTGGAATGGGGAGGAATGTGACGCAATTGACAGTTCAGGGTGTTTTGGAAGCGAATGAAGGCTTCTTTGATGGCATGTAACGCAATAGAATGCGGTGGATGTTGTGGAATGGAGTTTAATTTTGTGGAATAAAGTGGAATGGGTGGAAATGTGACACAATACAGGGTGTCTGAGTGGTTTGGAAACGAACGGGGCCTTCTTTGATGGAATGGAAAGCAATAGGACATGGTGGAATTTTGTGGAAAGGAGCGGAATGTTGTGGGATGGCGTGAAATGCGGTTTAAAGAGAAGCAAAAGATTGCTCCTGAATTGTTTATTAGCGAATGCTGCCTTCTTTGGTGAAATGTGGTGCAACAGAACGTTGTGGAATGTTGCAGAATGGAGTGGAATGGGGTGTAATTTGATGCAACAGACGGTTCCTGAGTGGTTTGGAAGTGGATGCTGCCTTCTTTGATGGAGGAGAACGCAACAGAACGTTGTGGAATGTTGTGGAATGTTGTGGAATGGCGTGAAATCGGGTTCAATGTGACACGATAGAGAGTTCCTGAGTAGTTTCTTAGCGAATGCTGCCTTCTTTGACGCAATGCTATGGAACAGAACGTTGTGGAACGGAGTGGAATGTCGTGAAATGGAGTGGAGTGGGGTATAATGTGGTGCAATAGAGGGAAGCTGAGCGGGTTAGAGTAGAATGGAGACTTCCTTGATGGAATGGGAAACAATGCAACGTGACGGACTGTTGGATAATGAAGTAGAATGTTGTGGACTGGAGACGAATGGGGTTCAATGTGATGCAGTAGATTTTCCTGAGTGTTTTAAGAGAATGTCTGTGTGTGCATGTGTATGCTCTTGTGGGTTTGATTGGGTTAGACTGTGTGAGTGTGAGAGGGTGTGAGTGTGTGTGACAGTGTGTGAGTGTGTGTGAGTGTGTATGTGTGTGAGGGGCTCTGTGTGAGTGAAGGAGAGTGTGTTTGTGAGCATGTTGGTTTGAGAGTGGGAACTTGACTCTGAGTGAGTGACTGTGTGTGTTTGACGGGGAATGTGCATGTTAGTGTGGGTGGAAGTGTGTGTGGCTGTGCAGGTGTGAGTGTGTGTGTGCGAATTGTGTGTTTGCATGTGTGAGAGTGCGTGAGTGTGTGTATGTGAGTGAGAGTGTCTGAGATTGTGTGATTCACGATGTGTCTGAGTGGGACTGACTGTGTTTGAGTGTGAGTGTGTCCGTCTATGAGTGTGTGTGTGAGAGTGAGTGTGCACGTGAGTGAGGGGCTGTGTGTGTGTATGCACGTGTGTGTTTCTGTGAGTCTGTGTGTGTGCGAGTGTGTGAGTGTGTTTGGGTTAGTAGGTGTGTGAGTAGGAGTGAGTGTTTGTGAGTGAGTATACAAGACTTGTGTGATTGTGTGAGATTGCGTGTGTGTCATAGTGTGTGAGTGAGTGTGTGTGAGTGGGCGTGTCTCAGACTGTGTGGGGGTGTTTTTGTGTGTGATTTCGTGAGTGTGTGAGGGAGGTTGCGGGACTGTGTCAGTGTCTGTGTGTTTGTGTGAGTGTGAGTGTGAGGGGAATGGGGTGAAATATGGTACAACAAAGGGTGCCTGAGAGGTTTGGAATGGAAACGAGCCTTCTCTGACAGAATGGAAAGCAATAGAAGGTGGTGGGAGACGACGGATAGGAGTGCAATGTTGTGGCATGGATTGGAATGTGGTGTATTGTGAAGCAATAGATGGTTTCTGTGTGTTTTGGAAGAGAATGGATCCCTCTTCGACGGAATGAAAGGATTTTCTCGGAATGGAGAGGTGTTTTGTGAATAAATTGGAATGTGGTGAAATGCGACGCAATGATGGGTGTCTGAGTGGTTTGGAAACGAATGGAGCCTTCCTTGACGGATTGGAAAGCAGTAGAACGAGGTGGAATTGTGCGGAAAGGACTGGAATGTTGTGGGATGGTGTGAAATAGGGTTTAATGCGATGCAATAGAGGGTTCCTGAGTACTTTCTTAGCGAAGGCTGCCTTCTTTCACGCAATGGAACACAACAGAACGTTGTGGACTGCTGCAGAATGGAGTGTAATGTTGTGGAATGGAGTGGAATGGGGAGGAATGTGACGCAATTGACAGTTCAGGGTGTTTTGGAAGCGAATGAAGGCTTCTTTGATGGCATGTAACGCAATAGAATGCGGTGGATGTTGTGGAATGGAGTTTAATTTTGTGTAATAAAGTGGAATGGGTGGAAATGTGACGCAATACAGGGTGTCTGAGTGGTTTGGAAACGAACGGGGCCTTCTTTGATGGAATGGAAAGCAATAGGACAGGATGGAATTTTGTGGAAAGGAGCGGAATGTTGTGGGATGGCGTGAAATGCGGTTTAAAGAGAAGCAAAAGATTGCTCCTGAATTGTTTATTAGCGAATGCTGCCTTCTTTGGTGAAATGTGGTGCAACAGAACGTTGTGGAATGTTGCAGAATGGAGTGGAATGTTGTGAATTGGAGTGGAATGGGGTGTAATTTGATGCAACAGACGGTTCCTGAGTGGTTTGGAAGTGGATGCTGCCTTCTTTGATGGAGGAGAACGCAACAGAACGTTGTGGAATGTTGTGGAATGGCGTGAAATCGGGTTCAATGTGACACGATAGAGAGTTCCTGAGTTGTTTCTTAGCGAATGCTGCCTTATTTGACGCAATGCTATGCAACAGAACGTTGTGGAATGGAGTGGAATGTCGTGAAATGGAGTGGAGTGGGGTATAATGTGGTGCAATAGAGGGAAGCTGAGCGGTTTAGAGTAGAATGGAGACTTCCTTGATGGAATGGGAAACAATGCAACGTGACGGACTCTTGGATTATGAAGTAGAATGTTGTGGACTGGAGACGAATGGGGTTTAATGTGATGCAGTAGATTTTCCTGAGTGTTTTAAAAGAATGTCTGTGTGTGCATGTGTATGCTCTTGTGGGTTTGATTGGGTTAGACTGTGTGAGTGTGAGAGGGTGTGAGTGTGTGTGACAGTGTGTGAGTGTGTATGTGTGTGAGGGGCTCTGTGTGAGTGAAGGAGAGTGTGTTTGTGAGCATGTTGGTTTGAGAGTGGGAACTTGACTCTGAGTGAGTGACTGTGTGTGTTTGACGGGGAATGTGCATGTTAGTGTGGGTGGAAGTGTGTGTGGCTGTGCAGGGGTGAGTGTGCGTGTGCGAATTGTGTGTTTGCATGTGTGAGAGTGCGTGAGTGTGTGTATGTGAGTGAGAGTGTCTGAGATTGTGTGATTCACGATGTGTCTGAGTGGGACTGACTGTGTTTGAGTGTGAGTGTGTCTGTCTATGAGTGTCTGTGAGAGAGTGAGTGTGCACGTGTGTGAGGGGATGTGTGTGTGTATGCACGTGTGTGTTTCTGTGAGTCTGTGTGTGTGTGAGTGTGTGAGTGTGTTTGGGTTAGTAGGTGTGTGAGTAGGAGTGAGTGTTTGTGAGTGAGTATACAAGACTTGTGTGATTGTGTGAGATTGCGTGTGTGTCATAGTGTGTGAGTGAGTGTGTATGAGTGGGCGTGTTTCAGAGTGTGTGGGGGTGTTTTTGTGTGTGATTTCGTGAGTGTGTGAGCGAGGTTGCGGGACTGTGTGAGTGTCTGTGTGTTTGTGTGAGTGTGAGTGTGAGGGGAATGGGGTGAAATATGGTACAACAAAGGGTGCCTGAGACGGTTGGAATGGAAACGAGCCTTCTCTGACAGAATGGAAAGCAATAGAAGGTGGTGGGAGACGACGGATAGGAGTGCAATGTTGTGGCATGGATTGGAATGTGGTGTATTGTGAAGCAATAGATGGTTTCTGTGTGTTTTGGAAGAGAATGGATCCCTCTTCGACGGAATGAAAGGATTTTCTCAGAATGGAGAGGTGTTTTGTGAATAAATCGGAATGTGGTGAAATGCGACGCAATGATGGGTGTCTGAGTGGTTTGGAAACGAATGGAGCCTTCCTTGAAGGATTGGAAAGCAATAGAACGAGGTGGAATTGTGCGGAAAGGACTGGAATGTTGTGGGATGGTGTGAAATAGGGTTTAATGCGATGCAATAGAGGGTTCCTGAGTACTTTCTTAGCGAAGGCTGCCTTCTTTCACGCAATGGAACACAACAGAACGTTGTGGACTGCTGCAGAATGGAGTGTAATGTTGTGGAATGGAGTGGAATGGGGAGGAATGTGACGCAATTGACAGTTCAGGGTGTTTTGGAAGTGAATGAAGGCTTCTTTGATGGCATGTAACGCAATAGAATGCGGTGGATGTTGTGGAATGGAGTTTAATTTTGTGGAATAAAGTGGAATGTGTGGAAATGTGACGCAATACAGGGTGTCTGAGTGGTTTGGAAACGAACGGGGCCTTCTTTGATGGAATGGAAAGCAATAGGACATGGTGGAATTTTGTGGAAAGGAGCGGAATGTTGTGGGATGGCGTGAAATGCGGTTTAAAGAGAAGCAAAAGATTGCTCCTGAATTGTTTATTAGCGAATGCTGCATTATTTGGTGAAATGTGGTGCAACAGAACGTTGTGGAATGTTGCAGAATGGAGTGGAATGTTGTGAATTGGAGTGGAATGGGGTGTAATTTGATGCAACAGACGGTTCCTGAGTGGTTTGGAAGTGGATGCTGCCTTCTTTGATGGAGGAGAACGCAACAGAACGTTGTTGAATGTTGTGGAATGGCGTGAAATCGGGTTCAATGTGACACGATAGAGAGTTCCTGAGTTGTTTCTTAGCGAATGCTGCCTTCTTTGACGCAATGCTATGCAACAGAACGTTGTGGAATGGAGTGGAATGTCGTGAAATGGAGTGGAGTGGGGTATAATGTGGTGCAATAGAGGGAAGCTGAGCGGTTTAGAGTAGAATGGAGACTTCCTTGATGGAATGGGAAACAATGCAACGTGACGGACTGTTGGATAATGAAGTAGAATGTTGTGGACTGGAGACGAATGGGGTTTAATGTGATGCAGTAGATTTTCCTGAGTGTTTTAAGAGAATGTCTGTGTGTGCATGTGTATGCTCTTGTGGGTTTGATTGGGTTAGAGTGTGTGAGTGTGAGAGGGTGTGAGTGTGTGTGACAGTGTGTGAGTGTGTGTGAGTGTGTATGTGTGTGAGGGGCTCTGTGTGAGTGAAGGAGAGTGTGTTTGTGAGCATGTTGGTTTGAGAGTGGGAACTTGACTCTGAGTGAGTGACTGTGTGTGTTTGACGGGGAATGTGCATGTTAGTGTGGGTGGAAGTGTGTGTGGCTGTGCAGGTGTGAGTGTGTGTGTGCGAATTGTGTGTTTGAATGTGTGAGAGTGCGTGAGTGTGTGTATGTGAGTGAGAGTGTGTGAGATTGTGTGATTCACGATGTGTCTGAGTGGGACTGACTGTGTTTGAGTGTGAGTGTGTCCGTCTATGAGTGTGTGTGTGAGAGTGAGTGTGCACGTGGGTGAGGGGCTGTGTGTGTGTATGCACGTGTGTGTTTCTGTGAGTCTGTGTGTGTGTGAGTGTGTGAGTGTGTTTGGGTTAGTAGGTGTGTGAGTAGGAGTGAGTGTTTGTGAGTGAGTATACAAGACTTATGTACTTGTGTGAGATTGCGTGTGTGTCATAGTGTGTGAGTGAGTGTGTGTGAGTGGGCGTGTTTCAGAGTGTGTGGGGGTGTTTTGTGTGTGATTTCGTGAGTGTGTGTGCGAGGTTGCGGGTCTGTGTGAGTGTCTGTGTGTTTGTGTGAGTGTGAGTGTGAGGGGAATGGGGTGAAATATGGTACAACAAAGGGTGCCTGAGAGGTTTGGAATGGAAACGAGCCTTCTGTGACAGAATGGAAAGCAATAGAAGGTGGTGGGAGACGACGGATAGGAGTGCAATGTTGTGGCATGGATTGGAATGTGGTGTATTGTGAAGCAATAGATGGTTTCTGTGTGTTTTGGAAGAGAATGGATCCCTCTTCGACGGAATGAAAGGATTTTCTCGGAATGGAGAGGTGTTTTGTGAATAAATTGGAATGTGGTGAAATGCGACGCAATGATGGGTGTCTGAGTGGTTTGGAAACGAATGGAGCCTTCCTTGACGGATTGGAAAGCAATAGAACGAGGTGGAATTGTGCGGAAAGGACTGGAATGTTGTGGGATGGTGTGAAATAGGGTTTAATGCGATGCAATAGAGGGTTCCTGAGTACTTTCTTAGCGAAGGCTGCCTTCTTTCACGCAATGGAACACAACAGAACGTTGTGGACTGCTGCAGAATGGAGTGTAATGTTGTGGAATGGAGTGGAATGGGGAGGAAAGTGACGCAATTGACAGTTCAGGGTGTTTTGGAAGCGAATGTAGGCTTCTTTGATGGAATGTAACGCAATTGAATGCAGTGGATGTTGTGGAATGGAGTTTAATTTTGTGGAATGAAGTGGAATGGGTGGAAATGTGACGCAATACAGGGTGTCTGAGTGGTTTGGAAACGAACGGGGCCTTCTTTGATGGAATGGAAAGCAATAGGACATGGTGGAATTTTGTGGAAAGGAGCGGAATGTTGTGGGATGGCGTGAAATGCGGTTTAAAGAGAAGCAAAAGATTGCTCCTGAATTGTTTATTAGCGAATGCTGCCTTCTTTGGTGAAATGTGGTGCAACAGAACGTTGTGGAATGTTGCAGAATGGAGTGGAATGTTGTGAATTGGAGTGGAATGGGGTGTAATTTGATGCAACAGACGGTTCCTGAGTGGTTTGGACGTGGATGCTGCCTTCTTTGATGGAGGAGAACGCAACAGAACGTTGTGGAATGTTGTGGAATGTTGTGGAATGGCGTGAAATCGGGTTCAATGTGACACGGTAGAGAGTTCCTGAGTTGTTTCTTAGCGAATGCTGCCTTCTTTGACGCAATGCTATGCAACAGAACGTTGTGGAATGGAGTGGAATGTCGTGAAATGGAGTGGAGTGGGGTATAATGTGGTGCAATAGAGGGAAGCTGAGCGGTTTAGAGTAGAATGGAGACTTCCTTGATGGAATGGGAAACAATGCAACGTGACGGACTGTTGGATAATGAAGTAGAATGTTGTGGACTGGAGACGAATGGGGTTTTATGTGATGCAGTAGATTTTCCTGAGTGTTTTAAGAGAATGTCTGTGTGTGCATGTGTATGCTCTTTTGGGTTTGATTGGGTTAGAGTGTGTGAGTGTGAGAGGGTGTGAGTGTGTGTGACAGTGTGTGAGTGTGTGTGAGTGTGTATGTGTGTGAGGGGCTCTGTGTGAGTGAAGGAGAGTGTGTTTGTGAGCATGTTGGTTTGAGAGTGGTAACTTGACTCTGAGTGAGTGACTGTGTGTGTTTGACGGGGAATGTGCATGTTAGTGTGGGTGGAAGTGTGTGTGGCTGTGCAGGTGTGAGTGTGCGTGTGCGAATTGTGTGTTTGAATGTGTGAGAGTGCGTGAGTGTGTGTATGTGAGTGAGAGTGTGTGAGATTGTGTGATTCACGATGTGTCTGAGTGGGACTGACTGTGTTTGAGTGTGAGTGTGTCCGTCTATGAGTGTGTGTGTGAGAGTGAGTGTGCACGTGGGTGAGGGGCTGTGTGTGTGTATGCACGTGTGTGTTTCTGTGAGTCTGTGTGTGTGCGAGTGTGTGAGTGTGTTTGGGTTAGTAGGTGTGTGAGTAGGAGTGAGTGTTTGTGAGTGAGTATACAAGACTTGTGTGATTGTGTGAGATTGCGTGTGCGTCATAGTGTGTGAGTGAGTGTGTGTGAGTGGGCGTGTTTCAGAGTGTGTGGGGGTGTTTTTTTGTGTGATTTCGTGAGTGTGTGAGCGAGGTTGCGGGACTGTGTGAGTGTCTGTGTGTTAGTGTGAGTGTGAGTGTGAGGGTAATGGGGTGAAATATGGTACAACAAAGGGTGCCTGAGAGGTTTGGAATGGAAACGAGCCTTCTCTGACAGAATGGAAAGCAATAGAAGGTGGTGGGAGACGACGGATAGGAGTGCAATGTTGTGGCATGGATTGGAATGTGGTGTATTGTGAAGCAATAGATGGTTTCTGTGTGTTTTGGAAGAGAATGGATCCCTCTTCGAAGGAATGAAAGGATTTTCTCGGAATGGAGAGGTGTTTTGTGAATAAATTGGAATGTGGTGAAATGCGACGCAATGATGGGTGTCTGAGTGGTTTGGAAACGAATGGAGCCTTCCTTGACGGATTGGAAAGCAATAGAACGAGGTGGAATTGTGCGGAAAGGACTGGAATGTTGTGGGATGGTGTGAAATAGGGTTTAATGCGATGCAATAGAGGGTTCCTGAGTACTTTCTTAGCGAAGGCTGCCTTCTTTCACGCAATGGAACACAACAGAACGTTGGGGCTGCTGCAGAATGGAGTGTAATGTTGTGGAATGGAGTGGAATGGGGAGGAATGTGACGTAATTGACAGTTCAGGGTGTTTTGGAAGCGAATGAAGGCTTCTTTGATGGCATGTAACGCAATAGAATGCGGTGGATGTTGTGGAATGGAGTTTAATTTTGTGTAATAAAGTGGAATGGGTGGAAATGTGACGCAATACAGGGTGTCTGAGTGGTTTGGAAACGAACGGGGCCTTCTTTGATGGAATGGAAAGCAATAGGACATGGTGGAATTTTGTGGAAAGGAGCGGAATGTTGTGGGATGGCGTGAAATGCGGTTTAAAGAGAAGCAAAAGATTGCTCCTGAATTGTTTATTAGCGAATGCTGCCTTCTTTGGTGAAATGTGGTGCAACAGAACGTTGTGGAATGTTGCAGAATGGAGTGGAATGTTGTGAATTGGAGTGGAATGGGGTGTAATTTGATGCAACAGACGGTTCCTGAGTGGTTTGGAAGTGGATGCTGCCTTCTTTGATGGAGGAGAACGCAACAGAACGTTGTGGAATGTTGTGGAATGTTGTGGAATGGCGTGAAATCGGGTTCAATGTGACACGGTAGAGAGTTCCTGAGTTGTTTCTTAGCGAATGCTGCCTTCTTTGACGCAATGCTATGCAACAGAACGTTGTGGAATGGAGTGGAATGTCGTGAAATGGAGTGGAGTGGGGTATAATGTGGTGCAATAGAGGGAAGCTGAGCGGTTTAGAGTAGAATGGAGACTTCCTTGATGGAATGGGAAACAATGCAACGTGACGGACTGTTGGATAATGAAGTAGAATGTTGTGGACTGGAGACGAATGGGGTTTTATGTGATGCAGTAGATTTTCCTGAGTGTTTTAAGAGAATGTCTGTGTGTGCATGTGTATGCTCTTGTGGGTTTGATTGGGTTAGAGTGTGTGAGTGTGAGAGGGTGTGAGTGTGTGTGACAGTGTGTGAGTGTGTGTGAGTGTGTATGTGTGTGAGGGGCTCTGTGTGAGTGAAGGAGAGTGTGTTTGTGAGCATGTTGGTTTGAGAGTGGGAACTTGACTCTGAGTGAGTGACTGTGTGTGTTTGACGGGGAATGTGCATGTTAGTGTGGGTGGAAGTGTGTGTGGCTGTGCAGGTGTGAGTGTGTGTGTGCGAATTGTGTGTTTGAATGTGGGAGAGTGCGTGAGTGTGTGTATGTGAGTGAGAATGTGTGAGATTGTGTGATTCACGATGTGTCTGAGTGGGACTGACTGTGTTTGAGTGTGAGTGTGTCTGTCTATGAGTGTGTGTGTGAGAGTGAGTGTGCACGTGGGTGAGGGGCTGTGTGTGTGTATGCACGTGTGTGTTTCTGTGAGTCTGTGTGTGTGTGAGTGTGTGAGTGTGTTTGGGTTAGTAGGTGTGTGAGTAGGAGTGAGTGTTTGTGAGTGAGTATACAAGACTTATGTACTTGTGTGAGATTGCGTGTGTGTCATAGTGTGTGAGTGAGTGTGTGTGAGTGGGCGTGTTTCAGAGTGTGTGGGGGTGTTTTTGTGTGTGATTTCGTGAGTGTGTGTGCGAGGTTGCGGGTCTGTGTGAGTGTCTGTGTGTTTGTGTGAGTGTGAGTGTGAGGGGAATGGGGTGAAATATGGTACAACAAAGGGTGCCTGAGAGGTTTGGAATGGAAACGAGCCTTCTATGACAGAATGGAAAGCAATAGAAGGTGGTGGGAGACGACGGATAGGAGTGCAATGTGGTGGCATGGATTGGAATGTGGTGTATTGTGAAGCAATAGATGGTTTCTGTGTGTTTTGGAAGAGAATGGATCCCTCTTCGACGGAATGAAAGGATTTTCTCGGAATGGAGAGGTGTTTTGTGAATAAATTGGAATGTGGTGAAATGCGACGCAATGATGGGTGTCTGAGTGGTTTGGAAACGAATGGAGCCTTCCTTGACGGATTGGAAAGCAATAGAACGAGGTGGAATTGTGCGGAAAGGACTGGAATGTTGTGGGATGGTGTGAAATAGGGTTTAATGCGATGCAATAGAGGGTTCCTGAGTACTTTCTTAGCGAAGGCTGCCTTCTTTCACGCAATGGAACACAACAGAACGTTGGGGCTGCTGCAGAATGGAGTGTAATGTTGTGGAATGGAGTGGAATGGGGAGGAATGTGACGCAATTGACAGTTCAGGGTGTTTTGGAAGCGAATGAAGGCTTCTTTGATGGCATGTAACGCAATAGAATGCGGTGGATGTTGTGGAATGGAGTTTAATTTTGTGTAATAAAGTGGAATGGGTGGAAATGTGACGCAATACAGGGTGTCTGAGTGGTTTGGAAACGAACGGGGCCTTCTTTGATGAAATGGAAAGCAATAGGACATGGTGGAATTTTGTGGAAAGGAGCGGAATGTTGTGGGATGGCGTTAAATGCGGTTTAAAGAGAAGCAAAAGATTGCTCCTGAATTGTTTATTAGCGAATGCTGCCTTCTTTGGTGAAATGTGGTGCAACAGAACGTTGTGGAATGTTGCAGAATGGAGTGGAATGTTGTGAATTGGAGTGGAATGGGGTGTAATTTGATGCAACAGACGGTTCCTGAGTGGTTTGGAAGTGGATGCTGCCTTCTTTGATGGAGGAGAACGCAACAGAACGTTGTGGAATGTTGTGGAATGTTGTGGAATGGCGTGAAATCGGGTTCAATGTGACACGGTAGAGAGTTCCTGAGTTGTTTCTTAGCGAATGCTGCCTTCTTTGACGCAATGCTATGCAACAGAACGTTGTGGAATGGAGTGGAATGTCGTGAAATGGAGTGGAGTGGGGTATAATGTGGTGCAATAGAGGGAAGCTGAGCGGTTTAGAGTAGAATGGAGACTTCCTTGATGGAATGGGAAACAATGCAACGTGACGGACTGTTGGATAATGAAGTAGAATGTTGTGGACTGGAGACGAATGGGGTTTTATGTGATGCAGTAGATTTTCCTGAGTGTTTTAAGAGAATGTCTGTGTGTGCATGTGTATGCTCTTGTGGGTTTGATTGGGTTAGAGTGTGTGAGTGTGAGAGGGTGTGAGTGTGTGTGACAGTGTGTGAGTGTGTGTGAGTGTGTATGTGTGTGAGGGGCTCTGTGTGAGTGAAGGAGAGTGTGTTTGTGAGCATGTTGGTTTGAGAGTGGGAACTTGACTCTGAGTGAGTGACTGTGTGTGTTTGACGGGGAATGTGCATGTTAGTGTGGGTGGAAGTGTGTGTGGCTGTGCAGGTGTGAGTGTGTGTGTGCGAATTGTGTGTTTGAATGTGGGAGAGTGCGTGAGTGTGTGTATGTGAGTGAGAATGTGTGAGATTGTGTGATTCACGATGTGTCTGAGTGGGACTGACTCTGTTTGAGTGTGAGTGTGTCTGTCTATGAGTGTGTGTGTGAGAGTGAGTGTGCACGTGGGTGAGGGGCTGTGTGTGTGTATGCACGTGTGTGTTTCTGTGAGTCTGTGTGTGTGTGAGTGTGTGAGTGTGTTTGGGTTAGTAGGTGTGTGAGTAGGAGTGAGTGTTTGTGAGTGAGTATACAAGACTTATGTACTTGTGTGAGATTGCGTGTGTGTCATAGTGTGTGAGTGAGTGTGTGTGAGTGGGCGTGTTTCAGAGTGTGTGGGGGTGTTTTTGTGTGTGATTTCGTGAGTGTGTGTGCGAGGTTGCGGGACTGTGTGAGTGTCTGTGTGTTTGTGTGAGTGTGAGTGTGAGGGGAATGGGGTGAAATATGGTACAACAAAGGGTGCCTGAGAGGTTTGGAATGGAAACGAGCCTTCTCTGACAGAATGGAAAGCAATAGAAGGTGGTGGGAGACGACGGATAGGAGTGCAATGTTGTGGCATGGATTGGAATGTGGTGTATTGTGAAGCAATAGATGGTTTCTGTGTGTTTTGGAAGAGAATGGATCCCTCTTCGACGGAATGAAAGGATTTTCTCGGAATGGAGAGGTGTTTTGTGAATAAATTGGAATGTGGTGAAATGCGACGCAATGATGGGTGTCTGAGTGGTTTGGAAACGAATGGAGCCTTCCTTGACGGATTGGAAAGCAATAGAACGAGGTGGAATTGTGCGGAAAGGACTGGAATGTTGTGGGATGGTGTGAAATAGGGTTTAATGCGATGCAATAGAGGGTTCCTGAGTACTTTCTTAGCGAAGGCTGCCTTCTTTCACGCAATGGAACACAACAGAACGTTGGGGCTGCTGCAGAATGGAGTGTAATGTTGTGGAATGGAGTGGAATGGGGAGGAATGTGACGCAATTGACAGTTCAGGGTGTTTTGGAAGCGAATGAAGGCTTCTTTGATGGCATGTAACGCAATAGAATGCGGTGGATGTTGTGGAATGGAGTTTAATTTTGTGTAATAAAGTGGAATGGGTGGAAATGTGACGCAATACAGGGTGTCTGAGTGGTTTGGAAACGAACGGGGCCTTCTTTGATGGAATGGAAAGCAATAGGACATGGTGGAATTTTGTGGAAAGGAGCAGAATGTTGTGGGATGGCGTGAAATGCGGTTTAAAGAGAAGCAAAAGATTGCTCCTGAATTGTTTATTAGCGAATGCTGCCTTCTTTGGTGAAATGTGGTGCAACAGAACGTTGTGGAATGTTGCAGAATGGAGTGGAATGTTGTGAATTGGAGTGGAATGGGGTGTAATTTGATGCAACAGACGGTTCCTGAGTGGTTTGGAAGTGGATGCTGCCTTCTTTGATGGAGGAGAACGCAACAGAACGTTGTGGAATGTTGTGGAATGTTGTGGAATGGCGTGAAATCGGGTTCAATGTGACACGGTAGAGAGTTCCTGAGTTGTTTCTTAGCGAATGCTGCCTTCTTTGACGCAATGCTATGCAACAGAACGTTGTGGAATGGAGTGGAATGTCGTGAAATGGAGTGGAGTGGGGTATAATGTGGTGCAATAGAGGGAAGCTGAGCGGTTTAGAGTAGAATGGAGACTTCCTTGATGGAATGGGAAACAATGCAACGTGACGGACTGTTGGATAATGAAGTAGAATGTTGTGGACTGGAGACGAATGGGGTTTAATGTGATGCAGTAGATTTTCCTGAGTGTTTTAAGAGAATGTCTGTGTGTGCATGTGTATGCTCTTGTGGGTTTGATTGGGTTAGAGTGTGTGAGTGTGAGAGGGTGTGAGTGTGTGTGACAGTGTGTGAGTGTGTGTGAGTGTGTATGTGTGTGAGGGGCTCTGTGTGAGTGAAGGAGAGTGTGTTTGTGAGCATGTTGGTTTGAGAGTGGGAACTTGACTCTGAGTGAGTGACTGTGTGTTTGACGGGGAATGTGCATGTTAGTGTGGGTGGAAGTGTGTGTGGCTGTGCAGGTGTGAGTGTGTGTGTGCGAATTGTGTGTTTGAATGTGTGAGAGTGCGTGAGTGTGTGTATGTGAGTGAGAGTGTGTGAGATTGTGTGATTCACGATGTGTCTGAGTGGGACTGACTGTGTTTGAGTGTGAGTGTGTCTGTCTATGAGTGTGTGTGTGAGAGTGAGTGTGCACGTGGGTGAGGGGCTGTGTGTGTGTATGCACGTGTGTGTTTCTGTGAGTCTGTGTGTGTGTGAGTGTGTGAGTGTGTTTGGGTTAGTAGGTGTGTGAGTAGGAGTGAGTGTTTGTGAGTGAGTATACAAGACTTGTGTGATTGTGTGAGATTGCGTGTGCGTCATAGTGTGTGAGTGAGTGTGTGTGAGTGGGCGTGTTTCAGAGTGTGTGGGGGTGTTTTTGTGTGTGATTTCGTGAGTGTGTGTGCGAGGTTGCGGGACTGTGTGAGTGTCTGTGTGTTTGTGTGAGTGTGAGTGTGAGGGGAATGGGGTGAAATATGGTACAACAAAGGGTGCCTGAGATGTTTGGAATGGAAACGAGCCTTCTGTGACAGAATGGAAAGCAATAGAAGGTGGTGGGAGACGACGGATAGGAGTGCAATGTTGTGGCATGGATTGGAATGTGGTGTATTGTGAAGCAATAGATGGTTTCTGTGTGTTTTGGAAGAGAATGGATCCCTCTTCGACGGAATGAAAGGATTTTCTCGGAATGGAGAGGTGTTTTGTGAATAAATTGGAATGTGGTGAAATGCGACGCAATGATGGGTGTCTGAGTGGTTTGGAAACGAATGGAGCCTTCCTTGACGGATTGGAAAGCAATAGAACGAGGTGGAATTGTGCGGAAAGGACTGGAATGTTGTGGGATGGTGTGAAATAGGGTTTAATGCGATGCAATAGAGGGTTCCTGAGTACTTTCTTAGCGAAGGCTGCCTTCTTTCACGCAATGGAACACAACAGAACGTTGTGGACTGCTGCAGAATGGAGTGTAATGTTGTGGAATGGAGTGGAATGGGGAGGAAAGTGACGCAATTGACAGTTCAGGGTGTTTTGGAAGCGAATGAAGGCTTCTTTGATGGAATGTAACGCAATAGAATGCGGTGGATGTTGTGGAATTGAGTTTAATTTTGTGGAATAAAGTGGAATGGGTGGAAATGTGATGCAATACAGGGTGTCTGAGTGGTTTGGAAACGAACGGGGCCTTCTTTGATGGAATGGAAAGCAATAGGACATGGTGGAATTTTGTGGAAAGGAGCGGTATGTTGTGGGATGGCGTGAAATGCGGTTTAAAGAGAAGCCAAAGATTGCTCCTGAATTGTTTATTAGCGAATGCTGCCTTCTTTGGTGAAATGTGGTGCAACAGAACGTTGTGGAATGTTGCAGAATGGAGTGGAATGTTGTGAATTGGAGTGGAATGGGGTGTAATTTGATGCAACAGACGGTTCCTGAGTGGTTTGGAAGTGGATGCTGCCTTCTTTGATGGAGGAGAACGCAACAGAACGTTGTGGAATGTTGTGGAATGTTGTGGAATGGCGTGAAATCGGGTTCAATGTGACACGGTAGAGAGTTCCTGAGTTGTTTCTTAGCGAATGCTGCCTTCTTTGACGCAATGCTATGCAACAGAACGTTGTGGAATGGAGTGGAATGTCGTGAAATGGAGTGGAGTGGGGTATAATGTGGTGCAATAGAGGGAAGCTGAGCGGTTTAGAGTAGAATGGAGACTTCCTTGATGGAATGGGAAACAATGCAACGTGACGGACTGTTGGATAATGAAGTAGAATGTTGTGGACTGGAGACGAATGGGGTTTAATGTGATGCAGTAGATTTTCCTGAGTGTTTTAAGAGAATGTCTGTGTGTGCATGTGTATGCTCTTGTGGGTTTGATTGGGTTAGAGTGTGTGAGTGTGAGAGGGTGTGAGTGTGTGTGACAGTGTGTGAGTGTGTGTGAGTGTGTATGTGTGTGAGGGGCTCTGTGTGAGTGAAGGAGAGTGTGTTTGTGAGCATGTTGGTTTGAGAGTGGGAACTTGACTCTGAGTGAGTGACTGTGTGTGTTTGACGGCGAATGTGCATGTTAGTGTGGGTGGAAGTGTGTGTGGCTGTGCAGGTGTGAGTGTGTGTGTGCGAATTGTGTGTTTGAATGTGTGAGAGTGCGTGAGTGTGTGTATGTGAGTGAGAGTGTGTGAGATTGTGTGATTCACGATGTGTCTGAGTGGGACTGACTGTGTTTGAGTGTGAGTGTGTCCGTCTATGAGTGTGTGTGTGAGAGTGAGTGTGCACGTGGGTGAGGGGCTGTGTGTGTGTATGCACGTGTGTGTTTCTGTGAGTCTGTGTGTGTGCGAGTGTGTGAGTGTGTTTGGGTTAGTAGGTGTGAGTAGGAGTGAGTGTTTGTGAGTATACAAGACTTGTGTGATTGTGTGAGATTGCGTGTGTGTCATAGTGTGTGAGTGAGTGTGTGTGAGTGGGCGTGTTTCAGAGTGTGTGGGGGTGTTTTTGTGTGTGATTTCGTGAGTGTGTGAGCGAGGTTGCGGGACTGTGTGAGTGTCTGTGTGTTTGTGTGAGTGTGAGTGTGAGGGTAATGGGGTGAAATATGGTACAACAAAGGGTGCCTGAGAGGTTTGGAATGGAAACGAGCCTTCTCTGACAGAATGGAAAGCATTAGAAGGTGGTGGGAGACGACGGATAGGAGTGCAATGTTGTGGCATGGATTGGAATGTGGTGTATTGTGAAGCAATAGATGGTTTCTGTGTGTTTTGGAAGAGAATGGATCCCTCTTCGAAGGAATGAAAGGATTTTCTCGGAATGGAGAGGTGTTTTGTGAATAAATTGGAATGTGGTGAAATGCGACGCAATGATGGGTGTCTGAGTGGTTTGGAAACGAATGGAGCCTTCCTTGACGGATTGGAAAGCAATAGAACGAGGTGGAATTGTGCGGAATGGACTGGAATGTTGTGGGATGGTGTGAAATAGGGTTTAATGCGATGCAATAGAGGGTTCCTGAGTACTTTCTTAGCGAAGGCTGCCTTCTTTCACACAATGGAACACAACAGAACGTTGGGGCTGCTGCAGAATGGAGTGTAATGTTGTGGAATGGAGTGGAATGGGGAGGAATGTGACGCAATTGACAGTTCAGGGTGTTTTGGAAGCGAATGAAGGCTTCTTTGATGGCATGTAACGCAATAGAATGCGGTGGATGTTGTGGAATGGAGTTTAATTTTGTGTAATAAAGTGGAATGGGTGGAAATGTGACGCAATATAGGGTGTCTGAGTGGTTTGGAAACGAACGGGGCCTTCTTTGATGGAATGGAAAGCAATAGGACATGGTGGAATTTTGTGGAAACGAGCGGAATGTTGTGGGATGGCGTGAAATGCGGTTTAAAGAGAAGCCAAAGATTGCTCCTGAATTGTTTATTAGCGAATGCTGCCTTCTTTGGTGAAATGTGGTGCAACAGAACGTTGTGGAATGTTGCAGAATGGAGTGGAATGTTGTGAATTGGAGTGGAATGGGGTGTAATTTGATGCAACAGACGGTTCCTGAGTGGTTTGGAAGTGGATGCTGCCTTCTTTGATGGAGGAGAACGCAACAGAACGTTGTGGAATGTTGTGGAATGTTGTGGAATGGCGTGAAATCGGGTTCAATGTGACACGGTAGAGAGTTCCTGAGTTGTTTCTTAGCGAATGCTGCCTTCTTTGACGCAATGCTATGCAACAGAACGTTGTGGAATGGAGTGGAATGTCGTGAAATGGAGTGGAGTGGGGTATAATGTGGTGCAATAGAGGGAAGCTGAGCGGTTTAGAGTAGAATGGAGACTTCCTTGATGGAATGGGAAACAATGCAACGTGACGGACTGTTGGATAATGAAGTAGAATGTTGTGGACTGGAGACGAATGGGGTTTAATGTGATGCAGTAGATTTTCCTGAGTGTTTTAAGAGAATGTCTGTGTGTGCATGTGTATGCTCTTGTGGGTTTGATTGGGTTAGAGTGTGTGAGTGTGAGAGGGTGTGAGTGTGTGTGACAGTGTGTGAGTGTGTGTGAGTGTGTATGTGTGTGAGGGGCTCTGTGTGAGTGAAGGAGAGTGTGTTTGTGAGCATGTTGGTTTGAGAGTGGGAACTTGACTCTGAGTGAGTGACTGTGTGTGTTTGACGGGGAATGTGCACGTTAGTGTGGGTGGAAGTGTGTGTGGCTGTGCAGGTGTGAGTGTGTGTGTGCGAATTGTGTGTTTGAATGTGTGAGAGTGCGTGAGTGTGTGTATGTGAGTGAGAGTGTGTGAGATTGTGTGATTCACGATGTGTCTGAGAGGGACTGACTGTGTTTGAGTGTGAGTGTGTCTGTCTATGAGTGTGTGTGTGAGAGTGAGTGTGCACGTGGGTGAGGGGCTGTGTGTGTGTATGCACGTGTGTGTTTCTGTGAGTCTGTGTGTGTGTGAGTGTGTGAGTGTGTTTGGGTTAGTAGGTGTGTGAGTAGGAGTGAGTGTTTGTGAGTGAGTATACAAGACTTATGTACTTGTGTGAGATTGCGTGTGTGTCATAGTGTGTGAGTGAGTGTGTGTGAGTGGGCGTGTTTCAGAGTGTGTGGGGGTGTTTTTGTGTGTGATTTCGTGAGTGTGTGTGCGAGGTTGCGGGACTGTGTGAGTGTCTGTGTGTTTGTGTGAGTGTGAGTGTGAGGGGAATGGGGTGAAATATGGTACAACAAAGGGTGCCTGAGATGTTTGGAATGGAAACGAGCCTTCTCTGACAGAATGGAAAGCAATAGAAGGTGGTGGGAGACGACGGATAGGAGTGCAATGTTGTGGCATGGATTGGAATGTGGTGTATTGTGAAGCAATAGATGGTTTCTGTGTGTTTTGGAAGAGAATGGATCCCTCTTCGACGGAATGAAAGGATTTTCTCGGAATGGAGAGGTGTTTTGTGAATAAATTGGAATGTGGTGAAATGCGACGCAATGATGGGTGTCTGAGTGGTTTGGAAACGAATGGAGCCTTCCTTGACGGATTGGAAAGCAATAGAACGAGGTGGAATTGTGCGGAAAGGACTGGAATGTTGTGGGATGGTGTGAAATAGGGTTTAATGCGATGCAATAGAGGGTTCCTGAGTACTTTCTTAGCGAAGGCTGCCTTCTTTCACGCAATGGAACACAACAGAACGTTGGGGCTGCTGCAGAATGGAGTGTAATGTTGTGGAATGGAGTGGAATGGGGAGGAATGTGACGCAATTGACAGTTCAGGGTGTTTTGGAAGCGAATGAAGGCTTCTTTGATGGCATGTAACGCAATAGAATGCGGTGGATGTTGTGGAATGGAGTTTAATTTTGTGTAATAAAGTGGAATGGGTGGAAATGTGACGCAATACAGGGTGTCTGAGTGGTTTGGAAACGAACGGGGCCTTCTTTGATGGAATGGAAAGCAATAGGACATGGTGGAATTTTGTGGAAAGGAGCGGAATGTTGTGGGATGGCGTGAAATGCGGTTTAAAGAGAAGCAAAAGATTGCTCCTGAATTGTTTATTAGCGAATGCTGCCTTCTTTGGTGAAATGTGGTGCAACAGAACGTTGTGGAATGTTGCAGAATGGAGTGGAATGTTGTGAATTGGAGTGGAATGGGGTGTAATTTGATGCAACAGACGGTTCCTGAGTGGTTTGGAAGTGGATGCTGCCTTCTTTGATGGAGGAGAACGCAACAGAACGTTGTGGAATGTTGTGGAATGTTGTGGAATGGCGTGAAATCGGGTTCAATGTGACACGGTAGAGAGTTCCTGAGTTGTTTCTTAGCGAATGCTGCCTTCTTTGACGCAATGCTATGCAACAGAACGTTGTGGAATGGAGTGGAATGTCGTGAAATGGAGTGGAGTGGGGTATAATGTGGTGCAATAGAGGGAAGCTGAGCGGTTTAGAGTAGAATGGAGACTTCCTTGATGGAATGGGAAACAATGCAACGTGACGGACTGTTGGATAATGAAGTAGAATGTTGTGGACTGGAGACGAATGGGGTTTTATGTGATGCAGTAGATTTTCCTGAGTGTTTTAAGAGAATGTCTGTGTGTGCATGTGTATGCTCTTTTGGGTTTGATTGGGTTAGAGTGTGTGAGTGTGAGAGGGTGTGAGTGTGTGTGACAGTGTGTGAGTGTGTGTGAGTGTGTATGTGTGTGAGGGGCTCTGTGTGAGTGAAGGAGAGTGTGTTTGTGAGCATGTTGGTTTGAGAGTGGGAACTTGACTCTGAGTGAGTGACTGTGTGTGTTTGACGGGGAATGTGCATGTTAGTGTGGGTGGAAGTGTGTGTGGCTGTGCAGGTGTGAGTGTGTGTGTGCGAATTGTGTGTTTGAATGTGTGAGAGTGCGTGAGTGTGTGTATGTGAGTGAGAGTGTGTGAGATTGTGTGATTCACGATGTGTCTGAGTGGGACTGACTGTGTTTGAGTGTGAGTGTGTCTGTCTATGAGTGTGTGTGTGAGAGTGAGTGTGCACGTGGGTGAGGGGCTGTGTGTGTGTATGCACGTGTGTGTTTCTGTGAGTCTGTGTGTGTGTGAGTGTGTGAGTGTGTTTGGGTTAGTAGGTGTGTGAGTAGGAGTGAGTGTTTGTGAGTGAGTATACAAGACTTGTGTGATTGTGTGAGATTGCGTGTGCGTCATAGTGTGTGAGTGAGTGTGTGTGAGTGGGCGTGTTTCAGAGTGTGTGGGGGTGTTTTTGTGTGTGATTTCGTGAGTGTGTGTGCGAGGTTGCGGGACTGTGTGAGTGTCTGTGTGTTTGTGTGAGTGTGAGTGTGAGGGGAATGGGGTGAAATATGGTACAACAAAGGGTGCCTGAGATGTTTGGAATGGAAACGAGCCTTCTGTGACAGAATGGAAATCAATAGAAGGTGGTGGGAGACGACGGATAGGAGTGCAATGTTGTGGCATGGATTGGAATGTGGTGTATTGTGAAGCAATAGATGGTTTCTGTGTGTTTTGGAAGAGAATGGATCCCTCTTCGACGGAATGAAAGGATTTTCTCGGAATGGAGAGGTGTTTTGTGAATAAATTGGAATGTGGTGAAATGCGACGCAATGATGGGTGTCTGAGTGGTTTGGAAACGAATGGAGCCTTCCTTGACGGATTGGAAAGCAATAGAACGAGGTGGAATTGTGCGGAAAGGACTGGAATGTTGTGGGATGGTGTGAAATAGGGTTTAATGCGATGCAATAGAGGGTTCCTGAGTACTTTCTTAGCGAAGGCTGCCTTCTTTCACGCAATGGAACACAACAGAACGTTGTGGACTGCTGCAGAATGGAGTGTAATGTTGTGGAATGGAGTGGAATGGGGAGGAAAGTGACGCAATTGACAGTTCAGGGTGTTTTGGAAGCGAATGAAGGCTTCTTTGATGGAATGTAACGCAATAGAATGCGGTGGATGTTGTGGAATTGAGTTTAATTTTGTGGAATAAAGTGGAATGGGTGGAAATGTGATGCAATACAGGGTGTCTGAGTGGTTTGGAAACGAACGGGGCCTTCTTTGATGGAATGGAAAGCAATAGGACATGGTGGAATTTTGTGGAAAGGAGCGGTATGTTGTGGGATGGCGTGAAATGCGGTTTAAAGAGAAGCCAAAGATTGCTCCTGAATTGTTTATTAGCGAATGCTGCCTTCTTTGGTGAAATGTGGTGCAACAGAACGTTGTGGAATGTTGCAGAATGGAGTGGAATGTTGTGAATTGGAGTGGAATGGGGTGTAATTTGATGCAACAGACGGTTCCTGAGTGGTTTGGAAGTGGATGCTGCCTTCTTTGATGGAGGAGAACGCAACAGAACGTTGTGGAATGTTGTGGAATGTTGTGGAATGGCGTGAAATCGGGTTCAATGTGACACGGTAGAGAGTTCCTGAGTTGTTTCTTAGCGAATGCTGCCTTCTTTGACGCAATGCTATGCAACAGAACGTTGTGGAATGGAGTGGAATGTCGTGAAATGGAGTGGAGTGGGGTATAATGTGGTGCAATAGAGGGAAGCTGAGCGGTTTAGAGTAGAATGGAGACTTCCTTGATGGAATGGGAAACAATGCAACGTGACGGACTGTTGGATAATGAAGTAGAATGTTGTGGACTGGAGACGAATGGGGTTTAATGTGATGCAGTAGATTTTCCTGAGTGTTTTAAGAGAATGTCTGTGTGTGCATGTGTATGCTCTTGTGGGTTTGATTGGGTTAGAGTGTGTGAGTGTGAGAGGGTGTGAGTGTGTGTGACAGTGTGTGAGTGTGTGTGAGTGTGTATGTGTGTGAGGGGCTCTGTGTGAGTGAAGGAGAGTGTGTTTGTGAGCATGTTGGTTTGAGAGTGGGAACTTGACTCTGAGTGAGTGACTGTGTGTGTTTGACGGCGAATGTGCATGTTAGTGTGGGTGGAAGTGTGTGTGGCTGTGCAGGTGTGAGTGTGTGTGTGCGAATTGTGTGTTTGAATGTGTGAGAGTGCGTGAGTGTGTGTATGTGAGTGAGAGTGTGTGAGATTGTGTGATTCACGATGTGTCTGAGTGGGACTGACTGTGTTTGAGTGTGAGTGTGTCCGTCTATGAGTGTGTGTGTGAGAGTGAGTGTGCACGTGGGTGAGGGGCTGTGTGTGTGTATGCACGTGTGTGTTTCTGTGAGTCTGTGTGTGTGCGAGTGTGTGAGTGTGTTTGGGTTAGTAGGTGTGTGAGTAGGAGTGAGTGTTTGTGAGTATACAAGACTTGTGTGATTGTGTGAGATTGCGTGTGTGTCATAGTGTGTGAGTGAGTGTGTGTGAGTGGGCGTGTTTCAGAGTGTGTGGGGGTGTTTTTGTGTGTGATTTCGTGAGTGTGTGAGCGAGGTTGCGGGACTGTGTGAGTGTCTGTGTGTTTGTGTGAGTGTGAGTGTGAGGGTAATGGGGTGAAATATGGTACAACAAAGGGTGCCTGAGAGGTTTGGAATGGAAACGAGCCTTCTCTGACAGAATGGAAAGCATTAGAAGGTGGTGGGAGACGACGGATAGGAGTGCAATGTTGTGGCATGGATTGGAATGTGGTGTATTGTGAAGCAATAGATGGTTTCTGTGTGTTTTGTAAGAGAATGGATCCCTCTTCGAAGGAATGAAAGGATTTTCTCGGAATGGAGAGGTGTTTTGTGAATAAATTGGAATGTGGTGAAATGCGACGCAATGATGGGTGTCTGAGTGGTTTGGAAACGAATGGAGCCTTCCTTGACGGATTGGAAAGCAATAGAACGAGGTGGAATTGTGCGGAATGGACTGGAATGTTGTGGGATGGTGTGAAATAGGGTTTAATGCGATGCAATAGAGGGTTCCTGAGTACTTTCTTAGCGAAGGCTGCCTTCTTTCACGCAATGGAACACAACAGAACGTTGGGGCTGCTGCAGAATGGAGTGTAATGTTGTGGAATGGAGTGGAATGGGGAGGAATGTGACGCAATTGACAGTTCAGGGTGTTTTGGAAGCGAATGAAGGCTTCTTTGATGGCATGTAACGCAATAGAATGCGGTGGATGTTGTGGAATGGAGTTTAATTTTGTGTAATAAAGTGGAATGGGTGGAAATGTGACGCAATATAGGGTGTCTGAGTGGTTTGGAAACGAACGGGGCCTTCTTTGATGGAATGGAAAGCAATAGGACATGGTGGAATTTTGTGGAAACGAGCGGAATGTTGTGGGATGGCGTGAAATGCGGTTTAAAGAGAAGCCAAAGATTGCTCCTGAATTGTTTATTAGCGAATGCTGCCTTCTTTGGTGAAATGTGGTGCAACAGAACGTTGTGGAATGTTGCAGAATGGAGTGGAATGTTGTGAATTGGAGTGGAATGGGGTGTAATTTGATGCAACAGACGGTTCCTGAGTGGTTTGGAAGTGGATGCTGCCTTCTTTGATGGAGGAGAACGCAACAGAACGTTGTGGAATGTTGTGGAATGTTGTGGAATGGCGTGAAATCGGGTTCAATGTGACACGGTAGAGAGTTCCTGAGTTGTTTCTTAGCGAATGCTGCCTTCTTTGACGCAATGCTATGCAACAGAACGTTGTGGAATGGAGTGGAATGTCGTGAAATGGAGTGGAGTGGGGTATAATGTGGTGCAATAGAGGGAAGCTGAGCGGTTTAGAGTAGAATGGAGACTTCCTTGATGGAATGGGAAACAATGCAACGTGACGGACTGTTGGATAATGAAGTAGAATGTTGTGGACTGGAGACGAATGGGGTTTAATGTGATGCAGTAGATTTTCCTGAGTGTTTTAAGAGAATGTCTGTGTGTGCATGTGTATGCTCTTGTGGGTTTGATTGGGTTAGAGTGTGTGAGTGTGAGAGGGTGTGAGTGTGTGTGACAGTGTGTGAGTGTGTGTGAGTGTGTATGTGTGTGAGGGGCTCTGTGTGAGTGAAGGAGAGTGTGTTTGTGAGCATGTTGGTTTGAGAGTGGGAACTTGACTCTGAGTGAGTGACTGTGTGTGTTTGACGGGGAATGTGCACGTTAGTGTGGGTGGAAGTGTGTGTGGCTGTGCAGGTGTGAGTGTGTGTGTGCGAATTGTGTGTTTGAATGTGTGAGAGTGCGTGAGTGTGTGTATGTGAGTGAGAGTGTGTGAGATTGTGTGATTCACGATGTGTCTGAGAGGGACTGACTGTGTTTGAGTGTGAGTGTGTCTGTCTATGAGTGTGTGTGTGAGAGTGAGTGTGCACGTGGGTGAGGGGCTGTGTGTGTGTATGCACGTGTGTGTTTCTGTGAGTCTGTGTGTGTGTGAGTGTGTGAGTGTGTTTGGGTTAGTAGGTGTGTGAGTAGGAGTGAGTGTTTGTGAGTGAGTATACAAGACTTATGTACTTGTGTGAGATTGCGTGTGTGTCATAGTGTGTGAGTGAGTGTGTGTGAGTGGGCGTGTTTCAGAGTGTGTGGGGGTGTTTTTGTGTGTGATTTCGTGAGTGTGTGTGCGAGGTTGCGGGACTGTGTGAGTGTCTGTGTGTTTGTGTGAGTGTGAGTGTGAGGGGAATGGGGTGAAATATGGTACAACAAAGGGTGCCTGAGATGTTTGGAATGGAA
Source organism: Manis javanica (assembly GCF_040802235.1). Classification (NCBI taxonomy): domain Eukaryota; kingdom Metazoa; phylum Chordata; class Mammalia; order Pholidota; family Manidae; genus Manis; species Manis javanica. The sequence continues at coordinate 77,809,901 of NC_133163.1, forward strand.
ACGAGCCTTCTCTGACAGAATGGAAAGCAATAGAAGGTGGTGGGAGACGACGGATAGGAGTGCAATGTTGTGGCATGGATTGGAATGTGGTGTATTGTGAAGCAATAGATGGTTTCTGTGTGTTTTGGAAGAGAATGGATCCCTCTTCGACGGAATGAAAGGATTTTCTCGGAATGGAGAGGTGTTTTGTGAATAAATTGGAATGTGGTGAAATGCGACGCAATGATGGGTGTCTGAGTGGTTTGGAAACGAATGGAGCCTTCCTTGACGGATTGGAAAGCAATAGAACGAGGTGGAATTGTGCGGAAAGGACTGGAATGTTGTGGGATGGTGTGAAATAGGGTTTAATGCGATGCAATAGAGGGTTCCTGAGTACTTTCTTAGCGAAGGCTGCCTTCTTTCACGCAATGGAACACAACAGAACGTTGGGGCTGCTGCAGAATGGAGTGTAATGTTGTGGAATGGAGTGGAATGGGGAGGAATGTGACGCAATTGACAGTTCAGGGTGTTTTGGAAGCGAATGAAGGCTTCTTTGATGGCATGTAACGCAATAGAATGCGGTGGATGTTGTGGAATGGAGTTTAATTTTGTGTAATAAAGTGGAATGGGTGGAAATGTGACGCAATACAGGGTGTCTGAGTGGTTTGGAAACGAACGGGGCCTTCTTTGATGGAATGGAAAGCAATAGGACATGGTGGAATTTTGTGGAAAGGAGCGGAATGTTGTGGGATGGCGTGAAATGCGGTTTAAAGAGAAGCAAAAGATTGCTCCTGAATTGTTTATTAGCGAATGCTGCCTTCTTTGGTGAAATGTGGTGCAACAGAACGTTGTGGAATGTTGCAGAATGGAGTGGAATGTTGTGAATTGGAGTGGAATGGGGTGTAATTTGATGCAACAGACGGTTCCTGAGTGGTTTGGAAGTGGATGCTGCCTTCTTTGATGGAGGAGAACGCAACAGAACGTTGTGGAATGTTGTGGAATGTTGTGGAATGGCGTGAAATCGGGTTCAATGTGACACGGTAGAGAGTTCCTGAGTTGTTTCTTAGCGAATGCTGCCTTCTTTGACGCAATGCTATGCAACAGAACGTTGTGGAATGGAGTGGAATGTCGTGAAATGGAGTGGAGTGGGGTATAATGTGGTGCAATAGAGGGAAGCTGAGCGGTTTAGAGTAGAATGGAGACTTCCTTGATGGAATGGGAAACAATGCAACGTGACGGACTGTTGGATAATGAAGTAGAATGTTGTGGACTGGAGACGAATGGGGTTTTATGTGATGCAGTAGATTTTCCTGAGTGTTTTAAGAGAATGTCTGTGTGTGCATGTGTATGCTCTTTTGGGTTTGATTGGGTTAGAGTGTGTGAGTGTGAGAGGGTGTGAGTGTGTGTGACAGTGTGTGAGTGTGTGTGAGTGTGTATGTGTGTGAGGGGCTCTGTGTGAGTGAAGGAGAGTGTGTTTGTGAGCATGTTGGTTTGAGAGTGGGAACTTGACTCTGAGTGAGTGACTGTGTGTGTTTGACGGGGAATGTGCATGTTAGTGTGCGTGGAAGGGTGTGTGGCTGTGCAGGTGTGAGTGTGTGTGTGCGAATTGTGTGTTTGAATGTGTGAGAGTGCCTGAGTGTGTGTATGTGAGTGAGAGTGTGTGAGATTGTGTGATTCACGATGTGTCTGAGTGGGACGGACTGTGCTTGAGTGCGAGTGTCTCTGTCTATGAGTGTGTGTGTGACAGTGAGAGTGCACGTGGGTGAGGGGCTGTGTGTGTGTATGCACGTGTGTGTTTCTGTGAGTCTGTGTGTGTGTGAGTGTGTGAGTGTGTTTGGGTTAGTAGGTGTGTGAGTAGGAGTGAGTGTTTGTGAGTGAGTATACAAGACTTGTGTGATTGTGTGAGATTGCGTGTGCGTCATAGTGTGTGAGTGAGTGTGTGTGAGTGGGCGTGTTTCAGAGTGTGTGGGGGTGTTTTTGTGTGTGATTTCGTGAGTGTGTGTGCGAGGTTGCGGGACTGTGTGAGTGTCTGTGTGTTTGTGTGAGTGTGAGTGTGAGGGGAATGGGGTGAAATATGGTACAACAAAGGGTGCCTGAGATGTTTGGAATGGAAACGAGCCTTCTGTGACAGAATGGAAATCAATAGAAGGTGGTGGGAGACGACGGATAGGAGTGCAATGTTGTGGCATGGATTGGAATGTGGTGTATTGTGAAGCAATAGATGGTTTCTGTGTGTTTTGGAAGAGAATGGATCCCTCTTCGACGGAATGAAAGGATTTTCTCGGAATGGAGAGGTGTTTTGTGAATAAATTGGAATGTGGTGAAATGCGACGCAATGATGGGTGTCTGAGTGGTTTGGAAACGAATGGAGCCTTCCTTGACGGATTGGAAAGCAATAGAACGAGGTGGAATTGTGCGGAAAGGACTGGAATGTTGTGGGATGGTGTGAAATAGGGTTTAATGCGATGCAATAGAGGGTTCCTGAGTACTTTCTTAGCGAAGGCTGCCTTCTTTCACGCAATGGAACACAACAGAACGTTGTGGACTGCTGCAGAATGGAGTGTAATGTTGTGGAATGGAGTGGAATGGGGAGGAAAGTGACGCAATTGACAGTTCAGGGTGTTTTGGAAGCGAATGAAGGCTTCTTTGATGGAATGTAACGCAATAGAATGCGGTGGATGTTGTGGAATTGAGTTTAATTTTGTGGAATAAAGTGGAATGGGTGGAAATGTGATGCAATACAGGGTGTCTGAGTGGTTTGGAAACGAACGGGGCCTTCTTTGATGGAATGGAAAGCAATAGGACATGGTGGAATTTTGTGGAAAGGAGCGGTATGTTGTGGGATGGCGTGAAATGCGGTTTAAAGAGAAGCCAAAGATTGCTCCTGAATTGTTTATTAGCGAATGCTGCCTTCTTTGGTGAAATGTGGTGCAACAGAACGTTGTGGAATGTTGCAGAATGGAGTGGAATGTTGTGAATTGGAGTGGAATGGGGTGTAATTTGATGCAACAGACGGTTCCTGAGTGGTTTGGAAGTGGATGCTGCCTTCTTTGATGGAGGAGAACGCAACAGAACGTTGTGGAATGTTGTGGAATGTTGTGGAATGGCGTGAAATCGGGTTCAATGTGACACGGTAGAGAGTTCCTGAGTTGTTTCTTAGCGAATGCTGCCTTCTTTGACGCAATGCTATGCAACAGAACGTTGTGGAATGGAGTGGAATGTCGTGAAATGGAGTGGAGTGGGGTATAATGTGGTGCAATAGAGGGAAGCTGAGCGGTTTAGAGTAGAATGGAGACTTCCTTGATGGAATGGGAAACAATGCAACGTGACGGACTGTTGGATAATGAAGTAGAATGTTGTGGACTGGAGACGAATGGGGTTTAATGTGATGCAGTAGATTTTCCTGAGTGTTTTAAGAGAATGTCTGTGTGTGCATGTGTATGCTCTTGTGGGTTTGATTGGGTTAGAGTGTGTGAGTGTGAGAGGGTGTGAGTGTGTGTGACAGTGTGTGAGTGTGTGTGAGTGTGTATGTGTGTGAGGGGCTCTGTGTGAGTGAAGGAGAGTGTGTTTGTGAGCATGTTGGTTTGAGAGTGGGAACTTGACTCTGAGTGAGTGACTGTGTGTGTTTGACGGCGAATGTGCATGTTAGTGTGGGTGGAAGTGTGTGTGGCTGTGCAGGTGTGAGTGTGTGTGTGCGAATTGTGTGTTTGAATGTGTGAGAGTGCGTGAGTGTGTGTATGTGAGTGAGAGTGTGTGAGATTGTGTGATTCACGATGTGTCTGAGTGGGACTGACTGTGTTTGAGTGTGAGTGTGTCCGTCTATGAGTGTGTGTGTGAGAGTGAGTGTGCACGTGGGTGAGGGGCTGTGTGTGTGTATGCACGTGTGTGTTTCTGTGAGTCTGTGTGTGTGCGAGTGTGTGAGTGTGTTTGGGTTAGTAGGTGTGTGAGTAGGAGTGAGTGTTTGTGAGTATACAAGACTTGTGTGATTGTGTGAGATTGCGTGTGTGTCATAGTGTGTGAGTGAGTGTGTGTGAGTGGGCGTGTTTCAGAGTGTGTGGGGGTGTTTTTGTGTGTGATTTCGTGAGTGTGTGAGCGAGGTTGCGGGACTGTGTGAGTGTCTGTGTGTTTGTGTGAGTGTGAGTGTGAGGGTAATGGGGTGAAATATGGTACAACAAAGGGTGCCTGAGAGGTTTGGAATGGAAACGAGCCTTCTCTGACAGAATGGAAAGCATTAGAAGGTGGTGGGAGACGACGGATAGGAGTGCAATGTTGTGGCATGGATTGGAATGTGGTGTATTGTGAAGCAATAGATGGTTTCTGTGTGTTTTGTAAGAGAATGGATCCCTCTTCGAAGGAATGAAAGGATTTTCTCGGAATGGAGAGGTGTTTTGTGAATAAATTGGAATGTGGTGAAATGCGACGCAATGATGGGTGTCTGAGTGGTTTGGAAACGAATGGAGCCTTCCTTGACGGATTGGAAAGCAATAGAACGAGGTGGAATTGTGCGGAATGGACTGGAATGTTGTGGGATGGTGTGAAATAGGGTTTAATGCGATGCAATAGAGGGTTCCTGAGTACTTTCTTAGCGAAGGCTGCCTTCTTTCACGCAATGGAACACAACAGAACGTTGGGGCTGCTGCAGAATGGAGTGTAATGTTGTGGAATGGAGTGGAATGGGGAGGAATGTGACGCAATTGACAGTTCAGGGTGTTTTGGAAGCGAATGAAGGCTTCTTTGATGGCATGTAACGCAATAGAATGCGGTGGATGTTGTGGAATGGAGTTTAATTTTGTGTAATAAAGTGGAATGGGTGGAAATGTGACGCAATATAGGGTGTCTGAGTGGTTTGGAAACGAACGGGGCCTTCTTTGATGGAATGGAAAGCAATAGGACATGGTGGAATTTTGTGGAAACGAGCGGAATGTTGTGGGATGGCGTGAAATGCGGTTTAAAGAGAAGCAAAAGATTGCTCCTGAATTGTTTATTAGCGAATGCTGCCTTCTTTGGTGAAATGTGGTGCAACAGAACGTTGTGGAATGTTGCAGAATGGAGTGGAATGTTGTGAATTGGAGTGGAATGGGGTGTAATTTGATGCAACAGACGGTTCCTGAGTGGTTTGGAAGTGGATGCTGCCTTCTTTGATGGAGGAGAACGCAACAGAACGTTGTGGAATGTTGTGGAATGTTGTGGAATGGCGTGAAATCGGGTTCAATGTGACACGGTAGAGAGTTCCTGAGTTGTTTCTTAGCGAATGCTGCCTTCTTTGACGCAATGCTATGCAACAGAACGTTGTGGAATGGAGTGGAATGTCGTGAAATGGAGTGGAGTGGGGTATAATGTGGTGCAATAGAGGGAAGCTGAGCGGTTTAGAGTAGAATGGAGACTTCCTTGATGGAATGGGAAACAATGCAACGTGACGGACTGTTGGATAATGAAGTAGAATGTTGTGGACTGGAGACGAATGGGGTTTAATGTGATGCAGTAGATTTTCCTGAGTGTTTTAAGAGAATGTCTGTGTGTGCATGTGTATGCTCTTGTGGGTTTGATTGGGTTAGAGTGTGTGAGTGTGAGAGGGTGTGAGTGTGTGTGACAGTGTGTGAGTGTGTGTGAGTGTGTATGTGTGTGAGGGGCTCTGTGTGAGTGAAGGAGAGTGTGTTTGTGAGCATGTTGGTTTGAGAGTGGGAACTTGACTCTGAGTGAGTGACTGTGTGTGTTTGACGGGGAATGTGCACGTTAGTGTGGGTGGAAGTGTGTGTGGCTGTGCAGGTGTGAGTGTGTGTGTGCGAATTGTGTGTTTGAATGTGTGAGAGTGCGTGAGTGTGTGTATGTGAGTGAGAGTGTGTGAGATTGTGTGATTCACGATGTGTCTGAGAGGGACTGACTGTGTTTGAGTGTGAGTGTGTCTGTCTATGAGTGTGTGTGTGAGAGTGAGTGTGCACGTGGGTGAGGGGCTGTGTGTGTGTATGCACGTGTGTGTTTCTGTGAGTCTGTGTGTGTGTGAGTGTGTGAGTGTGTTTGGGTTAGTAGGTGTGTGAGTAGGAGTGAGTGTTTGTGAGTGAGTATACAAGACTTATGTACTTGTGTGAGATTGCGTGTGTGTCATAGTGTGTGAGTGAGTGTGTGTGAGTGGGCGTGTTTCAGAGTGTGTGGGGGTGTTTTTGTGTGTGATTTCGTGAGTGTGTGTGCGAGGTTGCGGGACTGTGTGAGTGTCTGTGTGTTTGTGTGAGTGTGAGTGTGAGGGGAATGGGGTGAAATATGGTACAACAAAGGGTGCCTGAGATGTTTGGAATGGAAACGAGCCTTCTCTGACAGAATGGAAAGCAATAGAAGGTGGTGGGAGACGACGGATAGGAGTGCAATGTTGTGGCATGGATTGGAATGTGGTGTATTGTGAAGCAATAGATGGTTTCTGTGTGTTTTGGAAGAGAATGGATCCCTCTTCGACGGAATGAAAGGATTTTCTCGGAATGGAGAGGTGTTTTGTGAATAAATTGGAATGTGGTGAAATGCGACGCAATGATGGGTGTCTGAGTGGTTTGGAAACGAATGGAGCCTTCCTTGACGGATTGGAAAGCAATAGAACGAGGTGGAATTGTGCGGAAAGGACTGGAATGTTGTGGGATGGTGTGAAATAGGGTTTAATGCGATGCAATAGAGGGTTCCTGAGTACTTTCTTAGCGAAGGCTGCCTTCTTTCACGCAATGGAACACAACAGAACGTTGGGGCTGCTGCAGAATGGAGTGTAATGTTGTGGAATGGAGTGGAATGGGGAGGAATGTGACGCAATTGACAGTTCAGGGTGTTTTGGAAGCGAATGAAGGCTTCTTTGATGGCATGTAACGCAATAGAATGCGGTGGATGTTGTGGAATGGAGTTTAATTTTGTGTAATAAAGTGGAATGGGTGGAAATGTGACGCAATACAGGGTGTCTGAGTGGTTTGGAAACGAACGGGGCCTTCTTTGATGGAATGGAAAGCAATAGGACATGGTGGAATTTTGTGGAAAGGAGCGGAATGTTGTGGGATGGCGTGAAATGCGGTTTAAAGAGAAGCAAAAGATTGCTCCTGAATTGTTTATTAGCGAATGCTGCCTTCTTTGGTGAAATGTGGTGCAACAGAACGTTGTGGAATGTTGCAGAATGGAGTGGAATGTTGTGAATTGGAGTGGAATGGGGTGTAATTTGATGCAACAGACGGTTCCTGAGTGGTTTGGAAGTGGATGCTGCCTTCTTTGATGGAGGAGAACGCAACAGAACGTTGTGGAATGTTGTGGAATGTTGTGGAATGGCGTGAAATCGGGTTCAATGTGACACGGTAGAGAGTTCCTGAGTTGTTTCTTAGCGAATGCTGCCTTCTTTGACGCAATGCTATGCAACAGAACGTTGTGGAATGGAGTGGAATGTCGTGAAATGGAGTGGAGTGGGGTATAATGTGGTGCAATAGAGGGAAGCTGAGCGGTTTAGAGTAGAATGGAGACTTCCTTGATGGAATGGGAAACAATGCAACGTGACGGACTGTTGGATAATGAAGTAGAATGTTGTGGACTGGAGACGAATGGGGTTTAATGTGATGCAGTAGATTTTCCTGAGTGTTTTAAGAGAATGTCTGTGTGTGCATGTGTATGCTCTTGTGGGTTTGATTGGGTTAGAGTGTGTGAGTGTGAGAGGGTGTGAGTGTGTGTGACAGTGTGTGAGTGTGTGTGAGTGTGTATGTGTGTGAGGGGCTCTGTGTGAGTGAAGGAGAGTGTGTTTGTGAGCATGTTGGTTTGAGAGTGGGAACTTGACTCTGAGTGAGTGACTGTGTGTTTGACGGCGAATGTGCATGTTAGTGTGGGTGGAAGTGTGTGTGGCTGTGCAGGTGTGAGTGTGTGTGTGCGAATTGTGTGTTTGAATGTGTGAGAGTGCGTGAGTGTGTGTATGTGAGTGAGAGTGTGTGAGATTGTGTGATTCACGATGTGTCTGAGTGGGACTGACTGTGTTTGAGTGTGAGTGTGTCCGTCTATGAGTGTGTGTGTGAGAGTGAGTGTGCACGTGGGTGAGGGGCTGTGTGTGTGTATGCACGTGTGTGTTTCTGTGAGTCTGTGTGTGTGCGAGTGTGTGAGTGTGTTTGGGTTAGTAGGTGTGTGAGTAGGAGTGAGTGTTTGTGAGTATACAAGACTTGTGTGATTGTGTGAGATTGCGTGTGTGTCATAGTGTGTGAGTGAGTGTGTGTGAGTGGGCGTGTTTCAGAGTGTGTGGGGGTGTTTTTGTGTGTGATTTCGTGAGTGTGTGAGCGAGGTTGCGGGACTGTGTGAGTGTCTGTGTGTTTGTGTGAGTGTGAGTGTGAGGGTAATGGGGTGAAATATGGTACAACAAAGGGTGCCTGAGAGGTTTGGAATGGAAACGAGCCTTCTCTGACAGAATGGAAAGCATTAGAAGGTGGTGGGAGACGACGGATAGGAGTGCAATGTTGTGGCATGGATTGGAATGTGGTGTATTGTGAAGCAATAGATGGTTTCTGTGTGTTTTGTAAGAGAATGGATCCCTCTTCGAAGGAATGAAAGGATTTTCTCGGAATGGAGAGGTGTTTTGTGAATAAATTGGAATGTGGTGAAATGCGACGCAATGATGGGTGTCTGAGTGGTTTGGAAACGAATGGAGCCTTCCTTGACGGATTGGAAAGCAATAGAACGAGGTGGAATTGTGCGGAATGGACTGGAATGTTGTGGGATGGTGTGAAATAGGGTTTAATGCGATGCAATAGAGGGTTCCTGAGTACTTTCTTAGCGAAGGCTGCCTTCTTTCACGCAATGGAACACAACAGAACGTTGGGGCTGCTGCAGAATGGAGTGTAATGTTGTGGAATGGAGTGGAATGGGGAGGAATGTGACGCAATTGACAGTTCAGGGTGTTTTGGAAGCGAATGAAGGCTTCTTTGATGGCATGTAACGCAATAGAATGCGGTGGATGTTGTGGAATGGAGTTTAATTTTGTGTAATAAAGTGGAATGGGTGGAAATGTGACGCAATATAGGGTGTCTGAGTGGTTTGGAAACGAACGGGGCCTTCTTTGATGGAATGGAAAGCAATAGGACATGGTGGAATTTTGTGGAAACGAGCGGAATGTTGTGGGATGGCGTGAAATGCGGTTTAAAGAGAAGCAAAAGATTGCTCCTGAATTGTTTATTAGCGAATGCTGCCTTCTTTGGTGAAATGTGGTGCAACAGAACGTTGTGGAATGTTGCAGAATGGAGTGGAATGTTGTGAATTGGAGTGGAATGGGGTGTAATTTGATGCAACAGACGGTTCCTGAGTGGTTTGGAAGTGGATGCTGCCTTCTTTGATGGAGGAGAACGCAACAGAACGTTGTGGAATGTTGTGGAATGTTGTGGAATGGCGTGAAATCGGGTTCAATGTGACACGGTAGAGAGTTCCTGAGTTGTTTCTTAGCGAATGCTGCCTTCTTTGACGCAATGCTATGCAACAGAACGTTGTGGAATGGAGTGGAATGTCGTGAAATGGAGTGGAGTGGGGTATAATGTGGTGCAATAGAGGGAAGCTGAGCGGTTTAGAGTAGAATGGAGACTTCCTTGATGGAATGGGAAACAATGCAACGTGACGGACTGTTGGATAATGAAGTAGAATGTTGTGGACTGGAGACGAATGGGGTTTAATGTGATGCAGTAGATTTTCCTGAGTGTTTTAAGAGAATGTCTGCGTGTGCATGTGTATGCTCTTGTGGGTTTGATTGGGTTAGAGTGTGTGAGTGTGAGAGGGTGTGAGTGTGTGTGACAGTGTGTGAGTGTGTGTGAGTGTGTATGTGTGTGAGGGGCTCTGTGTGAGTGAAGGAGAGTGTGTTTGTGAGCATGTTGGTTTGAGAGTGGGAACTTGACTCTGAGTGAGTGACTGTGTGTGTTTGACGGGGAATGTGCATGTTAGTGTGGGTGGAAGTGTGTGTGGCTGTGCAGGTGTGAGTGTGTGTGTGCGAATTGTGTGTTTGAATGTGTGAGAGTGCGTGAGTGTGTGTATGTGAGTGAGAGTGTGTGAGATTGTGTGATTCACGATGTGTCTGAGTGGGACTGACTGTGTTTGAGTGTGAGTGTGTCCGTCTATGAGTGTGTGTGTGAGAGTGAGTGTGCACGTGAGTGAGCGGCTGTGTGTGTGTATGCACCTGTGTGTTTCTGTGAGTCTGTGTGTGTGCGAGTGTGTGAGTGTGTTGGGGTTAGCAGGTGTGTGAGTAGGAGTGAGTGTTTGTGAGTGAGTATACAAGACTTGTGTGATTGTGTGAGATTTCGTGTGTGTCATAGTGTGTGAGAGAGTGTGTGTGAGTGGGCGTGTTTCAGAGTGTGTGGGGGTGTTTTTGTGTGAGATTTCGTGAGTGTGTGAGCGAGGTTGCGGGACTGTGTGAGTGTCTGTGTGTTTGTGTGTGTGTGAGTGTGAGGGGAATGGGGTGAAATATGGTACAACAAAGGGTGCCTGAGAGGTTTGGAATGGAAACGAGCCTTCTCTGACAGAATGGAACGCAATAGAAGGTGGTGGGAGACGACGGATAGGAGTGCAAGGTTGTGGCATGGATTGGAATGTGGTGTATTGTGAAGCAATAGATGGTTTCTGTGTTTTTTGGAAGAGAATGTATCCCTCTTCGACGGAATGAAAGGATTTTCTCGGAATGGAGAGGTGTTTTGTGGAATAAATTGGAATGTGGTGAAATGCGACGCAATGATGGGTGTCTGAGTGGTTTGGAAACGAATGGAGCCTTCCTTGACGGATTGGAAAGCAATAGAACGAGGTGGAATTGTGCGGAAAGGACTGGAATGTTGTGGGATGGTGTGAAATAGGGTTTAATGCGATGCAATAGAGGGTTCCTGAGTACTTTCTTAGCGAAGGCTGCCTTCTTTCACGCAATGGAACACAACAGAACGTTGTGGACTGCTGCAGAATGGAGTGGAATGTTGTGGAATGGAGTGGAATGGGGAGGAATGTGACGCAATTGACAGTTCAGGGTGTTTTGGAAGCGAATGAAGGCTTCTTTGATGGCATGTAACGCAATAGAATGCGGTGGATGTTGTGGAATGGAGTTTAATTTTGTGGAATAAAGTGGAATGGGTGGAAATGTGACGCAATACAGGGTGTCTGAGTGGTTTGGAAACGAACGGGGCCTTCTTTGATGGAATGGAAAGCAATAGGACATGGTGGAATTTTGTGGAAAGGAGCGGAATGTTGTGGGATGGCGTGAAATGCGGTTTAAAGAGAAGCAAAAGATTGCTCCTGAATTGTTTATTAGCGAATGCTGCCTTCTTTGGTGAAATGTGGTGCAACAGAACGTTGCGGAATGTTGCAGAATGGAGTGGAATGTTGTGAATTGGAGTGGAATGGGGTGTAATTTGATGCAACAGACGGTTCCTGAGTGGTTTGGAAGTGGATGCTGCCTTCTTTGATGGAGGAGAACGCAACAGAACGTTGTGGAATGTTGTGGAATGTTGTGGAATGGCGTGAAATCGGGTTCAATGTGACACGGTAGAGAGTTCCTGAGTTGTTTCTTAGCGAATGCTGCCTTCTTTGACGCAATGCTATGCAACAGAACGTTGTGGAATGGAGTGGAATGTCGTGAAATGGAGTGGAGTGGGGTATAATGTGGTGCAATAGAGGGAAGCTGAGCGGTTTAGAGTAGAATGGAGACTTCCTTGATGGAATGGGAAACAATGCAACGTGACGGACTGTTGGATAATGAAGTAGAATGTTGTGGACTGGAGACGAATGGGGTTTAATGTGATGCAGTAGATTTTCCTGAGTGTTTTAAGAGAATGTCTGTGTGTGCATGTGTATGCTCTTGTGGGTTTGATTGGGTTAGAGTGTGTGAGTGTGAGAGGGTGTGAGTGTGTGTGACAGTGTGTGAGTGTGTGTGAGTGTGTATGTGTGTGAGGGGCTCTGTGTGAGTGAAGGAGAGTGTGTTTGTGAGCATGTTGGTTTGAGAGTGGGAACTTGACTCTGAGTGAGTGACTGTGTGTGTTTGACGGGGAATGTGCATGTTAGTGTGGGTGGAAGTGTGTGTGGCTGTGCAGGTGTGAGTGTGTGTGTGCGAATTGTGTGTTTGAATGTGTGAGAGTGCGTGAGTGTGTGTATGTGAGTGAGAGTGTGTGAGATTGTGTGATTCACGATGTGTCTGAGTGGGACTGACTGAGTTTGAGTGTGAGTGTGTCCGTCTAGGAGTGTGTGTGTGAGAGTGAGTGTGCACGTGGGTGAGGGGCTGTGTGTGTGTATGCACGTGTGTGTTTCTGTGAGTCTGTGTGTGTGCGAGTGTGTGAGTGTGTTTGGGTTAGTAGGTGTGTGAGTAGGAGTGAGTGTTTGTGAGTGAGTATACAAGACTTGTGTGATTGTGTGAGATTGCGTGTGTGTCATAGTGTGTGAGTGAGTGTGTGTGAGTGGGCGTGTTTCAGAGTGTGTGGGGGTGTTTTTGTGTGTGATTTCGTGAGTGTGTGAGCGAGGTTGCGGGACTGTGTGAGTGTCTGTGTGTTTGTGTGAGTGTGACTGTGAGGGGAATGGGGTGAAATATGGTACAACAAAGGGTGCCTGAGAGGTTTGGAATGGAAACGAGCCTTCTCTGACAGAATGGAACGCAATAGAAGGTGGTGGGAGACGACGGATAGGAGTGCAATGTTGTGGCATGGATTGGAATGTGGTGTATTGTGAAGCAATAGATGGTTTCTGTGTGTTTTGGAAGAGAATGGATCCCTCTTCGACGGAATGAAAGGATTTTCTCGGAATGGAGAGGTGTTTTGTGGAATAAATTGGAATGTGGTGAAATGCGACGCAATGATGGGTGTCTGAGTGGTTTGGAAACGAATGGAGCCTTCCTTGACGGATTGGAAAGCAATAGAACGAGGTGGAATTGTGCGGAAAGGACTGGAATGTTGTGGGATGGTGTGAAATAGGGTTTAATGTGATGCAATAGAGGGTTCCTGAGTACTTTCTTAGCGAAGGCTGCCTTCTTTCACGCAATGGAACACAACAGAACGTTGTGGACTGCTGCAGAAGGGAGTGGAATGTTGTGGAATGGAGTGGAATGGGGAGGAATGTGACGCAATTGACAGTTCAGGGTGTTTTGGAAGCGAATGAAGGCTTCTTTGATGGCATGTAACGCAATAGAATGCGGTGGATGTTGTGGAACGGAGTTTAATTTTGTGGAATAAAGTGGAATGGGTGGAAATGTGACGCAATACAGGGTGTCTGAGTGGTTTGGAAACGAACGGGGCCTTCTTTGATGGAATGGAAAGCAATAGGACATGGTGGAATTTTGTGGAAAGGAGCGGAATGTTGTGGGATGGCGTGAAATGCGGTTTAAAGAGAAGCAAAAGATTGCTCCTGAATTGTTTATTAGCGAATGCTGCCTTCTTTGGTGAAATGTGGTGCAACAGAACGTTGCGGAATGTTGCAGAATGGAGTGGAATGTTGTGAATTGGAGTGGAATGGGGTGTAATTTGATGCAACAGACGGTTCCTGAGTGGTTTGGAAGTGGATGCTGCCTTCTTTGATGGAGGAGAACGCAACAGAACGTTGTGGAATGTTGTGGAATGTTGTGGAATGGCGTGAAATCGGGTTCAATGTGACACGGTAGAGAGTTCCTGAGTTGTTTCTTAGCGAATGCTGCCTTCTTTGACGCAATGCTATGCAACAGAACTTTGTGGAATGGAGTGGAATGTCGTGAAACGGAGTGGAGTGGGGTATAATGTGGTGCAATAGAGGGAAGCTGAGCGGTTTAGAGTAGAATGGAGACTTCCTTGATGGAATGGGAAACAATGCAACGTGACGGACTGTTGGATAATGAAGTAGAATGTTGTGGACTGGAGACGAATGGGGTTTAATGTGATGCAGTAGATTTTCCTGAGTGTTTTAAGAGAATGTCTGTGTGTGCATGTGTAGGCTCTTGTGGGTTTGATTGGGTTAGAGTGTGTGAGTGTGAGAGGGTGTGAGTGTGTGTGACAGTGTGTGAGTGTGTGTGAGTGTGTATGTGTGTGAGGGGCTCTGTGTGAGTGAAGGAGAGTGTGTTTGTGAGCATGTTGGTTTGAGAGTGGGAACTTGACTCTGAGTGAGAGACTGTGTGTGTTTGACGGGGAATGTGCATGTTAGTGTGGGTGGAAGTGTGTGTGGCTGTGCAGGTGTGAGTGTGTGTGTGCGAATTGTGTGTTTGAATGTGTGAGAGTGCGTGAGTGTGTGTATGTGAGTGAGAGTGTGTGAGATTGTGTGATTCACGATGTGTCTGAGTGGGACTGACTGTGTTTGAGTGTGAGTGTGTCCGTCTATGAGTGTGTGTGTGAGAGTGAGTGTGCACGTGAGTGAGGGGCTGTGTGTGTGTATGCACGTGTGTGTTTCTGTGAGTCTGTGTGTGTGCGAGTGTGTGAGTGTGTTTGGGTTAGTAGGTGTGTGAGTAGGAGTGAGTGTTTGTGAGTGAGTATACAAGACTTGTGTGATTGTGTGAGATTGCGTGTGTGTCATAGTGTGTGAGTGAGTGTGTGTGAGTGGGCGTGTTTCAGAGTGTGTGGGGGTGTTTTTGTGTGTGATTTCGTGAGTGTGTGAGCGAGGTTGCGGGACTGTGTGAGTGTCTGTGTGTTTGTGTGAGTGTGAGTGTGAGGGGAATGGGGTGAAATATGGTACAACAAAGGGTGCCTGAGAGGTTTGGAATGGAAACGAGCCTTCTCTGACAGAATGGAAAGCAATAGAAGGTGGTGGGAGACGACGGATAGGAGTGCAATGTTGTGGCATGGATTGGAATGTGGTGTATTGTGAAGCAATAGATGGTTTCTGTGTGTTTTGGAAGAGAATGGATCCCTCTTCGACGGAATGAAAGGATTTTCTCGGAATGGAGAGGTGTTTTGTGGAATAAATTGGAATGTGGTGAAATGCGACGCAATGATGGGTGTCTGAGTGGTCTGGAAACGAATGGAGCCTTCCTTGACGGATTGGAAAGCAATAGAACGAGGTGGAATTGTGCGGAAAGGACTGGAATGTTGTGGGATGGTGTGAAATAGGGTTTAATGTGATGCAATAGAGGGTTCCTGAGTACTTTCTTAGCGAAGGCTGCCTTCTTTCACGCAATGGAACACAACAGAACGTTGTGGACTGCTGCAGAATGGAGTGGAATGTTGTGGAATGGAGTGGAATGGGGAGGAATGTGACGCAATTGACAGTTCAGGGTGTTTTGGAAGCGAATGAAGGCTTCTTTGATGGCATGTAACGCAATAGAATGCGGTGGATGTTGTGGAACGGAGTTTAATTTTGTGGAATAAAGTGGAATGGGTGGAAATGTGACGCAATACAGGGTGTCTGAGTGGTTTGGAAACGAACGGGGCCTTCTTTGATGGAATGGAAAGCAATAGGACATGGTTGAATTTTGTGGAAAGGAGCGGAATGTTGTGGGATGGCGTGAAATGCGGTTTAAAGAGAAGCAAAAGATTGCTCCTGAATTGTTTATTAGCGAATGCTGCCTTCTTTGGTGAAATGTGGTGCAACAGAACGTTGCGGAATGTTGCAGAATGGAGTGGAATGTTGTGAATTGGAGTGGAATGGGGTGTAATTTGATGCAACAGACGGTTCCTGAGTGGTTTGGAAGTGGATGCTGCCTTCTTTGATGGAGGAGAACGCAACAGAACGTTGTGGAATGTTGTGGAATGTTGTGGAATGGCGTGAAATCGGGTTCAATGTGACACGGTAGAGAGTTCCTGAGTTGTTTCTTAGCGAATGCTGCCTTCTTTGACGCAATGCTATGCAACAGAACGTTGTGGAATGGAGTGGAATGTCGTGAAATGGAGTGGAGTGGGGTATAATGTGGTGCAATAGAGGGAAGCTGAGCGGTTTAGAGTAGAATGGAGACTTCCTTGATGGAATGGGAAACAATGCAACGTGACGGACTGTTGGATAATGAAGTAGAATGTTGTGGACTGGAGACGAATGGGGTTTAATGTGATGCAGTAGATTTTCCTGAGTGTTTTAAGAGAATGTCTGTGTGTGCATGTGTATGCTCTTGTGGGTTTGATTGGGTTAGAGTGTGTGAGTGTGAGAGGGTGTGAGTGTGTGTGACAGTGTGTGAGTGTGTGTGAGTGTGTATGTGTGTGAGGGGCTCTGTGTGAGTGAAGGAGAGTGTGTTTGTGAGCATGTTGGTTTGAGAGTGGGAACTTGACTCTGAGTGAGAGACTGTGTGTGTTTGACGGGGAATGTGCATGTTAGTGTGGGTGGAAGTGTGTGTGGCTGTGCAGGTGTGAGTGTGTGTGTGCGAATTGTGTGTTTGAATGTGTGAGAGTGCGTGAGTGTGTGTATGTGAGTGAGAGTGTGTGAGATTGTGTGATTCACGATGTGTCTGAGTGGGACTGACTGTGTTTGAGTGTGAGTGTGTCCGTCTATGAGTGTGTGTGTGAGAGTGAGTGTGCACGTGAGTGAGGGGCTGTGTGTGTGTATGCACGTGTGTGTTTCTGTGAGTCTGTGTGTGTGCGAGTGTGTGAGTGTGTTTGGGTTAGTAGGTGTGTGAGTAGGAGTGAGTGTTTGTGAGTGAGTATACAAGACTTGTGTGATTGTGTGAGATTGCGTGTGTGTCATAGTGTGTGAGTGAGTGTGTGTGAGTGGGCGTGTTTCAGAGTGTGTGGGGGTGTTTTTGTGTGTGATTTCGTGAGTGTGTGAGCGAGGTTGCGGGACTGTGTGAGTGTCTGTGTGTTTGTGTGAGTGTGACTGTGAGGGGAATGGGGTGAAATATGGTACAACAAAGGGTGCCTGAGAGGTTTGGAATGGAAACGAGCCTTCTCTGACAGAATGGAACGCAATAGAAGGTGGTGGGAGACGACGGATAGGAGTGCAATGTTGTACCATGGATTGGAATGTGGTGTATTGTGAAGCAATAGATGGTTTCTGTGTGTTTTGGAAGAGAATGGATCCCTCTTCGACGGAATGAAAGGATTTTCTCGGAATGGAGAGGTGTTTTGTGGAATAAATTGGAATGTGGTGAAATGCGGCGCAATGATGGGTGTCTGAGTGGTTTGGAAACGAATGGAGCCTTCCTTGACGGATTGGAAAGCAATAGAACGAGGTGGAATTGTGCGGAAAGGACTGGAATGTTGTGGGATGGTGTGAAATAGGGTTTAATGTGATGCAATAGAGGGCTCCTGAGTACTTTCTTAGCGAAGGCTGCCTTCTTTCACGCAATGGAACACAACAGAACGTTGTGGACTGCTGCAGAATGGAGTGGAATGTTGTGGAATGGAGTGGAATGGGTAGGAATGTGACGCAATTGACAGTTCAGGGTGTTTTGGAAGCGAATGAAGGCTTCTTTGATGGCATGTAACGCAATAGAATGCGGTGGATGTTGTGGAATGGAGTTTAATTTTGTGGAATAAAGTGGAGTGGGTGGAAATGTGACGCAATACAGGGTGTCTGAGTGGTTTGGAAACGAACGGGGCCTTCTTTGATGGAATGGAAAGCAATAGGACATGGTGGAATTTTGTGGAAAGGAGCGGGATGTTGTGGGATGGCGTGAAATGCGGTTTAAAGAGAAGCAAAAGATTGCTCCTGAATTGTTTATTAGCGAATGCTGCCTTCTTTGGTGAAATGTGGTGCAACAGAACGTTGCGGAATGTTGCAGAATGGAGTGGAATGTTGTGAATTGGAGTGGAATGGGGTGTAATTTGATGCAACAGACGGTTCCTGAGTGGTTTGGAAGTGGATGCTGCCTTCTTTGATGGAGGAGAACGCAACAGAACGTTGTGGAATGTTGTGGAATGTTGTGGAATGGCGTGAAATCGGGTTCAATGTGACACGGTAGAGAGTTCCTGAGTTGTTTCTTAGCGAATGCTGCCTTCTTTGACGCAATGCTATGCAACAGAACGTTGTGGAATGGAGTGGAATGTCGTGAAATGGAGTGGAGTGGGGTATAATGTGGTGCAATAGAGGGAAGCTGAGCGGTTTAGAGTAGAATGGAGACTTCCTTGATGGAATGGGAAACAATGCAACGTGACGGACTGTTGGATAATGAAGTAGAATGTTGTGGACTGGAGACGAATGGGGTTTAATGTGATGCAGTAGATTTTCCTGAGTGTTTTAAGAGAATGTCTGTGTGTGCATGTGTATGCTCTTGTGGGTTTGATTGGGTTAGAGTGTGTGAGTGTGAGAGGGTGTGAGTGTGTGTGACAGTGTGTGAGTGTGTGTGAGTGTGTATGTGTGTGAGGGGCTTTGTGTGAGTGAAGGAGAGTGTGTTTGTGAGCATGTTGGTTTGAGAGTGGGAACTTGACTCTGAGTGAGTGACTGTGTGTGTTTGAGGGGGAATGTGCGTGTTAGTGTGGGTGGAAGTGTGTGTGGCTGTGCAGGTGTGAGTGTGTGTGTGCGAATTGTGTGTTTGAATGTGTGAGAGTGCGTGAGTGTGTGTATGTGAGTGAGAGTGTGTGAGATTGTGTGATTCACGATGTGTCTGAGTGGGACTGACTGTGTTTGAGTGTGAGTGTGTCCGTCTATGAGTGTGTGTGTGAGAGTGAGTGTGCACGTGGGTGAGGGGCTGTGTGTGTGTATGCACGTGTGTGTTTCTGTGAGTCTGTGTGTGTGCGAGTGTGTGAGTGTGTTTGGGTTAGTAGGTGTGTGAGTAGGAGTGAGTGTTTGTGAGTGAGTATACAAGACTTGTGTGATTGTGTGAGATTGCGTGTGTGTCATAGTGTGTGAGTGAGTGTGTGTGAGTGGGCGTGTTTCAGAGTGTGTGGGGGTGTTTTTGTGTGTGATTTCGTGAGTGTGTGAGCGAGGTTGCGGGACTGTGTGAGTGTCTGTGTGTTTGTGTGAGTGTGAGTGTGAGGGGAATGGGGTGAAATATGGTACAACAAAGGGTGCCTGAGAGGTTTGGAATGGAAACGAGCCTTCTCTGACAGAATGGAAAGCAATAGAAGGTGGTGGGAGACGACGGATAGGAGTGCAATGTTGTGGCATGGATTGGAATGTGGTGTATTGTGAAGCAATAGATGGTTTCTGTGTGTTTTGGAAGAGAATGGATCCCTCTTCGACGGAATGAAAGGATTTTCTCGGAATGGAGAGGTGTTTTGTGGAATAAATTGGAATGTGGTGAAATGCGACGCAATGATGGGTGTCTGAGTGGTCTGGAAACGAATGGAGCCTTCCTTGACGGATTGGAAAGCAATAGAACGAGGTGGAATTGTGCGGAAAGGACTGGAATGTTGTGGGATGGTGTGAAATAGGGTTTAATGTGATGCAATAGAGGGTTCCTGAGTACTTTCTTAGCGAAGGCTGCCTTCTTTCACGCAATGGAACACAACAGAACGTTGTGGACTGCTGCAGAATGGAGTGGAATGTTGTGGAATGGAGTGGAATGGGGAGGAATGTGACGCAATTGACAGTTCAGGGTGTTTTGGAAGCGAATGAAGGCTTCTTTGATGGCATGTAACGCAATAGAATGCGGTGGATGTTGTGGAACGGAGTTTAATTTTGTGGAATAAAGTGGAATGGGTGGAAATGTGACGCAATACAGGGTGTCTGAGTGGTTTGGAAACGAACGGGGCCTTCTTTGATGGAATGGAAAGCAATAGGACATGGTTGAATTTTGTGGAAAGGAGCGGAATGTTGTGGGATGGCGTGAAATGCGGTTTAAAGAGAAGCAAAAGATTGCTCCTGAATTGTTTATTAGCGAATGCTGCCTTCTTTGGTGAAATGTGGTGCAACAGAACGTTGCGGAATGTTGCAGAATGGAGTGGAATGTTGTGAATTGGAGTGGAATGGGGTGTAATTTGATGCAACAGACGGTTCCTGAGTGGTTTGGAAGTGGATGCTGCCTTCTTTGATGGAGGAGAACGCAACAGAACGTTGTGGAATGTTGTGGAATGTTGTGGAATGGCGTGAAATCGGGTTCAATGTGACACGGTAGAGAGTTCCTGAGTTGTTTCTTAGCGAATGCTGCCTTCTTTGACGCAATGCTATGCAACAGAACGTTGTGGAATGGAGTGGAATGTCGTGAAATGGAGTGGAGTGGGGTATAATGTGGTGCAATAGAGGGAAGCTGAGCGGTTTAGAGTAGAATGGAGACTTCCTTGATGGAATGGGAAACAATGCAACGTGACGGACTGTTGGATAATGAAGTAGAATGTTGTGGACTGGAGACGAATGGGGTTTAATGTGATGCAGTAGATTTTCCTGAGTGTTTTAAGAGAATGTCTGTGTGTGCATGTGTATGCTCTTGTGGGTTTGATTGGGTTAGAGTGTGTGAGTGTGAGAGGGTGTGAGTGTGTGTGACAGTGTGTGAGTGTGTGTGAGTGTGTATGTGTGTGAGGGGCTCTGTGTGAGTGAAGGAGAGTGTGTTTGTGAGCATGTTGGTTTGAGAGTGGGAACTTGACTCTGAGTGAGAGACTGTGTGTGTTTGACGGGGAATGTGCATGTTAGTGTGGGTGGAAGTGTGTGTGGCTGTGCAGGTGTGAGTGTGTGTGTGCGAATTGTGTGTTTGAATGTGTGAGAGTGCGTGAGTGTGTGTATGTGAGTGAGAGTGTGTGAGATTGTGTGATTCACGATGTGTCTGAGTGGGACTGACTGTGTTTGAGTGTGAGTGTGTCCGTCTATGAGTGTGTGTGTGAGAGTGAGTGTGCACGTGAGTGAGGGGCTGTGTGTGTGTATGCACGTGTGTGTTTCTGTGAGTCTGTGTGTGTGCGAGTGTGTGAGTGTGTTTGGGTTAGTAGGTGTGTGAGTAGGAGTGAGTGTTTGTGAGTGAGTATACAAGACTTGTGTGATTGTGTGAGATTGCGTGTGTGTCATAGTGTGTGAGTGAGTGTGTGTGAGTGGGCGTGTTTCAGAGTGTGTGGGGGTGTTTTTGTGTGTGATTTCGTGAGTGTGTGAGCGAGGTTGCGGGACTGTGTGAGTGTCTGTGTGTTTGTGTGAGTGTGAGTGTGAGGGGAATGGGGTGAAATATGGTACAACAAAGGGTGCCTGAGAGGTTTGGAATGGAAACGAGCCTTCTCTGACAGAATGGAACGCAATAGAAGGTGGTGGGAGACGACGGATAGGAGTGCAATGTTGTACCATGGATTGGAATGTGGTGTATTGTGAAGCAATAGATGGTTTCTGTGTGTTTTGGAAGAGAATGGATCCCTCTTCGACGGAATGAAAGGATTTTCTCGGAATGGAGAGGTGTTTTGTGGAATAAATTGGAATGTGGTGAAATGCGGCGCAATGATGGGTGTCTGAGTGGTTTGGAAACGAATGGAGCCTTCCTTGACGGATTGGAAAGCAATAGAACGAGGTGGAATTGTGCGGAAAGGACTGGAATGTTGTGGGATGGTGTGAAATAGGGTTTAATGTGATGCAATAGAGGGCTCCTGAGTACTTTCTTAGCGAAGGCTGCCTTCTTTCACGCAATGGAACACAACAGAACGTTGTGGACTGCTGCAGAATGGAGTGGAATGTTGTGGAATGGAGTGGAATGGGTAGGAATGTGACGCAATTGACAGTTCAGGGTGTTTTGGAAGCGAATGAAGGCTTCTTTGATGGCATGTAACGCAATAGAATGCGGTGGATGTTGTGGAATGGAGTTTAATTTTGTGGAATAAAGTGGAGTGGGTGGAAATGTGACGCAATACAGGGTGTCTGAGTGGTTTGGAAACGAACGGGGCCTTCTTTGATGGAATGGAAAGCAATAGGACATGGTGGAATTTTGTGGAAAGGAGCGGGATGTTGTGGGATGGCGTGAAATGCGGTTTAAAGAGAAGCAAAAGATTGCTCCTGAATTGTTTATTAGCGAATGCTGCCTTCTTTGGTGAAATGTGGTGCAACAGAACGTTGCGGAATGTTGCAGAATGGAGTGGAATGTTGTGAATTGGAGTGGAATGGGGTGTAATTTGATGCAACAGACGGTTCCTGAGTGGTTTGGAAGTGGATGCTGCCTTCTTTGATGGAGGAGAACGCAACAGAACGTTGTGGAATGTTGTGGAATGTTGTGGAATGGCGTGAAATCGGGTTCAATGTGACACGGTAGAGAGTTCCTGAGTTGTTTCTTAGCGAATGCTGCCTTCTTTGACGCAATGCTATGCAACAGAACGTTGTGGAATGGAGTGGAATGTCGTGAAATGGAGTGGAGTGGGGTATAATGTGGTGCAATAGAGGGAAGCTGAGCGGTTTAGAGTAGAATGGAGACTTCCTTGATGGAATGGGAAACAATGCAACGTGACGGACTGTTGGATAATGAAGTAGAATGTTGTGGACTGGAGACGAATGGGGTTTAATGTGATGCAGTAGATTTTCCTGAGTGTTTTAAGAGAATGTCTGTGTGTGCATGTGTATGCTCTTGTGGGTTTGATTGGGTTAGAGTGTGTGAGTGTGAGAGGGTGTGAGTGTGTGTGACAGTGTGTGAGTGTGTGTGAGTGTGTATGTGTGTGAGGGGCTCTGTGTGAGTGAAGGAGAGTGTGTTTGTGAGCATGTTGGTTTGAGAGTGGGAACTTGACTCTGAGTGAGTGACTGTGTGTGTTTGACGGGGAATGTGCATGTTAGTGTGGGTGGAAGTGTGTGTGGCTGTGCAGGTGTGAGTGTGTGTGTGCGAATTGTGTGTTTGAATGTGTGAGAGTGCGTGAGTGTGTGTATGTGAGTGAGAGTGTGTGAGATTGTGTGATTCACGATGTGTCTGAGTGGGACTGACTGTGTTTGAGTGTGAGTGTGTCCGTCTATGAGTGTGTGTGTGAGAGTGAGTGTGCACGTGGGTGAGGGGCTGTGTGTGTGTATGCACGTGTGTGTTTCTGTGAGTCTGTGTGTGTGCGAGTGTGTGAGTGTGTTTGGGTTAGTAGGTGTGTGAGTAGGAGTGAGTGTTTGTGAGTGAGTATACAAGACTTGTGTGATTGTGTGAGATTGCGTGTGTGTCATAGTGTGTGAGTGAGTGTGTGTGAGTGGGCGTGTTTCAGAGTGTGTGGGGGTGTTTTTGTGTGTGATTTCGTGAGTGTGTGAGCGAGGTTGCGGGACTGTGTGAGTGTCTGTGTGTTTGTGTGAGTGTGACTGTGAGGGGAATGGGGTGAAATATGGTACAACAAAGGGTGCCTGAGAGGTTTGGAATGGAAACGAGCCTTCTCTGACAGAATGGAACGCAATAGAAGGTGGTGGGAGACGACGGATAGGAGTGCAATGTTGTGGCATGGATTGGAATGTGGTGTATTGTGAAGCAATAGATGGTTTCTGTGTGTTTTGGAAGAGAATGGATCCCTCTTCGACGGAATGAAAGGATTTTCTCGGAATGGAGAGGTGTTTTGTGGAATAAATTGGAATGTGGTGAAATGCGGCGCAATGATGGGTGTCTGAGTGGTTTGGAAACGAATGGAGCCTTCCTTGACGGATTGGAAAGCAATAGAACGAGGTGGAATTGTCCGGAAAGGACTGGAATGTTGTGGGATGGTGTGAAATAGGGTTTAATGTGATGCAATAGAGGGCTCCTGAGTACTTTCTTAGCGAAGGCTGCCTTCTTTCACGCAATGGAACACAACAGAACGTTGTGGACTGCTGCAGAATGGAGTGGAATGTTGTGGAATGGAGTGGAATGGGGAGGAATGTGACGCAATTGACAGTTCAGGGTGTTTTGGAAGCGAATGAAGGCTTCTTTGATGGCATGTAACGCAATAGAATGCGGTGGATGTTGTGGAATGGAGTTTAATTTTGTGGAATAAAGTGGAATGGGTGGAAATGTGACGCAATACAGGGTGTCTGAGTGGTTTGGAAACGAACGGGGCCTTCTTTGATGGAATGGAAAGCAATAGGACATGGTGGAATTTTGTGGAAAGGAGCGGGATGTTGTGGGATGGCGTGAAATGCGGTTTAAAGAGAAGCAAAAGATTGCTCCTGAATTGTTTATTAGCGAATGCTGCCTTCTTTGGTGAAATGTGGTGCAACAGAACGTTGCGGAATGTTGCAGAATGGAGTGGAATGTTGTGAATTGGAGTGGAATGGGGTGTAATTTGATGCAACAGACGGTTCCTGAGTGGTTTGGAAGTGGATGCTGCCTTCTTTGATGGAGGAGAACGCAACAGAACGTTGTGGAATGTTGTGGAATGTTGTGGAATGGCGTGAAATCGGGTTCAATGTGACACGGTAGAGAGTTCCTGAGTTGTTTCTTAGCGAATGCTGCCTTCTTTGACGCAATGCTATGCAACAGAACGTTGTGGAATGGAGTGGAATGTCGTGAAATGGAGTGGAGTGGGGTATAATGTGGTGCAATAGAGGGAAGCTGAGCGGTTTAGAGTAGAATGGAGACTTCCTTGATGGAATGGGAAACAATGCAACGTGACGGACTGTTGGATAATGAAGTAGAATGTTGTGGACTGGAGACGAATGGGGTTTAATGTGATGCAGTAGATTTTCCTGAGTGTTTTAAGAGAATGTCTGTGTGTGCATGTGTATGCTCTTGTGGGTTTGATTGGGTTAGAGTGTGTGAGTGTGAGAGGGTGTGAGTGTGTGTGACAGTGTGTGAGTGTGTGTGAGTGTGTATGTGTGTGAGGGGCTCTGTGTGAGTGAAGGAGAGTGTGTTTGTGAGCATGTTGGTTTGAGAGTGGGAACTTGACTCTGAGTGAGTGACTGTGTGTGTTTGACGGGGAATGTGCATGTTAGTGTGGGTGGAAGTGTGTGTGGCTGTGCAGGTGTGAGTGTGTGTGTGCGAATTGTGTGTTTGAATGTGTGAGAGTGCGTGAGTGTGTGTATGTGAGTGAGAGTGTGTGAGATTGTGTGATTCACGATGTGTCTGAGTGGGCCTGACTGTGTTTGAGTGTGAGTGTGTCCGTCTATGAGTGTGTGTGTGAGAGTGAGTGTGCACGTGGGTGAGGGGCTGTGTGTGTGTATGCACGTGTGTGTTTCTGTGAGTCTGTGTGTGTGCGAGTGTGTGAGTGTGTTGGGGTTAGTAGGTGTGGGAGTAGGAGTGAGCGTTTGTGAGTGAGTATACAAGACTTGCGCGATTGTGTGAGATTGCGTGTGTGTCATAGTGTGTGAGTGAGGGTGTGTGAGTGGCCGTGTTTCAGAGTGTGTGGGGGTGTTTTTGTGTGTGATTTCGTGAGTGTGTGAGCGAGGTTGCGGGACTGTGTGAGTGTCTGTGTGTTTGTGTGAGTGTGACTGTGAGGGGAATGGGGTGAAATATGGTACAACAAAGGGTGCCTGAGAGGTTTGGAATGGAAACGAGCCTTCTCTGACAGAATGGAAAGCAATAGAAGGTGGTGGGAGACGACGGATAGGAGTGCAATGTTGTGGCATGGATTGGAATGTGGTGTATTGTGAAGCAATAGATGGTTTCTGTGTGTTTTGGAAGAGAATGGATCCCTCTTCGACGGAATGAAAGGATTTTCTCGGAATGGAGAGGTGTTTTGTGGAATAAATTGGAATGTGTTGAAATGCGACGCAATGATGGGTGTCTGAGTGGTTTGGAAACGAATGTAGCCTTCCTTGACGGATTGGAAAGCAATAGAACGAGGTGGAATTGTGCGGAAAGGCCTGGAATGTTGTGGGATGGTGTGAAATAGGGTTTAATGTGATGCAATAGAGGGCTCCTGAGTACTTTCTTAGCGAAGGCTGCCTTCTTTCACGCAATGGAACACAACAGAACGTTGTGGACTGCTGCAGAATGGAGTGGAATGTTGTGGAATGGAGTGGAATGGGGAGGAATGTGACGCAATTGACAGTTCAGGGTGTTTTGGAAGCGAATGAAGGCTTCTTTGATGGCATGTAACGCAATAGAATGCGGTGGATGTTGTGGAATGGAGTTTAATTTTGTGGAATAAAGTGGAATGGGTGGAAATGTGACGCAATACAGGGTGTCTGAGTGGTTTGGAAACGAACGGGGCCTTCTTTGATGGAATGGAAAGCAATAGGACATGGTGGAATTTTGTGGAAAGGAGCGGGATGTTGTGTAATGGCGTGAAATGCGGTTTAAAGAGAAGCAAAAGATTGCTCCTGAATTGTTTATTAGCGAATGCTGCCTTCTTTGGTGAAATGTGGTGCAACAGAACGTTGCGGAATGTTGCAGAATGGAGTGGAATGTTGTGAATTGGAGTGGAATGGGGTGTAATTTGATGCAACAGACGGTTCCTGAGTGGTTTGGAAGTGGATGCTGCCTTCTTTGATGGAGGAGAACGCAACAGAACGTTGTGGAATGTTGTGGAATGTTGTGGAATGGCGTGAAATCGGGTTCAATGTGACACGGTAGAGAGTTCCTGAGTTGTTTCTTAGCGAATGCTGCCTTCTTTGACGCAATGCTATGCAACAGAACGTTGTGGAATGGAGTGGAATGTCGTGAAATGGAGTGGAGTGGGGTATAATGTGGTGCAATAGAGGGAAGCTGAGCGGTTTAGAGTAGAATGGAGACTTCCTTGATGGAATGGGAAACAATGCAACGTGACGGACTGTTGGATAATGAAGTAGAATGTTGTGGACTGGAGACGAATGGGGTTTAATGTGATGCAGTAGATTTTCCTGAGTGTTTTAAGAGAATGTCTGTGTGTGCATGTGTATGCTCTTGTGGGTTTGATTGGGTTAGAGTGTGTGAGTGTGAGAGGGTGTGAGTGTGTGTGACAGTGTGTGAGTGTGTGTGAGTGTGTATGTGTGTGAGGGGCTCTGTGTGAGTGAAGGAGAGTGTGTTTGTGAGCATGTTGGTTTGAGAGTGGGAACTTGACTCTGAGTGAGTGACTGTGTGTGTTTGACGGGGAATGTGCATGTTAGTGTGGGTGGAAGTGTGTGTGGCTGTGCAGGTGTGAGTGTGTGTGTGCGAATTGTGTGTTTGAATGTGTGAGAGTGCGTGAGTGTGTGTATGTGAGTGAGAGTGTGTGAGATTGTGTGATTCACGATGTGTCTGAGTGGGACTGACTGTGTTTGAGTGTGAGTGTGTCCGTCTATGAGTGTGTGTGTGAGAGTGAGTGTGCACGTGGGTGAGGGGCTGTGTGTGTGTATGCACGTGTGTGTTTCTGTGAGTCTGTGTGTGTGCGAGTGTGTGAGTGTGTTGGGGTTAGTAGGTGTGTGGGTAGGAGTGAGTGTTTGTGAGTGAGTATACAAGACTTGTGTGATTGTGTGAGATTGCGTGTGTGTCATAGTGTGTGAGTGAGTGTGTGTGAGTGGGCGTGTTTCAGAGTGTGTGGGGGTGTTTTTGTGTGTGATTTCGTGAGTGTGTGAGCGAGGTTGCGGGACTGTGTGAGTGTCTGTGTGTTTGTGTGAGTGTGACTGTGAGGGGAATGGGGTGAAATATGGTACAACAAAGGGTGCCTGAGAGGTTTGGAATGGAAACGAGCCTTCTCTGACAGAATGGAACGCAATAGAAGGTGGTGGGAGACGACGGATAGGAGTGCAATGTTGTGGCATGGATTGGAATGTGGTGTATTGTGAAGCAATAGATGGTTTCTGTGTGTTTTGGAAGAGAATGGATCCCTCTTCGACGGAATGAAAGGATTTTCTCGGAATGGAGAGGTGTTTTGTGGAATAAATTGGAATGTGGTGAAATGCGGCGCAATGATGGGTGTCTGAGTGGTTTGGAAACGAATGGAGCCTTCCTTGACGGATTGGAAAGCAATAGAACGAGGTGGAATTGTGCGGAAAGGACTGGAATGTTGTGGGATGGTGTGAAATAGGGTTTAATGTGATGCAATAGAGGGCTCCTGAGTACTTTCTTAGCGAAGGCTGCCTTCTTTCACGCAATGGAACACAACAGAACGTTGTGGACTGCTGCAGAATGGAGTGGAATGTTGTGGAATGGAGTGGAATGGGGAGGAATGTGACGCAATTGACAGTTCAGGGTGTTTTGGAAGCGAATGAAGGCTTCTTTGATGGCATGTAACGCAATAGAATGCGGTGGATGTTGTGGAATGGAGTTTAATTTTGTGGAATAAAGTGGAATGGGTGGAAATGTGACGCAATACAGGGTGTCTGAGTGGTTTGGAAACGAACGGGGCCTTCTTTGATGGAATGGAAAGCAATAGGACATGGTGGAATTTTGTGGAAAGGAGCGGGATGTTGTGGGATGGCGTGAAATGCGGTTTAAAGAGAAGCAAAAGATTGCTCCTGAATTGTTTATTAGCGAATGCTGCCTTCTTTGGTGAAATGTGGTGCAACAGAACGTTGCGGAATGTTGCAGAATGGAGTGGAATGTTGTGAATTGGAGTGGAATGGGGTGTAATTTGATGCAACAGACGGTTCCTGAGTGGTTTGGAAGTGGATGCTGCCTTCTTTGATGGAGGAGAACGCAACAGAACGTTGTGGAATGTTGTGGAATGTTGTGGAATGGCGTGAAATCGGGTTCAATGTGACACGGTAGAGAGTTCCTGAGTTGTTTCTTAGCGAATGCTGCCTTCTTTGACGCAATGCTATGCAACAGAACGTTGTGGAATGGAGTGGAATGTCGTGAAATGGAGTGGAGTGGGGTATAATGTGGTGCAATAGAGGGAAGCTGAGCGGTTTAGAGTAGAATGGAGACTTCCTTGATGGAATGGGAAACAATGCAACGTGACGGACTGTTGGATAATGAAGTAGAATGTTGTGGACTGGAGACGAATGGGGTTTAATGTGATGCAGTAGATTTTCCTGAGTGTTTTAAGAGAATGTCTGTGTGTGCATGTGTATGCTCTTGTGGGTTTGATTGGGTTAGAGTGTGTGAGTGTGAGAGGGTGTGAGTGTGTGTGACAGTGTGTGAGTGTGTGTGAGTGTGTATGTGTGTGAGGGGCTCTGTGTGAGTGAAGGAGAGTGTGTTTGTGAGCATGTTGGTTTGAGAGTGGGAACTTGACTCTGAGTGAGTGACTGTGTGTGTTTGACGGGGAATGTGCATGTTAGTGTGGGTGGAAGTGTGTGTGGCTGTGCAGGTGTGAGTGTGTGTGTGCGAATTGTGTGTTTGAATGTGTGAGAGTGCGTGAGTGTGTGTATGTGAGTGAGAGTGTGTGAGATTGTGTGATTCACGATGTGTCTGAGTGGGACTGACTGTGTTTGAGTGTGAGTGTGTCCGTCTATGAGTGTGTGTGTGAGAGTGAGTGTGCACGTGGGTGAGGGGCTGTGTGTGTGTATGCACGTGTGTGTTTCTGTGAGTCTGTGTGTGTGCGAGTGTGTGAGTGTGTTGGGGTTAGTAGGTGTGTGAGTAGGAGTGAGTGTTTGTGAGTGAGTATACAAGACTTGTGTGATTGTGTGAGATTGCGTGTGTGTCATAGTGTGTGAGTGAGTGTGTGTGAGTGGGCGTGTTTCAGAGTGTGTGGGGGTGTTTTTGTGTGTGATTTCGTGAGTGTGTGAGCGAGGTTGCGGGACTGTGTGAGTGTCTGTGTGTTTGTGTGAGTGTGACTGTGAGGGGAATGGGGTGAAATATGGTACAACAAAGGGTGCCTGAGAGGTTTGGAATGGAAACGAGCCTTCTCTGACAGAATGGAACGCAATAGAAGGTGGTGGGAGACGACGGATAGGAGTGCAATGTTGTGGCATGGATTGGAATGTGGTGTATTGTGAAGCAATAGATGGTTTCTGTGTGTTTTGGAAGAGAATGGATCACTCTTCGACGGAATGAAAGGATTTTCTCGGAATGGAGAGGTGTTTTGTGGAATAAATTGGAATGTGGTGAAATGCGACGCAATGATGGGTGTCTGAGTGGTTTGGAAACGAATGGAGCCTTCCTTGACGGATTGGAAAGCAATAGAACGAGGTGGAATTGTGCGGAAAGGCCTGGAATGTTGTGGGATGGTGTGAAATAGGGTTTAATGTGATGCAATAGAGGGCTCCTGAGTACTTTCTTAGCGAAGGCTGCCTTCTTTCACGCAATGGAACACAACAGAACGTTGTGGACTGCTGCAGAATGGAGTGGAATGTTGTGGAATGGAGTGGAATGGGGAGGAATGTGACGCAATTGACAGTTCAGGGTGTTTTGGAAGCGAATGAAGGCTTCTTTGATGGCATGTAACGCAATAGAATGCGGTGGATGTTGTGGAATGGAGTTTAATTTTGTGGAATAAAGTGGAATGGGTGGAAATGTGACGCGATACAGGGTGTCTGAGTGGTTTGGAAACGAACGGGGCCTTCTTTGATGGAATGGAAAGCAATAGGACATGGTGGAATTTTGTGGAAAGGAGCGGGATGTTGTGGGATGGCGTGAAATGCGGTTTAAAGAGAAGCAAAAGATTGCTCCTGAATTGTTTATTAGCGAATGCTGCCTTCTTTGGTGAAATGTGGTGCAACAGAACGTTGCGGAATGTTGCAGAATGGAGTGGAATGTTGTGAATTGGAGTGGAATGGGGTGTAATTTGATGCAACAGACGGTTCCTGAGTGGTTTGGAAGTGGATGCTGCCTTCTTTGATGGAGGAGAACGCAACAGAACGTTGTGGAATGTTGTGGAATGTTGTGGAATGGCGTGAAATCGGGTTCAATGTGACACGGTAGAGAGTTCCTGAGTTGTTTCTTAGCGAATGCTGCCTTCTTTGACGCAATGCTATGCAACAGAACGTTGTGGAATGGAGTGGAATGTCGTGAAATGGAGTGGAGTGGGGTATAATGTGGTGCAATAGAGGGAAGCTGAGCGGTTTAGAGTAGAATGGAGACTTCCTTGATGGAATGGGAAACAATGCAACGTGACGGACTGTTGGATAATGAAGTAGAATGTTGTGGACTGGAGACGAATGGGGTTTAATGTGATGCAGTAGATTTTCCTGAGTGTTTTAAGAGAATGTCTGTGTGTGCATGTGTATGCTCTTGTGGGTTTGATTGGGTTAGAGTGTGTGAGTGTGAGAGGGTGTGAGTGTGTGTGACAGTGTGTGAGTGTGTGTGAGTGTGTATGTGTGTGAGGGGCTCTGTGTGAGTGAAGGAGAGTGTGTTTGTGAGCATGTTGGTTTGAGAGTGGGAACTTGACTCTGAGTGAGTGACTGTGTGTGTTTGACGGGGAATGTGCATGTTAGTGTGGGTGGAAGTGTGTGTGGCTGTGCAGGTGTGAGTGTGCGTGTGCGAATTGTGTGTTTGAATGTGTGAGAGTGCGTGAGTGTGTGTATGTGAGTGAGAGTGTGTGAGATTGTGTGATTCACGATGTGTCTGAGTGGGACTGACTGTGTTTGAGTGTGAGTGTGTCCGTCTATGAGTGTGTGTGTGAGAGTGAGTGTGCACGTGGGTGAGGGGCTGTGTGTGTGTATGCACGTGTGTGTTTCTGTGAGTCTGTGTGTGTGCGAGTGTGTGAGTGTGTTGGGGTTAGTAGGTGTGTGAGTAGGAGTGAGTGTTTGTGAGTGAGTATACAAGACTTGTGTGATTGTGTGAGATTGCGTGTGTGTCATAGTGTGTGAGTGAGTGTGTGTGAGTGGGCGTGTTTCAGAGTGTGTGGGGGTGTTTTTGTGTGTGATTTCGTGAGTGTGTGAGCGAGGTTGCGGGACTGTGTGAGTGTCTGTGTGTTTGTGTGAGTGTGACTGTGAGGGGAATGGGGTGAAATATGGTACAACAAAGGGTGCCTGAGAGGTTTGGAATGGAAACGAGCCTTCTCTGACAGAATGGAAAGCAATAGAAGGTGGTGGGAGACGACGGATAGGAGTGCAATGTTGTGGCATGGATTGGAATGTGGTGTATTGTGAAGCAATAGATGGTTTCTGTGTGTTTTGGAAGAGAATGGATCCCTCTTCGACGGAATGAAAGGATTTTCTCGGAATGGAGAGGTGTTTTGTGGAATAAATTGGAATGTGGTGAAATGCGACGCAATGATGGGTGTCTGAGTGGTTTGGAAACGAATGGAGCCTTCCTTGACGGATTGGAAAGCAATAGAACGAGGTGGAATTGTGCGGAAAGGCCTGGAATGTTGTGGGATGGTGTGAAATAGGGTTTAATGTGATGCAATAGAGGGCTCCTGAGTACTTTCTTAGCGAAGGCTGCCTTCTTTCACGCAATGGAACACAACAGAACGTTGTGGACTGCTGCAGAATGGAGTGGAATGTTGTGGAATGGAGTGGAATGGGGAGGAATGTGACGCAATTGACAGTTCAGGGTGTTTTGGAAGCGAATGAAGGCTTCTTTGATGGCATGTAACGCAATAGAATGCGGTGGATGTTGTGGAATGGAGTTTAATTTTGTGGAATAAAGTGGAATGGGTGGAAATGTGACGCAATACAGGGTGTCTGAGTGGTTTGGAAACGAACGGGGCCTTCTTTGATGAAATGGAAAGCAATAGGACATGGTGGAATTTTGTGGAAAGGAGCGGGATGTTGTGGGATGGCGTGAAATGCGGTTTAAAGAGAAGCAAAAGATTGCTCCTGAATTGTTTATTAGCGAATGCTGCCTTCTTTGGTGAAATGTGGTGCAACAGAACGTTGCGGAATGTTGCAGAATGGAGTGGAATGTTGTGAATTGGAGTGGAATGGGGTGTAATTTGATGCAACAGACGGTTCCTGAGTGGTTTGGAAGTGGATGCTGCCTTCTTTGATGGAGGAGAACGCAACAGAACGTTGTGGAATGTTGTGGAATGTTGTGGAATGGCGTGAAATCGGGTTCAATGTGACACGGTAGAGAGTTCCTGAGTTGTTTCTTAGCGAATGCTGCCTTCTTTGACGCAATGCTATGCAACAGAACGTTGTGGAATGGAGTGGAATGTCGTGAAATGGAGTGGAGTGGGGTATAATGTGGTGCAATAGAGGGAAGCTGAGCGGTTTAGAGTAGAATGGAGACTTCCTTGATGGAATGGGAAACAATGCAACGTGACGGACTGTTGGATAATGAAGTAGAATGTTGTGGACTGGAGACGAATGGGGTTTAATGTGATGCAGTAGATTTTCCTGAGTGTTTTAAGAGAATGTCTGTGTGTGCATGTGTATGCTCTTGTGGGTTTGATTGGGTTAGAGTGTGTGAGTGTGAGAGGGTGTGAGTGTGTGTGACAGTGTGTGAGTGTGTGTGAGTGTGTATGTGTGTGAGGGGCTCTGTGTGAGTGAAGGAGAGTGTGTTTGTGAGCATGTTGGTTTGAGAGTGGGAACTTGACTCTGAGTGAGTGACTGTGTGTGTTTGACGGGGAATGTGCATGTTAGTGTGGGTGGAAGTGTGTGTGGCTGTGCAGGTGTGAGTGTGTGTGTGCGAATTGTGTGTTTGAATGTGTGAGAGTGCGTGAGTGTGTGTATGTGAGTGAGAGTGTGTGAGATTGTGTGATTCACGATGTGTCTGAGTGGGACTGACTGTGTTTGAGTGTGAGTGTGTCCGTCTATGAGTGTGTGTGTGAGAGTGAGTGTGCACGTGGGTGAGGGGCTGTGTGTGTGTATGCACGTGTGTGTTTCTGTGAGTCTGTGTGTGTGCGAGTGTGTGAGTGTGTTGGGGTTAGTAGGTGTGTGAGTAGGAGTGAGTGTTTGTGAGTGAGTATACAAGACTTGTGTGATTGTGTGAGATTGCGTGTGTGTCATAGTGTGTGAGTGAGTGTGTGTGAGTGGGCGTGTTTCAGAGTGTGTGGGGGTGTATTTGTGTGTGATTTCGTGAGTGTGTGAGCGAGGTTGCGGGACTGTGTGAGTGTCTGTGTGTTTGTGTGAGTGTGACTGTGAGGGGAATGGGGTGAAATATGGTACAACAAAGGGTGCCTGAGAGGTTTGGAATGGAAACGAGCCTTCTCTGACAGAATGGAAAGCAATAGAAGGTGGTGGGAGACGACGGATAGGAGTGCAATGTTGTGGCATGGATTGGAATGTGGTGTATTGTGAAGCAATAGATGGTTTCTGTGTGTTTTGGAAGAGAATGGATCCCTCTTCGACGGAATGAAAGGATTTTCTCGGAATGGAGAGGTGTTTTGTGGAATAAATTGGAATGTGGTGAAATGCGACGCAATGATGGGTGTCTGAGTGGTTTGGAAACGAATGTAGCCTTCCTTGACGGATTGGAAAGCAATAGAACGAGGTGGAATTGTGCGGAAAGGCCTGGAATGTTGTGGGATGGTGTGAAATAGGGTTTAATGTGATGCAATAGAGGGCTCCTGAGTACTTTCTTAGCGAAGGCTGCCTTCTTTCACGCAATGGAACACAACAGAACGTTGTGGACTGCTGCAGAATGGAGTGGAATGTTGTGGAATGGAGTGGAATGGGGAGGAATGTGACGCAATTGACAGTTCAGGGTGTTTTGGAAGCGAATGAAGGCTTCTTTGATGGCATGTAACGCAATAGAATGCGGTGGATGTTGTGGAATGGAGTTTAATTTTGTGGAATAAAGTGGAATGGGTGGAAATGTGACGCAATACAGGGTGTCTGAGTGGTTTGGAAACGAACGGGGCCTTCTTTGATGGAATGGAAAGCAATAGGACATGGTGGAATTTTGTGGAAAGGAGCGGGATGTTGTGGGATGGCGTGAAATGCGGTTTAAAGAGAAGCAAAAGATTGCTCCTGAATTGTTTATTAGCGAATGCTGCCTTCTTTGGTGAAATGTGGTGCAACAGAACGTTGCGGAATGTTGCAGAATGGAGTGGAATGTTGTGAATTGGAGTGGAATGGGGTGTAATTTGATGCAACAGACGGTTCCTGAGTGGTTTGGAAGTGGATGCTGCCTTCTTTGATGGAGGAGAACGCAACAGAACGTTGTGGAATGTTGTGGAATGTTGTGGAATGGCGTGAAATCGGGTTCAATGTGACACGGTAGAGAGTTCCTGAGTTGTTTCTTAGCGAATGCTGCCTTCTTTGACGCAATGCTATGCAACAGAACGTTGTGGAATGGAGTGGAATGTCGTGAAATGGAGTGGAGTGGGGTATAATGTGGTGCAATAGAGGGAAGCTGAGCGGTTTAGAGTAGAATGGAGACTTCCTTGATGGAATGGGAAACAATGCAACGTGACGGACTGTTGGATAATGAAGTAGAATGTTGTGGACTGGAGACGAATGGGGTTTAATGTGATGCAGTAGATTTTCCTGAGTGTTTTAAGAGAATGTCTGTGTGTGCATGTGTATGCTCTTGTGGGTTTGATTGGGTTAGAGTGTGTGAGTGTGAGAGGGTGTGAGTGTGTGTGACAGTGTGTGAGTGTGTGTGAGTGTGTATGTGTGTGAGGGGCTCTGTGTGAGTGAAGGAGAGTGTGTTTGTGAGCATGTTGGTTTGAGAGTGGGAACTTGACTCTGAGTGAGTGACTGTGTGTGTTTGACGGGGAATGTGCATGTTAGTGTGGGTGGAAGTGTGTGTGGCTGTGCAGGTGTGAGTGTGTGTGTGCGAATTGTGTGTTTGAATGTGTGAGAGTGCGTGAGTGTGTGTATGTGAGTGAGAGTGTGTGAGATTGTGTGATTCACGATGTGTCTGAGTGGGACTGACTGTGTTTGAGTGTGAGTGTGTCCGTCTATGAGTGTGTGTGTGAGAGTGAGTGTGCACGTGGGTGAGGGGCTGTGTGTGTGTATGCACGTGTGTGTTTCTGTGAGTCTGTGTGTGTGCGAGTGTGTGAGTGTGTTGGGGTTAGTAGGTGTGTGAGTAGGAGTGAGTGTTTGTGAGTGAGTATACAAGACTTGTGTGATTGTGTGAGATTGCGTGTGTGTCATAGTGTGTGAGTGAGTGTGTGTGAGTGGGCGTGTTTCAGAGTGTGTGGGGGTGTTTTTGTGTGTGATTTCGTGAGTGTGTGAGCGAGGTTGCGGGACTGTGTGAGTGTCTGTGTGTTTGTGTGAGTGTGACTGTGAGGGGAATGGGGTGAAATATGGTACAACAAAGGGTGCCTGAGAGGTTTGGAATGGAAACGAGCCTTCTCTGACAGAATGGAACGCAATAGAAGGTGGTGGGAGACGACGGATAGGAGTGCAATGTTGTGGCATGGATTGGAATGTGGTGTATTGTGAAGCAATAGATGGTTTCTGTGTGTTTTGGAAGAGAATGGATCCCTCTTCGACGGAATGAAAGGATTTTCTCGGAATGGAGAGGTGTTTTGTGGAATAAATTGGAATGTGGTGAAATGCGGCGCAATGATGGGTGTCTGAGTGGTTTGGAAACGAATGGAGCCTTCCTTGACGGATTGGAAAGCAATAGAACGAGGTGGAATTGTGCGGAAAGGCCTGGAATGTTGTGGGATGGTGTGAAATAGGGTTTAATGTGATGCAATAGAGGGCTCCTGAGTACTTTCTTAGCGAAGGCTGCCTTCTTTCACGCA
This sequence comes from Manis javanica, assembly GCF_040802235.1. Taxonomy (NCBI): domain Eukaryota; kingdom Metazoa; phylum Chordata; class Mammalia; order Pholidota; family Manidae; genus Manis; species Manis javanica. Next base: position 77,845,888 of record NC_133163.1, read on the forward strand.
ATGGAACACAACAGAACGTTGTGGACTGCTGCAGAATGGAGTGGAATGTTGTGGAATGGAGTGGAATGGGGAGGAATGTGACGCAATTGACAGTTCAGGGTGTTTTGGAAGCGAATGAAGGCTTCTTTGATGGCATGTAACGCAATAGAATGCGGTGGATGTTGTGGAATGGAGTTTAATTTTGTGGAATAAAGTGGAATGGGTGGAAATGTGACGCAATACAGGGTGTCTGAGTGGTTTGGAAACGAACGGGGCCTTCTTTGATGGAATGGAAAGCAATAGGACATGGTGGAATTTTGTGGAAAGGAGCGGGATGTTGTGGGATGGCGTGAAATGCGGTTTAAAGAGAAGCAAAAGATTGCTCCTGAATTGTTTATTAGCGAATGCTGCCTTCTTTGGTGAAATGTGGTGCAACAGAACGTTGCGGAATGTTGCAGAATGGAGTGGAATGTTGTGAATTGGAGTGGAATGGGGTGTAATTTGATGCAACAGACGGTTCCTGAGTGGTTTGGAAGTGGATGCTGCCTTCTTTGATGGAGGAGAACGCAACAGAACGTTGTGGAATGTTGTGGAATGTTGTGGAATGGCGTGAAATCGGGTTCAATGTGACACGGTAGAGAGTTCCTGAGTTGTTTCTTAGCGAATGCTGCCTTCTTTGACGCAATGCTATGCAACAGAACGTTGTGGAATGGAGTGGAATGTCGTGAAATGGAGTGGAGTGGGGTATAATGTGGTGCAATAGAGGGAAGCTGAGCGGTTTAGAGTAGAATGGAGACTTCCTTGATGGAATGGGAAACAATGCAACGTGACGGACTGTTGGATAATGAAGTAGAATGTTGTGGACTGGAGACGAATGGGGTTTAATGTGATGCAGTAGATTTTCCTGAGTGTTTTAAGAGAATGTCTGTGTGTGCATGTGTATGCTCTTGTGGGTTTGATTGGGTTAGAGTGTGTGAGTGTGAGAGGGTGTGAGTGTGTGTGACAGTGTGTGAGTGTGTGTGAGTGTGTATGTGTGTGAGGGGCTCTGTGTGAGTGAAGGAGAGTGTGTTTGTGAGCATGTTGGTTTGAGAGTGGGAACTTGACTCTGAGTGAGTGACTGTGTGTGTTTGACGGGGAATGTGCATGTTAGTGTGGGTGGAAGTGTGTGTGGCTGTGCAGGTGTGAGTGTGTGTGTGCGAATTGTGTGTTTGAATGTGTGAGAGTGCGTGAGTGTGTGTATGTGAGTGAGAGTGTGTGAGATTGTGTGATTCACGATGTGTCTGAGTGGGACTGACTGTGTTTGAGTGTGAGTGTGTCCGTCTATGAGTGTGTGTGTGAGAGTGAGTGTGCACGTGGGTGAGGGGCTGTGTGTGTGTATGCACGTGTGTGTTTCTGTGAGTCTGTGTGTGTGCGAGTGTGTGAGTGTGTTGGGGTTAGTAGGTGTGTGAGTAGGAGTGAGTGTTTGTGAGTGAGTATACAAGACTTGTGTGATTGTGTGAGATTGCGTGTGTGTCATAGTGTGTGAGTGAGTGTGTGTGAGTGGGCGTGTTTCAGAGTGTGTGGGGGTGTTTTTGTGTGTGATTTCGTGAGTGTGTGAGCGAGGTTGCGGGACTGTGTGAGTGTCTGTGTGTTTGTGTGAGTGTGACTGTGAGGGGAATGGGGTGAAATATGGTACAACAAAGGGTGCCTGAGAGGTTTGGAATGGAAACGAGCCTTCTCTGACAGAATGGAACGCAATAGAAGGTGGTGGGAGACGACGGATAGGAGTGCAATGTTGTGGCATGGATTGGAATGTGGTGTATTGTGAAGCAATAGATGGTTTCTGTGTGTTTTGGAAGAGAATGGATCCCTCTTCGACGGAATGAAAGGATTTTCTCGGAATGGAGAGGTGTTTTGTGGAATAAATTGGAATGTGGTGAAATGCGACGCAATGATGGGTGTCTGAGTGGTTTGGAAACGAATGGAGCCTTCCTTGACGGATTGGAAAGCAATAGAACGAGGTGGAATTGTGCGGAAAGGCCTGGAATGTTGTGGGATGGTGTGAAATAGGGTTTAATGTGATGCAATAGAGGGCTCCTGAGTACTTTCTTAGCGAAGGCTGCCTTCTTTCACGCAATGGAACACAACAGAACGTTGTGGACTGCTGCAGAATGGAGTGGAATGTTGTGGAATGGAGTGGAATGGGGAGGAATGTGACGCAATTGACAGTTCAGGGTGTTTTGGAAGCGAATGAAGGCTTCTTTGATGGCATGTAACGCAATAGAATGCGGTGGATGTTGTGGAATGGAGTTTAATTTTGTGGAATAAAGTGGAATGGGTGGAAATGTGACGCAATACAGGGTGTCTGAGTGGTTTGGAAACGAACGGGGCCTTCTTTGATGGAATGGAAAGCAATAGGACATGGTGGAATTTTGTGGAAAGGAGCGGGATGTTGTGGGATGGCGTGAAATGCGGTTTAAAGAGAAGCAAAAGATTGCTCCTGAATTGTTTATTAGCGAATGCTGCCTTCTTTGGTGAAATGTGGTGCAACAGAACGTTGCGGAATGTTGCAGAATGGAGTGGAATGTTGTGAATTGGAGTGGAATGGGGTGTAATTTGATGCAACAGACGGTTCCTGAGTGGTTTGGAAGTGGATGCTGCCTTCTTTGATGGAGGAGAACGCAACAGAACGTTGTGGAATGTTGTGGAATGTTGTGGAATGGCGTGAAATCGGGTTCAATGTGACACGGTAGAGAGTTCCTGAGTTGTTTCTTAGCGAATGCTGCCTTCTTTGACGCAATGCTATGCAACAGAACGTTGTGGAATGGAGTGGAATGTCGTGAAATGGAGTGGAGTGGGGTATAATGTGGTGCAATAGAGGGAAGCTGAGCGGTTTAGAGTAGAATGGAGACTTCCTTGATGGAATGGGAAACAATGCAACGTGACGGACTGTTGGATAATGAAGTAGAATGTTGTGGACTGGAGACGAATGGGGTTTAATGTGATGCAGTAGATTTTCCTGAGTGTTTTAAGAGAATGTCTGTGTGTGCATGTGTATGCTCTTGTGGGTTTGATTGGGTTAGAGTGTGTGAGTGTGAGAGGGTGTGAGTGTGTGTGACAGTGTGTGAGTGTGTGTGAGTGTGTATGTGTGTGAGGGGCTCTGTGTGAGTGAAGGAGAGTGTGTTTGTGAGCATGTTGGTTTGAGAGTGGGAACTTGACTCTGAGTGAGTGACTGTGTGTGTTTGACGGGGAATGTGCATGTTAGTGTGGGTGGAAGTGTGTGTGGCTGTGCAGGTGTGAGTGTGCGTGTGCGAATTGTGTGTTTGAATGTGTGAGAGTGCGTGAGTGTGTGTATGTGAGTGAGAGTGTGTGAGATTGTGTGATTCACGATGTGTCTGAGTGGGACTGACTGTGTTTGAGTGTGAGTGTGTCCGTCTATGAGTGTGTGTGTGAGAGTGAGTGTGCACGTGGGTGAGGGGCTGTGTGTGTGTATGCACGTGTGTGTTTCTGTGAGTCTGTGTGTGTGCGAGTGTGTGAGTGTGTTGGGGTTAGTAGGTGTGTGAGTAGGAGTGAGTGTTTGTGAGTGAGTATACAAGACTTGTGTGATTGTGTGAGATTGCGTGTGTGTCATAGTGTGTGAGTGAGTGTGTGTGAGTGGGCGTGTTTCAGAGTGTGTGGGGGTGTTTTTGTGTGTGATTTCGTGAGTGTGTGAGCGAGGTTGCGGGACTGTGTGAGTGTCTGTGTGTTTGTGTGAGTGTGACTGTGAGGGGAATGGGGTGAAATATGGTACAACAAAGGGTGCCTGAGAGGTTTGGAATGGAAACGAGCCTTCTCTGACAGAATGGAAAGCAATAGAAGGTGGTGGGAGACGACGGATAGGAGTGCAATGTTGTGGCATGGATTGGAATGTGGTGTATTGTGAAGCAATAGATGGTTTCTGTGTGTTTTGGAAGAGAATGGATCCCTCTTCGACGGAATGAAAGGATTTTCTCGGAATGGAGAGGTGTTTTGTGGAATAAATTGGAATGTGGTGAAATGCGACGCAATGATGGGTGTCTGAGTGGTTTGGAAACGAATGGAGCCTTCCTTGACGGATTGGAAAGCAATAGAACGAGGTGGAATTGTGCGGAAAGGCCTGGAATGTTGTGGGATGGTGTGAAATAGGGTTTAATGTGATGCAATAGAGGGCTCCTGAGTACTTTCTTAGCGAAGGCTGCCTTCTTTCACGCAATGGAACACAACAGAACGTTGTGGACTGCTGCAGAATGGAGTGGAATGTTGTGGAATGGAGTGGAATGGGGAGGAATGTGACGCAATTGACAGTTCAGGGTGTTTTGGAAGCGAATGAAGGCTTCTTTGATGGCATGTAACGCAATAGAATGCGGTGGATGTTGTGGAATGGAGTTTAATTTTGTGGAATAAAGTGGAATGGGTGGAAATGTGACGCAATACAGGGTGTCTGAGTGGTTTGGAAACGAACGGGGCCTTCTTTGATGAAATGGAAAGCAATAGGACATGGTGGAATTTTGTGGAAAGGAGCGGGATGTTGTGGGATGGCGTGAAATGCGGTTTAAAGAGAAGCAAAAGATTGCTCCTGAATTGTTTATTAGCGAATGCTGCCTTCTTTGGTGAAATGTGGTGCAACAGAACGTTGCGGAATGTTGCAGAATGGAGTGGAATGTTGTGAATTGGAGTGGAATGGGGTGTAATTTGATGCAACAGACGGTTCCTGAGTGGTTTGGAAGTGGATGCTGCCTTCTTTGATGGAGGAGAACGCAACAGAACGTTGTGGAATGTTGTGGAATGTTGTGGAATGGCGTGAAATCGGGTTCAATGTGACACGGTAGAGAGTTCCTGAGTTGTTTCTTAGCGAATGCTGCCTTCTTTGACGCAATGCTATGCAACAGAACGTTGTGGAATGGAGTGGAATGTCGTGAAATGGAGTGGAGTGGGGTATAATGTGGTGCAATAGAGGGAAGCTGAGCGGTTTAGAGTAGAATGGAGACTTCCTTGATGGAATGGGAAACAATGCAACGTGACGGACTGTTGGATAATGAAGTAGAATGTTGTGGACTGGAGACGAATGGGGTTTAATGTGATGCAGTAGATTTTCCTGAGTGTTTTAAGAGAATGTCTGTGTGTGCATGTGTATGCTCTTGTGGGTTTGATTGGGTTAGAGTGTGTGAGTGTGAGAGGGTGTGAGTGTGTGTGACAGTGTGTGAGTGTGTGTGAGTGTGTATGTGTGTGAGGGGCTCTGTGTGAGTGAAGGAGAGTGTGTTTGTGAGCATGTTGGTTTGAGAGTGGGAACTTGACTCTGAGTGAGTGACTGTGTGTGTTTGACGGGGAATGTGCATGTTAGTGTGGGTGGAAGTGTGTGTGGCTGTGCAGGTGTGAGTGTGTGTGTGCGAATTGTGTGTTTGAATGTGTGAGAGTGCGTGAGTGTGTGTATGTGAGTGAGAGTGTGTGAGATTGTGTGATTCACGATGTGTCTGAGTGGGACTGACTGTGTTTGAGTGTGAGTGTGTCCGTCTATGAGTGTGTGTGTGAGAGTGAGTGTGCACGTGGGTGAGGGGCTGTGTGTGTGTATGCACGTGTGTGTTTCTGTGAGTCTGTGTGTGTGCGAGTGTGTGAGTGTGTTGGGGTTAGTAGGTGTGTGAGTAGGAGTGAGTGTTTGTGAGTGAGTATACAAGACTTGTGTGATTGTGTGAGATTGCGTGTGTGTCATAGTGTGTGAGTGAGTGTGTGTGAGTGGGCGTGTTTCAGAGTGTGTGGGGGTGTTTTTGTGTGTGATTTCGTGAGTGTGTGAGCGAGGTTGCGGGACTGTGTGAGTGTCTGTGTGTTTGTGTGAGTGTGACTGTGAGGGGAATGGGGTGAAATATGGTACAACAAAGGGTGCCTGAGAGGTTTGGAATGGAAACGAGCCTTCTCTGACAGAATGGAACGCAATAGAAGGTGGTGGGAGACGACGGATAGGAGTGCAATGTTGTGGCATGGATTGGAATGTGGTGTATTGTGAAGCAATAGATGGTTTCTGTGTGTTTTGGAAGAGAATGGATCCCTCTTCGACGGAATGAAAGGATTTTCTCGGAATGGAGAGGTGTTTTGTGGAATAAATTGGAATGTGGTGAAATGCGACGCAATGATGGGTGTCTGAGTGGTTTGGAAACGAATGGAGCCTTCCTTGACGGATTGGAAAGCAATAGAACGAGATGGAATTGTGCGGAAAGGCCTGGAATGTTGTGGGATGGTGTGAAATAGGGTTTAATGTGATGCAATAGAGGGCTCCTGAGTACTTTCTTAGCGAAGGCTGCCTTCTTTCACGCAATGGAACACAACAGAACGTTGTGGACTGCTGCAGAATGGAGTGGAATGTTGTGGAATGGAGTGGAATGGGGAGGAATGTGACGCAATTGACAGTTCAGGGTGTTTTGGAAGCGAATGAAGGCTTCTTTGATGGCATGTAACGCAATAGAATGCGGTGGATGTTGTGGAATGGAGTTTAATTTTGTGGAATAAAGTGGAATGGGTGGAAATGTGACGCAATACAGGGTGTCTGAGTGGTTTGGAAACGAACGGGGCCTTCTTTGATGGAATGGAAAGCAATAGGACATGGTGGAATTTTGTGGAAAGGAGCGGGATGTTGTGGGATGGCGTGAAATGCGGTTTAAAGAGAAGCAAAAGATTGCTCCTGAATTGTTTATTAGCGAATGCTGCCTTCTTTGGTGAAATGTGGTGCAACAGAACGTTGCGGAATGTTGCAGAATGGAGTGGAATGTTGTGAATTGGAGTGGAATGGGGTGTAATTTGATGCAACAGACGGTTCCTGAGTGGTTTGGAAGTGGATGCTGCCTTCTTTGATGGAGGAGAACGCAACAGAACGTTGTGGAATGTTGTGGAATGTTGTGGAATGGCGTGAAATCGGGTTCAATGTGACACGGTAGAGAGTTCCTGAGTTGTTTCTTAGCGAATGCTGCCTTCTTTGACGCAATGCTATGCAACAGAACGTTGTGGAATGGAGTGGAATGTCGTGAAATGGAGTGGAGTGGGGTATAATGTGGTGCAATAGAGGGAAGCTGAGCGGTTTAGAGTAGAATGGAGACTTCCTTGATGGAATGGGAAACAATGCAACGTGACGGACTGTTGGATAATGAAGTAGAATGTTGTGGACTGGAGACGAATGGGGTTTAATGTGATGCAGTAGATTTTCCTGAGTGTTTTAAGAGAATGTCTGTGTGTGCATGTGTATGCTCTTGTGGGTTTGATTGGGTTAGAGTGTGTGAGTGTGAGAGGGTGTGAGTGTGTGTGACAGTGTGTGAGTGTGTGTGAGTGTGTATGTGTGTGAGGGGCTCTGTGTGAGTGAAGGAGAGTGTGTTTGTGAGCATGTTGGTTTGAGAGTGGGAACTTGACTCTGAGTGAGTGACTGTGTGTGTTTGACGGGGAATGTGCATGTTAGTGTGGGTGGAAGTGTGTGTGGCTGTGCAGGTGTGAGTGTGTGTGTGCGAATTGTGTGTTTGAATGTGTGAGAGTGCGTGAGTGTGTGTATGTGAGTGAGAGTGTGTGAGTTTGTGTGATTCACGATGTGTTTGAGGGGGACTGACTGTGTTTGAGTGTGAGTGTGTCCGTCTATGAGTGTGTGTGTGAGAGTGAGTGTGCACGTGGGTGAGGGGCTGTGTGTGTGTATGCACGTGTGTGTTTCTGTGAGTCTGTGTGTGTGCGAGTGTGTGAGTGTGTTGGGGTTAGTAGGTGTGTGAGTAGGAGTGAGTGTTTGTGAGTGAGTATACAAGACTTGTGTGATTGTGTGAGATTGCGTGTGTGTCATAGTGTGTGAGTGAGTGTGTGTGAGTGGGCGTGTTTCAGAGTGTGTGGGGGTGTTTTTGTGTGTGATTTCGTGAGTGTGTGAGCGAGGTTGCGGGACTGTGTGAGTGTCTGTGTGTTTGTGTGAGTGTGACTGTGAGGGGAATGGGGTGAAATATGGTACAACAAAGGGTGCCTGAGAGGTTTGGAATGGAAACGAGCCTTCTCTGACAGAATGGAACGCAATAGAAGGTGGTGGGAGACGACGGATAGGAGTGCAATGTTGTGGCATGGATTGGAATGTGGTGTATTGTGAAGCAATAGATGGTTTCTGTGTGTTTTGGAAGAGAATGGATCCCTCTTCGACGGAATGAAAGGATTTTCTCGGAATGGAGAGGTGTTTTGTGGAATAAATTGGAATGTGGTGAAATGCGGCGCAATGATGGGTGTCTGAGTGGTTTGGAAACGAATGGAGCCTTCCTTGACGGATTGGAAAGCAATAGAACGAGGTGGAATTGTGCGGAAAGGACTGGAATGTTGTGGGATGGTGTGAAATAGGGTTTAATGTGATGCAATAGAGGGCTCCTGAGTACTTTCTTAGCGAAGGCTGCCTTCTTTCACGCAATGGAACACAACAGAACGTTGTGGACTGCTGCAGAATGGAGTGGAATGTTGTGGAATGGAGTGGAATGGGGAGGAATGTGACGCAATTGACAGTTCAGGGTGTTTTGGAAGCGAATGAAGGCTTCTTTGATGGCATGTAACGCAATAGAATGCGGTGGATGTTGTGGAATGGAGTTTAATTTTGTGGAATAAAGTGGAATGGGTGGAAATGTGACGCAATACAGGGTGTCTGAGTGGTTTGGAAACGAACGGGGCCTTCTTTGATGGAATGGAAAGCAATAGGACATGGTGGAATTTTGTGGAAAGGAGCGGGATGTTGTGGGATGGCGTGAAATGCGGTTTACAGAGAAGCAAAAGATTGCTCCTGAATTGTTTATTAGCGAATGCTGCCTTCTTTGGTGAAATGTGGTGCAACAGAACGTTGCGGAATGTTGCAGAATGGAGTGGAATGTTGTGAATTGGAGTGGAATGGGGTGTAATTTGATGCAACAGACGGTTCCTGAGTGGTTTGGAAGTGGATGCTGCCTTCTTTGATGGAGGAGAACGCAACAGAACGTTGTGGAATGTTGTGGAATGTTGTGGAATGGCGTGAAATCGGGTTCAATGTGACACGGTAGAGAGTTCCTGAGTTGTTTCTTAGCGAATGCTGCCTTCTTTGACGCAATGCTATGCAACAGAACGTTGTGGAATGGAGTGGAATGTCGTGAAATGGAGTGGAGTGGGGTATAATGTGGTGCAATAGAGGGAAGCTGAGCGGTTTAGAGTAGAATGGAGACTTCCTTGATGGAATGGGAAACAATGCAACGTGACGGACTGTTGGATAATGAAGTAGAATGTTGTGGACTGGAGACGAATGGGGTTTAATGTGATGCAGTAGATTTTCCTGAGTGTTTTAAGAGAATGTCTGTGTGTGCATGTGTATGCTCTTGTGGGTTTGATTGGGTTAGAGTGTGTGAGTGTGAGAGGGTGTGAGTGTGTGTGACAGTGTGTGAGTGTGTGTGAGTGTGTATGTGTGTGAGGGGCTCTGTGTGAGTGAAGGAGAGTGTGTTTGTGAGCATGTTGGTTTGAGAGTGGGAACTTGACTCTGAGTGAGTGACTGTGTGTGTTTGACGGGGAATGTGCATGTTAGTGTGGGTGGAAGTGTGTGTGGCTGTGCAGGTGTGAGTGTGCGTGTGCGAATTGTGTGTTTGAATGTGTGAGAGTGCGTGAGTGTGTGTATGTGAGTGAGAGTGTGTGAGATTGTGTGATTCACGATGTGTCTGAGTGGGACTGACTGTGTTTGAGTGTGAGTGTGTCCGTCTATGAGTGTGTGTGTGAGAGTGAGTGTGCACGTGGGTGAGGGGCTGTGTGTGTGTATGCACGTGTGTGTTTCTGTGAGTCTGTGTGTGTGCGAGTGTGTGAGTGTGTTGGGGTTAGTAGGTGTGTGAGTAGGAGTGAGTGTTTGTGAGTGAGTATACAAGACTTGTGTGATTGTGTGAGATTGCGTGTGTGTCATAGTGTGTGAGTGAGTGTGTGTGAGTGGGCGTGTTTCAGAGTGTGTGGGGGTGTTTTTGTGTGTGATTTCGTGAGTGTGTGAGCGAGGTTGCGGGACTGTGTGAGTGTCTGTGTGTTTGTGTGAGTGTGACTGTGAGGGGAATGGGGTGAAATATGGTACAACAAAGGGTGCCTGAGAGGTTTGGAATGGAAACGAGCCTTCTCTGACAGAATGGAAAGCAATAGAAGGTGGTGGGAGACGACGGATAGGAGTGCAATGTTGTGGCATGGATTGGAATGTGGTGTATTGTGAAGCAATAGATGGTTTCTGTGTGTTTTGGAAGAGAATGGATCCCTCTTCGACGGAATGAAAGGATTTTCTCGGAATGGAGAGGTGTTTTGTGGAATAAATTGGAATGTGGTGAAATGCGACGCAATGATGGGTGTCTGAGTGGTTTGGAAACGAATGGAGCCTTCCTTGACGGATTGGAAAGCAATAGAACGAGGTGGAATTGTGCGGAAAGGCCTGGAATGTTGTGGGATGGTGTGAAATAGGGTTTAATGTGATGCAATAGAGGGCTCCTGAGTACTTTCTTAGCGAAGGCTGCCTTCTTTCACGCAATGGAACACAACAGAACGTTGTGGACTGCTGCAGAATGGAGTGGAATGTTGTGGAATGGAGTGGAATGGGGAGGAATGTGACGCAATTGACAGTTCAGGGTGTTTTGGAAGCGAATGAAGGCTTCTTTGATGGCATGTAACGCAATAGAATGCGGTGGATGTTGTGGAATGGAGTTTAATTTTGTGGAATAAAGTGGAATGGGTGGAAATGTGACGCAATACAGGGTGTCTGAGTGGTTTGGAAACGAACGGGGCTTTCTTTGATGGAATGGAAAGCAATAGGACATGGTGGAATTTTGTGGAAAGGAGCGGGATGTTGTGGGATGGCGTGAAATGCGGTTTAAAGAGAAGCAAAAGATTGCTCCTGAATTGTTTATTAGCGAATGCTGCCTTCTTTGGTGAAATGTGGTGCAACAGAACGTTGCGGAATGTTGCAGAATGGAGTGGAATGTTGTGAATTGGAGTGGAATGGGGTGTAATTTGATGCAACAGACGGTTCCTGAGTGGTTTGGAAGTGGATGCTGCCTTCTTTGATGGAGGAGAACGCAACAGAACGTTGTGGAATGTTGTGGAATGTTGTGGAATGGCGTGAAATCGGGTTCAATGTGACACGGTAGAGAGTTCCTGAGTTGTTTCTTAGCGAATGCTGCCTTCTTTGACGCAATGCTATGCAACAGAACGTTGTGGAATGGAGTGGAATGTCGTGAAATGGAGTGGAGTGGGGTATAATGTGGTGCAATAGAGGGAAGCTGAGCGCTTTAGAGTAGAATGGAGACTTCCTTGATGGAATGGGAAACAATGCAACGTGACGGACTGTTGGATAATGAAGTAGAATGTTGTGGACTGGAGACGAATGGGGTTTAATGTGATGCAGTAGATTTTCCTGAGTGTTTTAAGAGAATGTCTGTGTGTGCATGTGTATGCTCTTGTGGGTTTGATTGGGTTAGAGTGTGTGAGTGTGAGAGGGTGTGAGTGTGTGTGAGTGTGTATGTGTGTGAGGGGCTCTGTGTGAGTGAAGGAGAGTGTGTTTGTGAGCATGTTGGTTTGAGAGTGGGAACTTGACTCTGAGTGAGTGACTGTGTGTGTTTGACGGGGAATGTGCATGTTAGTGTGGGTGGAAGTGTGTGTGGCTGTGCAGGTGTGAGTGTGCGTGTGCGAATTGTGTGTTTGAATGTGTGAGAGTGCGTGAGTGTGTGTATGTGAGTGAGAGTGTGTGAGATTGTGTGATTCACGATGTGTCTGAGTGGGACTGACTGTGTTTGAGTGTGAGTGTGTCCGTCTATGTGTGTGTGTGTGAGAGTGAGTGTGCACGTGGGTGAGGGGCTGTGTGTGTGTATGCACGTGTGTGTTTCTGTGAGTCTGTGTGTGTGCGAGTGTGTGAGTGTGTTGGGGTTAGTAGGTGTGTGAGTAGGAGTGAGTGTTTGTGAGTGAGTATACAAGACTTGTGTGATTGTGTGAGATTGCGTGTGTGTCATAGTGTGTGAGTGAGTGTGTGTGAGTGGGCGTGTTTCAGAGTGTGTGGGGGTGTTTTTGTGTGTGATTTCGTGAGTGTGTGAGCGAGGTTGCGGGACTGTGTGAGTGTCTGTGTGTTTGTGTGAGTGTGACTGTGAGGGGAATGGGGTGAAATATGGTACAACAAAGGGTGCCTGAGAGGTTTGGAATGGAAACGAGCCTTCTCTGACAGAATGGAACGCAATAGAAGGTGGTGGGAGACGACGGATAGGAGTGCAATGTTGTGGCATGGATTGGAATGTGGTGTATTGTGAAGCAATAGATGGTTTCTGTGTGTTTTGGAAGAGAATGGATCCCTCTTCGACGGAATGAAAGGATTTTCTCGGAATGGAGAGGTGTTTTGTGGAATAAATTGGAATGTGGTGAAATGCGACGCAATGATGGGTGTCTGAGTGGTTTGGAAACGAATGGAGCCTTCCTTGACGGATTGGAAAGCAATAGAACGAGGTGGAATTGTGCGGAAAGGCCTGGAATGTTGTGGGATGGTGTGAAATAGGGTTTAATGTGATGCAATAGAGGGCTCCTGAGTACTTTCTTAGCGAAGGCTGCCTTCTTTCACGCAATGGAACACAACAGAACGTTGTGGACTGCTGCAGAATGGAGTGGAATGTTGTGGAATGGAGTGGAATGGGGAGGAATGTGACGCAATTGACAGTTCAGGGTGTTTTGGAAGCGAATGAAGGCTTCTTTGATGGCATGTAACGCAATAGAATGCGGTGGATGTTGTGGAATGGAGTTTAATTTTGTGGAATAAAGTGGAATGGGTGGAAATGTGACGCAATACAGGGTGTCTGAGTGGTTTGGAAACGAACGGGGCCTTCTTTGATGAAATGGAAAGCAATAGGACATGGTGGAATTTTGTGGAAAGGAGCGGGATGTTGTGGGATGGCGTGAAATGCGGTTTAAAGAGAAGCAAAAGATTGCTCCTGAATTGTTTATTAGCGAATGCTGCCTTCTTTGGTGAAATGTGGTGCAACAGAACGTTGCGGAATGTTGCAGAATGGAGTGGAATGTTGTGAATTGGAGTGGAATGGGGTGTAATTTGATGCAACAGACGGTTCCTGAGTGGTTTGGAAGTGGATGCTGCCTTCTTTGATGGAGGAGAACGCAACAGAACGTTGTGGAATGTTGTGGAATGTTGTGGAATGGCGTGAAATCGGGTTCAATGTGACACGGTAGAGAGTTCCTGAGTTGTTTCTTAGCGAATGCTGCCTTCTTTGACGCAATGCTATGCAACAGAACGTTGTGGAATGGAGTGGAATGTCGTGAAATGGAGTGGAGTGGGGTATAATGTGGTGCAATAGAGGGAAGCTGAGCGGTTTAGAGTAGAATGGAGACTTCCTTGATGGAATGGGAAACAATGCAACGTGACGGACTGTTGGATAATGAAGTAGAATGTTGTGGACTGGAGACGAATGGGGTTTAATGTGATGCAGTAGATTTTCCTGAGTGTTTTAAGAGAATGTCTGTGTGTGCATGTGTATGCTCTTGTGGGTTTGATTGGGTTAGAGTGTGTGAGTGTGAGAGGGTGTGAGTGTGTGTGACAGTGTGTGAGTGTGTGTGAGTGTGTATGTGTGTGAGGGGCTCTGTGTGAGTGAAGGAGAGTGTGTTTGTGAGCATGTTGGTTTGAGAGTGGGAACTTGACTCTGAGTGAGTGACTGTGTGTGTTTGACGGGGAATGTGCATGTTAGTGTGGGTGGAAGTGTGTGTGGCTGTGCAGGTGTGAGTGTGCGTGTGCGAATTGTGTGTTTGAATGTGTGAGAGTGCGTGAGTGTGTGTATGTGAGTGAGAGTGTGTGAGATTGTGTGATTCACGATGTGTCTGAGTGGGACTGACTGTGTTTGAGTGTGAGTGTGTCCGTCTATGAGTGTGTGTGTGAGAGTGAGTGTGCACGTGGGTGAGGGGCTGTGTGTGTGTATGCACGTGTGTGTTTCTGTGAGTCTGTGTGTGTGCGAGTGTGTGAGTGTGTTGGGGTTAGTAGGTGTGTGAGTAGGAGTGAGTGTTTGTGAGTGAGTATACAAGACTTGTGTGATTGTGTGAGATTGCGTGTGTGTCATAGTGTGTGAGTGAGTGTGTGTGAGTGGGCGTGTTTCAGAGTGTGTGGGGGTGTTTTTGTGTGTGATTTCGTGAGTGTGTGAGCGAGGTTGCGGGACTGTGTGAGTGTCTGTGTGTTTGTGTGAGTGTGACTGTGAGGGGAATGGGGTGAAATATGGTACAACAAAGGGTGCCTGAGAGGTTTGGAATGGAAACGAGCCTTCTCTGACAGAATGGAACGCAATAGAAGGTGGTGGGAGACGACGGATAGGAGTGCAATGTTGTGGCATGGATTGGAATGTGGTGTATTGTGAAGCAATAGATGGTTTCTGTGTGTTTTGGAAGAGAATGGATCCCTCTTCGACGGAATGAAAGGATTTTCTCGGAATGGAGAGGTGTTTTGTGGAATAAATTGGAATGTGGTGAAATGCGACGCAATGATGGGTGTCTGAGTGGTTTGGAAACGAATGGAGCCTTCCTTGACGGATTGGAAAGCAATAGAACGAGGTGGAATTGTGCGGAAAGGCCTGGAATGTTGTGGGATGGTGTGAAATAGGGTTTAATGTGATGCAATAGAGGGCTCCTGAGTACTTTCTTAGCGAAGGCTGCCTTCTTTCACGCAATGGAACACAACAGAACGTTGTGGACTGCTGCAGAATGGAGTGGAATGTTGTGGAATGGAGTGGAATGGGGAGGAATGTGACGCAATTGACAGTTCAGGGTGTTTTGGAAGCGAATGAAGGCTTCTTTGATGGCATGTAACGCAATAGAATGCGGTGGATGTTGTGGAATGGAGTTTAATTTTGTGGAATAAAGTGGAATGGGTGGAAATGTGACGCAATACAGGGTGTCTGAGTGGTTTGGAAACGAACGGGGCCTTCTTTGATGGAATGGAAAGCAATAGGACATGGTGGAATTTTGTGGAAAGGAGCGGGATGTTGTGGGATGGCGTGAAATGCGGTTTAAAGAGAAGCAAAAGATTGCTCCTGAATTGTTTATTAGCGAATGCTGCCTTCTTTGGTGAAATGTGGTGCAACAGAACGTTGCGGAATGTTGCAGAATGGAGTGGAATGTTGTGAATTGGAGTGGAATGGGGTGTAATTTGATGCAACAGACGGTTCCTGAGTGGTTTGGAAGTGGATGCTGCCTTCTTTGATGGAGGAGAACGCAACAGAACGTTGTGGAATGTTGTGGAATGTTGTGGAATGGCGTGAAATCGGGTTCAATGTGACACGGTAGAGAGTTCCTGAGTTGTTTCTTAGCGAATGCTGCCTTCTTTGACGCAATGCTATGCAACAGAACGTTGTGGAATGGAGTGGAATGTCGTGAAATGGAGTGGAGTGGGGTATAATGTGGTGCAATAGAGGGAAGCTGAGCGCTTTAGAGTAGAATGGAGACTTCCTTGATGGAATGGGAAACAATGCAACGTGACGGACTGTTGGATAATGAAGTAGAATGTTGTGGACTGGAGACGAATGGGGTTTAATGTGATGCAGTAGATTTTCCTGAGTGTTTTAAGAGAATGTCTGTGTGTGCATGTGTATGCTCTTGTGGGTTTGATTGGGTTAGAGTGTGTGAGTGTGAGAGGGTGTGAGTGTGTGTGACAGTGTGTGAGTGTGTGTGAGTGTGTATGTGTGTGAGGGGCTCTGTGTGAGTGAAGGAGAGTGTGTTTGTGAGCATGTTGGTTTGAGAGTGGGAACTTGACTCTGAGTGAGTGACTGTGTGTGTTTGACGGGGAATGTGCATGTTAGTGTGGGTGGAAGTGTGTGTGGCTGTGCAGGTGTGAGTGTGTGTGTGCGAATTGTGTGTTTGAATGTGTGAGAGTGCGTGAGTGTGTGTATGTGAGTGAGAGTGTGTGAGATTGTGTGATTCACGATGTGTCTGAGTGGGACTGACTGTGTTTGAGTGTGAGTGTGTCCGTCTATGAGTGTGTGTGTGAGAGTGAGTGTGCACGTTGGTGAGGGGCTGTGTGTGTGTATGCACGTGTGTGTTTCTGTGAGTCTGTGTGTGTGCGAGTGTGTGAGTGTGTTGGGGTTAGTAGGTGTGTGAGTAGGAGTGAGTGTTTGTGAGTGAGTATACAAGACTTGTGTGATTGTGTGAGATTGCGTGTGTGTCATAGTGTGTGAGTGAGTGTGTGTGAGTGGGCGTGTTTCAGAGTGTGTGGGGGTGTTTTTGTGTGTGATTTCGTGAGTGTGTGAGCGAGGTTGCGGGACTGTGTGAGTGTCTGTGTGTTTGTGTGAGTGTGACTGTGAGGGGAATGGGGTGAAATATGGTACAACAAAGGGTGCCTGAGAGGTTTGGAATGGAAACGAGCCTTCTCTGACAGAATGGAAAGCAATAGAAGGTGGTGGGAGACGACGGATAGGAGTGCAATGTTGTGGCATGGATTGGAATGTGGTGTATTGTGAAGCAATAGATGGTTTCTGTGTGTTTTGGAAGAGAATGGATCCCTCTTCGACGGAATGAAAGGATTTTCTCGGAATGGAGAGGTGTTTTGTGGAATAAATTGGAATGTGGTGAAATGCGACGCAATGATGGGTGTCTGAGTGGTTTGGAAACGAATGGAGCCTTCCTTGACGGATTGGAAAGCAATAGAACGAGGTGGAATTGTGCGGAAAGGCCTGGAATGTTGTGGGATGGTGTGAAATAGGGTTTAATGTGATGCAATAGAGGGCTCCTGAGTACTTTCTTAGCGAAGGCTGCCTTCTTTCACGCAATGGAACACAACAGAACGTTGTGGACTGCTGCAGAATGGAGTGGAATGTTGTGGAATGGAGTGGAATGGGGAGGAATGTGACGCAATTGACAGTTCAGGGTGTTTTGGAAGCGAATGAAGGCTTCTTTGATGGCATGTAACGCAATAGAATGCGGTGGATGTTGTGGAATGGAGTTTAATTTTGTGGAATAAAGTGGAATGGGTGGAAATGTGACGCAATACAGGGTGTCTGAGTGGTTTGGAAACGAACGGGGCCTTCTTTGATGAAATGGAAAGCAATAGGACATGGTGGAATTTTGTGGAAAGGAGCGGGATGTTGTGGGATGGCGTGAAATGCGGTTTAAAGAGAAGCAAAAGATTGCTCCTGAATTGTTTATTAGCGAATGCTGCCTTCTTTGGTGAAATGTGGTGCAACAGAACGTTGCGGAATGTTGCAGAATGGAGTGGAATGTTGTGAATTGGAGTGGAATGGGGTGTAATTTGATGCAACAGACGGTTCCTGAGTGGTTTGGAAGTGGATGCTGCCTTCTTTGATGGAGGAGAACGCAACAGAACGTTGTGGAATGTTGTGGAATGTTGTGGAATGGCGTGAAATCGGGTTCAATGTGACACGGTAGAGAGTTCCTGAGTTGTTTCTTAGCGAATGCTGCCTTCTTTGACGCAATGCTATGCAACAGAACGTTGTGGAATGGAGTGGAATGTCGTGAAATGGAGTGGAGTGGGGTATAATGTGGTGCAATAGAGGGAAGCTGAGCGCTTTAGAGTAGAATGGAGACTTCCTTGATGGAATGGGAAACAATGCAACGTGACGGACTGTTGGATAATGAAGTAGAATGTTGTGGACTGGAGACGAATGGGGTTTAATGTGATGCAGTAGATTTTCCTGAGTGTTTTAAGAGAATGTCTGTGTGTGCATGTGTATGCTCTTGTGGGTTTGATTGGGTTAGAGTGTGTGAGTGTGAGAGGGTGTGAGTGTGTGTGACAGTGTGTGAGTGTGTGTGAGTGTGTATGTGTGTGAGGGGCTCTGTGTGAGTGAAGGAGAGTGTGTTTGTGAGCATGTTGGTTTGAGAGTGGGAACTTGACTCTGAGTGAGTGACTGTGTGTGTTTGACGGGGAATGTGCATGTTAGTGTGGGTGGAAGTGTGTGTGGCTGTGCAGGTGTGAGTGTGTGTGTGCGAATTGTGTGTTTGAATGTGTGAGAGTGCGTGAGTGTGTGTATGTGAGTGAGAGTGTGTGAGATTGTGTGATTCACGATGTGTCTGAGTGGGACTGACTGTGTTTGAGTGTGAGTGTGTCCGTCTATGAGTGTGTGTGTGAGAGTGAGTGTGCACGTGGGTGAGGGGCTGTGTGTGTGTATGCACGTGTGTGTTTCTGTGAGTCTGTGTGTGTGCGAGTGTGTGAGTGTGTTGGGGTTAGTAGGTGTGTGAGTAGGAGTGAGTGTTTGTGAGTGAGTATACAAGACTTGTGTGATTGTGTGAGATTGCGTGTGTGTCATAGTGTGTGAGTGAGTGTGTGTGAGTGGGCGTGTTTCAGAGTGTGTGGGGGTGTTTTTGTGTGTGATTTCGTGAGTGTGTGAGCGAGGTTGCGGGACTGTGTGAGTGTCTGTGTGTTTGTGTGAGTGTGACTGTGAGGGGAATGGGGTGAAATATGGTACAACAAAGGGTGCCTGAGAGGTTTGGAATGGAAACGAGCCTTCTCTGACAGAATGGAACGCAATAGAAGGTGGTGGGAGACGACGGATAGGAGTGCAATGTTGTGGCATGGATTGGAATGTGGTGTATTGTGAAGCAATAGATGGTTTCTGTGTGTTTTGGAAGAGAATGGATCCCTCTTCGACGGAATGAAAGGATTTTCTCGGAATGGAGAGGTGTTTTGTGGAATAAATTGGAATGTGGTGAAATGCGACGCAATGATGGGTGTCTGAGTGGTTTGGAAACGAATGGAGCCTTCCTTGACGGATTGGAAAGCAATAGAACGAGGTGGAATTGTGCGGAAAGGCCTGGAATGTTGTGGGATGGTGTGAAATAGGGTTTAATGTGATGCAATAGAGGGCTCCTGAGTACTTTCTTAGCGAAGGCTGCCTTCTTTCACGCAATGGAACACAACAGAACGTTGTGGACTGCTGCAGAATGGAGTGGAATGTTGTGGAATGGAGTGGAATGGGGAGGAATGTGACGCAATTGACAGTTCAGGGTGTTTTGGAAGCGAATGAAGGCTTCTTTGATGGCATGTAACGCAATAGAATGCGGTGGATGTTGTGGAATGGAGTTTAATTTTGTGGAATAAAGTGGAATGGGTGGAAATGTGACGCAATACAGGGTGTCTGAGTGGTTTGGAAACGAACGGGGCCTTCTTTGATGGAATGGAAAGCAATAGGACATGGTGGAATTTTGTGGAAAGGAGCGGGATGTTGTGGGATGGCGTGAAATGCGGTTTAAAGAGAAGCAAAAGATTGCTCCTGAATTGTTTATTAGCGAATGCTGCCTTCTTTGGTGAAATGTGGTGCAACAGAACGTTGCGGAATGTTGCAGAATGGAGTGGAATGTTGTGAATTGGAGTGGAATGGGGTGTAATTTGATGCAACAGACGGTTCCTGAGTGGTTTGGAAGTGGATGCTGCCTTCTTTGATGGAGGAGAACGCAACAGAACGTTGTGGAATGTTGTGGAATGTTGTGGAATGGCGTGAAATCGGGTTCAATGTGACACGGTAGAGAGTTCCTGAGTTGTTTCTTAGCGAATGCTGCCTTCTTTGACGCAATGCTATGCAACAGAACGTTGTGGAATGGAGTGGAATGTCGTGAAATGGAGTGGAGTGGGGTATAATGTGGTGCAATAGAGGGAAGCTGAGCGGTTTAGAGTAGAATGGAGACTTCCTTGATGGAATGGGAAACAATGCAACGTGACGGACTGTTGGATAATGAAGTAGAATGTTGTGGACTGGAGACGAATGGGGTTTAATGTGATGCAGTAGATTTTCCTGAGTGTTTTAAGAGAATGTCTGTGTGTGCATGTGTATGCTCTTGTGGGTTTGATTGGGTTAGAGTGTGTGAGTGTGAGAGGGTGTGAGTGTGTGTGACAGTGTGTGAGTGTGTGTGAGTGTGTATGTGTGTGAGGGGCTCTGTGTGAGTGAAGGAGAGTGTGTTTGTGAGCATGTTGGTTTGAGAGTGGGAACTTGACTCTGAGTGAGTGACTGTGTGTGTTTGACGGGGAATGTGCATGTTAGTGTGGGTGGAAGTGTGTGTGGCTGTGCAGGTGTGAGTGTGTGTGTGCGAATTGTGTGTTTGAATGTGTGAGAGTGCGTGAGTGTGTGTATGTGAGTGAGAGTGTGTGAGATTGTGTGATTCACGATGTGTCTGAGTGGGACTGACTGTGTTTGAGTGTGAGTGTGTCCGTCTATGAGTGTGTGTGTGAGAGTGAGTGTGCACGTGGGAGAGGGGCTGTGTGTGTGTATGCACGTGTGTGTTTCTGTGAGTCTGTGTGTGTGCGAGTGTGTGAGTGTGTTTGGGTTAGTAGGTGTGTGAGTAGGAGTGAGTGTTTGTGAGTGAGTACACAAGACTTGTGTGATTGTGTGAGATTGCGTGTGTGTCATAGTGTGTGAGTGAGTGTGTGTGAGTGGGCGTGTTTCAGAGTGTGTGGGGGTGTTTTTGTGTGTGATTTCGTGAGTGTGTGAGCGAGGTTGCGGGACTGTGTGAGTGTCTGTGTGTTTGTGTGAGTGTGACTGTGAGGGGAATGGGGTGAAATATGGTACAACAAAGGGTGCCTGAGAGGTTTGGAATGGAAACGAGCCTTCTCTGACAGAATGGAAAGCAATAGAAGGTGGTGGGAGACGACGGATAGGAGTGCAATGTTGTGGCATGGATTGGAATGTGGTGTATTGTGAAGCAATAGATGGTTTCTGTGTGTTTTGGAAGAGAATGGATCCCTCTTCGACGGAATGAAAGGATTTTCTCGGAATGGAGAGGTGTTTTGTGGAATAAATTGGAATGTGGTGAAATGCGACGCAATGATGGGTGTCTGAGTGGTTTGGAAACGAATGGAGCCTTCCTTGACGGATTGGAAAGCAATAGAACGAGGTGGAATTGTGCGGAAAGGCCTGGAATGTTGTGGGATGGTGTGAAATAGGGTTTAATGTGATGCAATAGAGGGCTCCTGAGTACTTTCTTAGCGAAGGCTGCCTTCTTTCACGCAATGGAACACAACAGAACGTTGTGGACTGCTGCAGAATGGAGTGGAATGTTGTGGAATGGAGTGGAATGGGGAGGAATGTGACGCAATTGACAGTTCAGGGTGTTTTGGAAGCGAATGAAGGCTTGTTTGATGGCATGTAACGCAATAGAATGCGGTGGATGTTGTGGAATGGAGTTTAATTTTGTGGAATAAAGTGGAATGGGTGGAAATGTGACGCAATACAGGGTGTCTGAGTGGTTTGGAAACGAACGGGGCCTTCTTTGATGGAATGGAAAGCAATAGGACATGGTGGAATTTTGTGGAAAGGAGCGGGATGTTGTGGGATGGCGTGAAATGCGGTTTAAAGAGAAGCAAAAGATTGCTCCTGAATTGTTTATTAGCGAATGCTGCCTTCTTTGGTGAAATGTGGTGCAACAGAACGTTGCGGAATGTTGCAGAATGGAGTGGAATGTTGTGAATTGGAGTGGAATGGGGTGTAATTTGATGCAACAGACGGTTCCTGAGTGGTTTGGAAGTGGATGCTGCCTTCTTTGATGGAGGAGAACGCAACAGAACGTTGTGGAATGTTGTGGAATGTTGTGGAATGGCGTGAAATCGGGTTCAATGTGACACGGTAGAGAGTTCCTGAGTTGTTTCTTAGCGAATGCTGCCTTCTTTGACGCAATGCTATGCAACAGAACGTTGTGGAATGGAGTGGAATGTCGTGAAATGGAGTGGAGTGGGGTATAATGTGGTGCAATAGAGGGAAGCTGAGCGCTTTAGAGTAGAATGGAGACTTCCTTGATGGAATGGGAAACAATGCAACGTGACGGACTGTTGGATAATGAAGTAGAATGTTGTGGACTGGAGACGAATGGGGTTTAATGTGATGCAGTAGATTTTCCTGAGTGTTTTAAGAGAATGTCTGTGTGTGCATGTGTATGCTCTTGTGGGTTTGATTGGGTTAGAGTGTGTGAGTGTGAGAGGGTGTGAGTGTGTGTGACAGTGTGTGAGTGTGTGTGAGTGTGTATGTGTGTGAGGGGCTCTGTGTGAGTGAAGGAGAGTGTGTTTGTGAGCATGTTGGTTTGAGAGTGGGAACTTGACTCTGAGTGAGTGACTGTGTGTGTTTGACGGGGAATGTGCATGTTAGTGTGGGTGGAAGTGTGTGTGGCTGTGCAGGTGTGAGTGTGTGTGTGCGAATTGTGTGTTTGAATGTGTGAGAGTGCGTGAGTGTGTGTATGTGAGTGAGAGTGTGTGAGATTGTGTGATTCACGATGTGTCTGAGTGGGACTGACTGTGTTTGAGTGTGAGTGTGTCCGTCTATGAGTGTGTGTGTGAGAGTGAGTGTGCACGTTGGTGAGGGGCTGTGTGTGTGTATGCACGTGTGTGTTTCTGTGGGTCTGTGTGTGTGCGAGTGTGTGAGTGTGTTGGGGTTAGTAGGTGTGTGAGTAGGAGTGAGTGTTTGTGAGTGAGTATACAAGACTTGTGTGATTGTGTGAGATTGCGTGTGTGTCATAGTGTGTGAGTGAGTGTGTGTGAGTGGGCGTGTTTCAGAGTGTGTGGGGGTGTTTTTGTGTGTGATTTCGTGAGTGTGTGAGCGAGGTTGCGGGACTGTGTGAGTGTCTGTGTGTTTGTGTGAGTGTGACTGTGAGGGGAATGGGGTGAAATATGGTACAACAAAGGGTGCCTGAGAGGTTTGGAATGGAAACGAGCCTTCTCTGACACAATGGAAAGCAATAGAAGGTGGTGGGAGACGACGGATAGGAGTGCAATGTTGTGGCATGGATTGGAATGTGGTGTATTGTGAAGCAATAGATGGTTTCTGTGTGTTTTGGAAGAGAATGGATCCCTCTTCGACGGAATGAAAGGATTTTCTCGGAATGGAGAGGTGTTTTGTGGAATAAATTGGAATGTGGTGAAATGCGACGCAATGATGGGTGTCTGAGTGGTTTGGAAACGAATGGAGCCTTCCTTGACGGATTGGAAAGCAATAGAACGAGGTGGAATTGTGCGGAAAGGCCTGGAATGTTGTGGGATGGTGTGAAATAGGGTTTAATGTGATGCAATAGAGGGCTCCTGAGTACTTTCTTAGCGAAGGCTGCCTTCTTTCACGCAATGGAACACAACAGAACGTTGTGGACTGCTGCAGAATGGAGTGGAATGTTGTGGAATGGAGTGGAATGGGGAGGAATGTGACGCAATTGACAGTTCAGGGTGTTTTGGAAGCGAATGAAGGCTTCTTTGATGGCATGTAACGCAATAGAATGCGGTGGATGTTGTGGAATGGAGTTTAATTTTGTGGAATAAAGTGGAATGGGTGGAAATGTGACGCAATACAGGGTGTCTGAGTGGTTTGGAAACGAACGGGGCCTTCTTTGATGGAATGGAAAGCAATAGGACATGGTGGAATTTTGTGGAAAGGAGCGGGATGTTGTGGGATGGCGTGAAATGCGGTTTAAAGAGAAGCAAAAGATTGCTCCTGAATTGTTTATTAGCGAATGCTGCCTTCTTTGGTGAAATGTGGTGCAACAGAACGTTGCGGAATGTTGCAGAATGGAGTGGAATGTTGTGAATTGGAGTGGAATGGGGTGTAATTTGATGCAACAGACGGTTCCTGAGTGGTTTGGAAGTGGATGCTGCCTTCTTTGATGGAGGAGAACGCAACAGAACGTTGTGGAATGTTGTGGAATGTTGTGGAATGGCGTGAAATCGGGTTCAATGTGACACGGTAGAGAGTTCCTGAGTTGTTTCTTAGCGAATGCTGCCTTCTTTGACGCAATGCTATGCAACAGAACGTTGTGGAATGGAGTGGAATGTCGTGAAATGGAGTGGAGTGGGGTATAATGTGGTGCAATAGAGGGAAGCTGAGCGGTTTAGAGTAGAATGGAGACTTCCTTGATGGAATGGGAAACAATGCAACGTGACGGACTGTTGGATAATGAAGTAGAATGTTGTGGACTGGAGACGAATGGGGTTTAATGTGATGCAGTAGATTTTCCTGAGTGTTTTAAGAGAATGTCTGTGTGTGCATGTGTATGCTCTTGTGGGTTTGATTGGGTTAGAGTGTGTGAGTGTGAGAGGGTGTGAGTGTGTGTGACAGTGTGTGAGTGTGTGTGAGTGTGTATGTGTGTGAGGGGCTCTGTGTGAGTGAAGGAGAGTGTGTTTGTGAGGATGTTGGTTTGAGAGTGGGAACTTGACTCTGAGTGAGTGACTGTGTGTGTTTGACGGGGAATGTGCATGTTAGTGTGGGTGGAAGTGTGTGTGGCTGTGCAGGTGTGAGTGTGTGTGTGCGAATTGTGTGTTTGAATGTGTGAGAGTGCGTGAGTGTGTGTATGTGAGTGAGAGTGTGTGAGATTGTGTGATTCACGATGTGTCTGAGTGGGACTGACTGTGTTTGAGTGTGAGTGTGTCCGTCTATGAGTGTGTGTGTGAGAGTGAGTGTGCACGTGGGTGAGGGGCTGTGTGTGTGTATGCACGTGTGTGTTTCTGTGAGTCTGTGTGTGTGCGAGTGTGTGAGTGTGTTGGGGTTAGTAGGTGTGTGAGTAGGAGTGAGTGTTTGTGAGTGAGTATACAAGACTTGTGTGATTGTGTGAGATTGCGTGTGTGTCATAGTGTGTGAGTGAGTGTGTGTGAGTGGGCGTGTTTCAGAGTGTGTGGGGGTGTTTTTGTGTGTGATTTCGTGAGTGTGTGAGCGAGGTTGCGGGACTGTGTGAGTGTCTGTGTGTTTGTGTGAGTGTGACTGTGAGGGGAATGGGGTGAAATATGGTACAACAAAGGGTGCCTGAGAGGTTTGGAATGGAAACGAGCCTTCTCTGACAGAATGGAAAGCAATAGAAGGTGGTGGGAGACGACGGATAGGAGTGCAATGTTGTGGCATGGATTGGAATGTGGTGTATTGTGAAGCAATAGATGGTTTCTGTGTGTTTTGGAAGAGAATGGATCCCTCTTCGACGGAATGAAAGGATTTTCTCGGAATGGAGAGGTGTTTTGTGGAATAAATTGGAATGTGGTGAAATGCGACGCAATGATGGGTGTCTGAGTGGTTTGGAAACGAATGGAGCCTTCCTTGACGGATTGGAAAGCAATAGAACGAGGTGGAATTGTGCGGAAAGGCCTGGAATGTTGTGGGATGGTGTGAAATAGGGTTTAATGTGATGCAATAGAGGGCTCCTGAGTACTTTCTTAGCGAAGGCTGCCTTCTTTCACGCAATGGAACACAACAGAACGTTGTGGACTGCTGCAGAATGGAGTGGAATGTTGTGGAATGGAGTGGAATGGGGAGGAATGTGACGCAATTGACAGTTCAGGGTGTTTTGGAAGCGAATGAAGGCTTCTTTGATGGCATGTAACGCAATAGAATGCGGTGGATGTTGTGGAATGGAGTTTAATTTTGTGGAATAAAGTGGAATGGGTGGAAATGTGACGCAATACAGGGTGTCTGAGTGGTTTGGAAACGAACGGGGCCTTCTTTGATGGAATGGAAAGCAATAGGACATGGTGGAATTTTGTGGAAAGGAGCGGGATGTTGTGGGATGGCGTGAAATGCGGTTTAAAGAGAAGCAAAAGATTGCTCCTGAATTGTTTATTAGCGAATGCTGCCTTCTTTGGTGAAATGTGGTGCAACAGAACGTTGCGGAATGTTGCAGAATGGAGTGGAATGTTGTGAATTGGAGTGGAATGGGGTGTAATTTGATGCAACAGACGGTTCCTGAGTGGTTTGGAAGTGGATGCTGCCTTCTTTGATGGAGGAGAACGCAACAGAACGTTGTGGAATGTTGTGGAATGTTGTGGAATGGCGTGAAATCGGGTTCAATGTGACACGGTAGAGAGTTCCTGAGTTGTTTCTTAGCGAATGCTGCCTTCTTTGACGCAATGCTATGCAACAGAACGTTGTGGAATGGAGTGGAATGTCGTGAAATGGAGTGGAGTGGGGTATAATGTGGTGCAATAGAGGGAAGCTGAGCGGTTTAGAGTAGAATGGAGACTTCCTTGATGGAATGGGAAACAATGCAACGTGACGGACTGTTGGATAATGAAGTAGAATGTTGTGGACTGGAGACGAATGGGGTTTAATGTGATGCAGTAGATTTTCCTGAGTGTTTTAAGAGAATGTCTGTGTGTGCATGTGTATGCTCTTGTGGGTTTGATTGGGTTAGAGTGTGTGAGTGTGAGAGGGTGTGAGTGTGTGTGACAGTGTGTGAGTGTGTGTGAGTGTGTATGTGTGTGAGGGGCTCTGTGTGAGTGAAGGAGAGTGTGTTTGTGAGCATGTTGGTTTGAGAGTGGGAACTTGACTCTGAGTGAGTGACTGTGTGTGTTTGACGGGGAATGTGCATGTTAGTGTGGGTGGAAGTGTGTGTGGCTGTGCAGGTGTGAGTGTGTGTGTGCGAATTGTGTGTTTGAATGTGTGAGAGTGCGTGAGTGTGTGTATGTGAGTGAGAGTGTGTGAGATTGTGTGATTCACGATGTGTCTGAGTGGGACTGACTGTGTTTGAGTGTGAGTGTGTCCGTCTATGAGTGTGTGTGTGAGAGTGAGTGTGCACGTGGGAGAGGGGCTGTGTGTGTGTATGCACGTGTGTGTTTCTGTGAGTCTGTGTGTGTGCGAGTGTGTGAGTGTGTTTGGGTTAGTAGGTGTGTGAGTAGGAGTGAGTGTTTGTGAGTGAGTACACAAGACTTGTGTGATTGTGTGAGATTGCGTGTGTGTCATAGTGTGTGAGTGAGTGTGTGTGAGTGGGCGTGTTTCAGAGTGTGTGGGGGTGTTTTTGTGTGTGATTTCGTGAGTGTGTGAGCGAGGTTGCGGGACTGTGTGAGTGTCTGTGTGTTTGTGTGAGTGTGACTGTGAGGGGAATGGGGTGAAATATGGTACAACAAAGGGTGCCTGAGAGGTTTGGAATGGAAACGAGCCTTCTCTGACAGAATGGAAAGCAATAGAAGGTGGTGGGAGACGACGGATAGGAGTGCAATGTTGTGGCATGGATTGGAATGTGGTGTATTGTGAAGCAATAGATGGTTTCTGTGTGTTTTGGAAGAGAATGGATCCCTCTTCGACGGAATGAAAGGATTTTCTCGGAATGGAGAGGTGTTTTGTGGAATAAATTGGAATGTGGTGAAATGCGACGCAATGATGGGTGTCTGAGTGGTTTGGAAACGAATGGAGCCTTCCTTGACGGATTGGAAAGCAATAGAACGAGGTGGAATTGTGCGGAAAGGCCTGGAATGTTGTGGGATGGTGTGAAATAGGGTTTAATGTGATGCAATAGAGGGCTCCTGAGTACTTTCTTAGCGAAGGCTGCCTTCTTTCACGCAATGGAACACAACAGAACGTTGTGGACTGCTGCAGAATGGAGTGGAATGTTGTGGAATGGAGTGGAATGGGGAGGAATGTGACGCAATTGACAGTTCAGGGTGTTTTGGAAGCGAATGAAGGCTTGTTTGATGGCATGTAACGCAATAGAATGCGGTGGATGTTGTGGAATGGAGTTTAATTTTGTGGAATAAAGTGGAATGGGTGGAAATGTGACGCAATACAGGGTGTCTGAGTGGTTTGGAAACGAACGGGGCCTTCTTTGATGGAATGGAAAGCAATAGGACATGGTGGAATTTTGTGGAAAGGAGCGGGATGTTGTGGGATGGCGTGAAATGCGGTTTAAAGAGAAGCAAAAGATTGCTCCTGAATTGTTTATTAGCGAATGCTGCCTTCTTTGGTGAAATGTGGTGCAACAGAACGTTGCGGAATGTTGCAGAATGGAGTGGAATGTTGTGAATTGGAGTGGAATGGGGTGTAATTTGATGCAACAGACGGTTCCTGAGTGGTTTGGAAGTGGATGCTGCCTTCTTTGATGGAGGAGAACGCAACAGAACGTTGTGGAATGTTGTGGAATGTTGTGGAATGGCGTGAAATCGGGTTCAATGTGACACGGTAGAGAGTTCCTGAGTTGTTTCTTAGCGAATGCTGCCTTCTTTGACGCAATGCTATGCAACAGAACGTTGTGGAATGGAGTGGAATGTCGTGAAATGGAGTGGAGTGGGGTATAATGTGGTGCAATAGAGGGAAGCTGAGCGGTTTAGAGTAGAATGGAGACTTCCTTGATGGAATGGGAAACAATGCAACGTGACGGACTGTTGGATAATGAAGTAGAATGTTGTGGACTGGAGACGAATGGGGTTTAATGTGATGCAGTAGATTTTCCTGAGTGTTTTAAGAGAATGTCTGTGTGTGCATGTGTATGCTCTTGTGGGTTTGATTGGGTTAGAGTGTGTGAGTGTGAGAGGGTGTGAGTGTGTGTGACAGTGTGTGAGTGTGTGTGAGTGTGTATGTGTGTGAGGGGCTCTGTGTGAGTGAAGGAGAGTGTGTTTGTGAGCATGTTGGTTTGAGAGTGGGAACTTGACTCTGAGTGAGTGACTGTGTGTGTTTGACGGGGAATGTGCATGTTAGTGTGGGTGGAAGTGTGTGTGGCTGTGCAGGTGTGAGTGTGTGTGTGCGAATTGTGTGTTTGAATGTGTGAGAGTGCGTGAGTGTGTGTATGTGAGTGAGAGTGTGTGAGATTGTGTGATTCACGATGTGTCTGAGTGGGACTGACTGTGTTTGAGTGTGAGTGTGTCCGTCTATGAGTGTGTGTGTGAGAGTGAGTGTGCACGTGGGAGAGGGGCTGTGTGTGTGTATGCACGTGTGTGTTTCTGTGAGTCTGTGTGTGTGCGAGTGTGTGAGTGTGTTTGGGTTAGTAGGTGTGTGAGTAGGAGTGAGTGTTTGTGAGTGAGTACACAAGACTTGTGTGATTGTGTGAGATTGCGTGTGTGTCATAGTGTGTGAGTGAGTGTGTGTGAGTGGGCGTGTTTCAGAGTGTGTGGGGGTGTTTTTGTGTGTGATTTCGTGAGTGTGTGAGCGAGGTTGCGGGACTGTGTGAGTGTCTGTGTGTTTGTGTGAGTGTGACTGTGAGGGGAATGGGGTGAAATATGGTACAACAAAGGGTGCCTGAGAGGTTTGGAATGGAAACGAGCCTTCTCTGACAGAATGGAAAGCAATAGAAGGTGGTGGGAGACGACGGATAGGAGTGCAATGTTGTGGCATGGATTGGAATGTGGTGTATTGTGAAGCAATAGATGGTTTCTGTGTGTTTTGGAAGAGAATGGATCCCTCTTCGACGGAATGAAAGGATTTTCTCGGAATGGAGAGGTGTTTTGTGGAATAAATTGGAATGTGGTGAAATGCGACGCAATGATGGGTGTCTGAGTGGTTTGGAAACGAATGGAGCCTTCCTTGACGGATTGGAAAGCAATAGAACGAGGTGGAATTGTGCGGAAAGGCCTGGAATGTTGTGGGATGGTGTGAAATAGGGTTTAATGTGATGCAATAGAGGGCTCCTGAGTACTTTCTTAGCGAAGGCTGCCTTCTTTCACGCAATGGAACACAACAGAACGTTGTGGACTGCTGCAGAATGGAGTGGAATGTTGTGGAATGGAGTGGAATGGGGAGGAATGTGACGCAATTGACAGTTCAGGGTGTTTTGGAAGCGAATGAAGGCTTGTTTGATGGCATGTAACGCAATAGAATGCGGTGGATGTTGTGGAATGGAGTTTAATTTTGTGGAATAAAGTGGAATGGGTGGAAATGTGACGCAATACAGGGTGTCTGAGTGGTTTGGAAACGAACGGGGCCTTCTTTGATGGAATGGAAAGCAATAGGACATGGTGGAATTTTGTGGAAAGGAGCGGGATGTTGTGGGATGGCGTGAAATGCGGTTTAAAGAGAAGCAAAAGATTGCTCCTGAATTGTTTATTAGCGAATGCTGCCTTCTTTGGTGAAATGTGGTGCAACAGAACGTTGCGGAATGTTGCAGAATGGAGTGGAATGTTGTGAATTGGAGTGGAATGGGGTGTAATTTGATGCAACAGACGGTTCCTGAGTGGTTTGGAAGTGGATGCTGCCTTCTTTGATGGAGGAGAACGCAACAGAACGTTGTGGAATGTTGTGGAATGTTGTGGAATGGCGTGAAATCGGGTTCAATGTGACACGGTAGAGAGTTCCTGAGTTGTTTCTTAGCGAATGCTGCCTTCTTTGACGCAATGCTATGCAACAGAACGTTGTGGAATGGAGTGGAATGTCGTGAAATGGAGTGGAGTGGGGTATAATGTGGTGCAATAGAGGGAAGCTGAGCGGTTTAGAGTAGAATGGAGACTTCCTTGATGGAATGGGAAACAATGCAACGTGACGGACTGTTGGATAATGAAGTAGAATGTTGTGGACTGGAGACGAATGGGGTTTAATGTGATGCAGTAGATTTTCCTGAGTGTTTTAAGAGAATGTCTGTGTGTGCATGTGTATGCTCTTGTGGGTTTGATTGGGTTAGAGTGTGTGAGTGTGAGAGGGTGTGAGTGTGTGTGACAGTGTGTGAGTGTGTGTGAGTGTGTATGTGTGTGAGGGGCTCTGTGTGAGTGAAGGAGAGTGTGTTTGTGAGCATGTTGGTTTGAGAGTGGGAACTTGACTCTGAGTGAGTGACTGTGTGTGTTTGACGGGGAATGTGCATGTTAGTGTGGGTGGAAGTGTGTGTGGCTGTGCAGGTGTGAGTGTGCGTGTGCGAATTGTGTGTTTGAATGTGTGAGAGTGCGTGAGTGTGTGTATGTGAGTGAGAGTGTGTGAGATTGTGTGATTCACGATGTGTCTGAGTGGGACTGACTGTGTTTGAGTGTGAGTGTGTCCGTCTATGAGTGTGTGTGTGAGAGTGAGTGTGCACGTGGGTGAGGGGCTGTGTGTGTGTATGCACGTGTGTGTTTCTGTGAGTCTGTGTGTGTGCGAGTGTGTGAGTGTGTTTGGGTTAGTAGGTGTGTGAGTAGGAGTGAGTGTTTGTGAGTGAGTATACAAGACGTGTGTGATTGTGTGAGATTGCGAGTGTGTCATAGTGTGTGAGTGAGTGTGTGTGAGTGGGCGTGTTTCAGAGTGTGTGGGGGTGTTTTTGTGTGTGATTTCGTGAGTGTGTGAGCGAGGTTGCGGGACTGTGTGAGTGTCTGTGTGTTTGTGTGAGTGTGACTGTGAGGGGAATGGGGTGAAATATGGTACAACAAAGGGTGCCTGAGAGGTTTGGAATGGAAACGAGCCTTCTCTGACAGAATGGAACGCAATAGAAGGTGGTGGGAGACGACGGATAGGAGTGCAATGTTGTACCATGGATTGGAATGTGGTGTATTGTGAAGCAATAGATGGTTTCTGTGTGTTTTGGAAGAGAATGGATCCCTCTTCGACGGAATGAAAGGATTTTCTCGGAATGGAGAGGTGTTTTGTGGAATAAATTGGAATGTGGTGAAATGCGGCGCAATGATGGGTGTCTGAGTGGTTTGGAAACGAATGGAGCCTTCCTTGACGGATTGGAAAGCAATAGAACGAGGTGGAATTGTGCGGAAAGGCCTGGAATGTTGTGGGATGGTGTGAAATAGGGTTTAATGTGATGCAATAGAGGGCTCCTGAGTACTTTCTTAGCGAAGGCTGCCTTCTTTCACGCAATGGAACACAACAGAACGTTGTGGACTGCTGCAGAATGGAGTGGAATGTTGTGGAATGGAGTGGAATGGGGAGGAATGTGACGCAATTGACAGTTCAGGGTGTTTTGGAAGCGAATGAAGGCTTCTTTGATGGCATGTAACGCAATAGAATGCGGTGGATGTTGTGGAATGGAGTTTAATTTTGTGGAATAAAGTGGAATGGGTGGAAATGTGACGCAATACAGGGTGTCTGAGTGGTTTGGAAACGAACGGGGCCTTCTTTGATGGAATGGAAAGCAATAGGACATGGTGGAATTTTGTGGAAAGGAGCGGGATGTTGTGGGATGGCGTGAAATGCGGTTTACAGAGAAGCAAAAGATTGCTCCTGAATTGTTTATTAGCGAATGCTGCCTTCTTTGGTGAAATGTGGTGCAACAGAACGTTGCGGAATGTTGCAGAATGGAGTGGAATGTTGTGAATTGGAGTGGAATGGGGTGTAATTTGATGCAACAGACGGTTCCTGAGTGGTTTGGAAGTGGATGCTGCCTTCTTTGATGGAGGAGAACGCAACAGAACGTTGTGGAATGTTGTGGAATGTTGTGGAATGGCGTGAAATCGGGTTCAATGTGACACGGTAGAGAGTTCCTGAGTTGTTTCTTAGCGAATGCTGCCTTCTTTGACGCAATGCTATGCAACAGAACGTTGTGGAATGGAGTGGAATGTCGTGAAATGGAGTGGAGTGGGGTATAATGTGGTGCAATAGAGGGAAGCTGAGCGGTTTAGAGTAGAATGGAGACTTCCTTGATGGAATGGGAAACAATGCAACGTGACGGACTGTTGGATAATGAAGTAGAATGTTGTGGACTGGAGACGAATGGGGTTTAATGTGATGCAGTAGATTTTCCTGAGTGTTTTAAGAGAATGTCTGTGTGTGCATGTGTATGCTCTTGTGGGTTTGATTGGGTTAGAGTGTGTGAGTGTGAGAGGGTGTGAGTGTGTGTGACAGTGTGTGAGTGTGTGTGAGTGTGTATGTGTGTGAGGGGCTCTGTGTGAGTGAAGGAGAGTGTGTTTGTGAGCATGTTGGTTTGAGAGTGGGAACTTGACTCTGAGTGAGAGACTGTGTGTGTTTGACGGGGAATGTGCATGTTAGTGTGGGTGGAAGTGTGTGTGGCTCTGCAGGTGTGAGTGTGTGTGTGCGAATTGTGTGTTTGAATGTGTGAGAGTGCGTGAGTGTGTGTATGTGAGTGAGAGTGTGTGAGATTGTGTGATTCACGATGTGTCTGAGTGGGACTGACAGTGTTTGAGTGTGAGTGTGTCCGTCTATGAGTGTGTGTGTGAGAGTGAGTGTGCACGTGAGTGAGGGGCTGTGTGTGTGTATGCACGTGTGTGTTTCTGTGAGTCTGTGTGTGTGCGAGTGTGTGAGGGTGTTTGGGTTAGTAGGTGTGTAAGTAGGAGTGAGTGTTTGTGAGTGAGTACACAAGACTTGTGTGATTGTGTGAGATTGCGTGTGTGTCATAGTGTGTGAGTGAGTGTGTGTGAGTGGGCGTGTTTCAGAGTGTGTGGGGGTGTTTTTGTGTGTGATTTCGTGAGTGTGTGAGCGAGGTTGCGGGACTGTGTGAGTGTCTGTGTGTTTGTGTGAGTGTGACTGTGAGGGGAATGGGGTGAAATATGGTACAACAAAGGGTGCCTGAGAGGTTTGGAATGGAAACGAGCCTTCTCTGACAGAATGGAAAGCAATAGAAGGTGGTGGGAGACGACGGATAGGAGTGCAATGTTGTGGCATGGATTGGAATGTGGTGTATTGTGAAGCAATAGATGGTTTCTGTGTGTTTTGGAAGAGAATGGATCCCTCTTCGACGGAATGAAAGGATTTTCTCGGAATGGAGAGGTGTTTTGTGGAATAAATTGGAATGTGGTGAAATGCGACGCAATGATGGGTGTCTGAGTGGTTTGGAAACGAATGGAGCCTTCCTTGACGGATTGGAAAGCAATAGAACGAAGTGGAATTGTGCGGAAAGGCCTGGAATGTTGTGGGATGGTGTGAAATGCGGTTTAAAGAGAAGCAAAAGATTGCTCCTGAATTGTTTATTAGCGAATGCTGCCTTCTTTGGTGAAATGTGGTGCAACAGAACGTTGCGGAATGTTGCAGAATGGAGTGGAATGTTGTGAATTGGAGTGGAATGGGGTGTAATTTGATGCAACAGACGGTTCCTGAGTGGTTTGGAAGTGGATGCTGCCTTCTTTGATGGAGGAGAACGCAACAGAACGTTGTGGAATGTTGTGGAATGTTGTGGAATGGCGTGAAATCGGGTTCAATGTGACACGGTAGAGAGTTCCTGAGTTGTTTCTTAGCGAATGCTGCCTTCTTTGACGCAATGCTATGCAACAGAACGTTGTGGAATGGAGTGGAATGTCGTGAGATGGAGTGGAGTGGGGTATAATGTGGTGCAATAGAGGGAAGCTGAGCGGTTTAGAGTAGAATGGAGACTTCCTTGATGGAATGGGAAACAATGCAACGTGACGGACTGTTGGATAATGAAGTAGAATGTTGTGGACTGGAGACGAATGGGGTTTAATGTGATGCAGTAGATTTTCCTGAGTGTTTTAAGAGAATGTCTGTGTGTGCATGTGTATGCTCTTTTGGGTTTGAATTGGTTAGAGTGTGTGAGTGTGAGAGGGTGTGAGTGTGTGTGACAGTGTGTGAGTGTGTGTGAGTGTGTATGTGTGTGAGGGGCTCTGTGTGAGTGAAGGAGAGTGTGTTTGTGAGCATGTTGGTTTGAGAGTGGGAACTTGACTCTGAGTGAGTGACTGTGTGTGTTTGACGGGGAATGTGCATGTTAGTGTGGGTGGAAGTGTGTGTGGCTGTGCAGGTGTGAGTGTGTGTGTGCGAATTGTGTGTTTGAATGTGTGAGAGTGCGTGAGTGTGTGTATGTGAGTGAGAGTGTGTGAGATTGTGTGATTCACGATGTGTCTGAGTGGGACTGACTGTGTTTGAGTGTGAGTGTGTCCGTCTATGAGTGTGTGTGTGAGAGTGAGTGTGCACGTGGGTGAGGGGCTGTGTGTGTGTATGCACGTGTGTGTTTCTGTGAGTCTGTGTGTGTGCGAGTGTGTGAGTGTGTTTGTGTTAGTAGGTGTGTGAGTAGGAGTGAGTGTTTGTGAGTGAGTATACAAGACTTGTGTGATTGTGTGAGATTGCGTGTGTGTCATAGTGTGTGAGTGAGTGTGTGTGAGTGGGCGTGTTTCAGAGCGTGTGGGGGTGTTTTTGTGTGTGATTTCGTGAGTGTGTGAGCGAGGTTGCGGGACTGTGTGAGTGTCTGTGTGTTTGTGTGAGTGTGAGTGTGAGGGGAATGGGGTGAAATATGGTACAACAAAGGGTGCCTGAGAGGTTTGGAATGGAAACGAGCCTTCTCTGACAGAATGGAACGCAATAGAAGGTGGTGGGAGACGACGGATAGGAGTGCAATGTTGTGGCATGGATTGGAATGTGGTGTATTGTGAAGCAATAGATGGTTTCTGTGTGTTTTGGAAGAGAATGGATCCCTCTTCGACGGAATGAAAGGATTTTCTCGGAATGGAGAGGTGTTTTGTGGAATAAATTGGAATGTGGTGAAATGCGACGCAATGATGGGTGTCTGAGTGGTTTGGAAACGAATGGAGCCTTCCTTGACGGATTGGAAAGCAATAGAACGAGGTGGAATTGTGCGGAAAGGACTGGAATGTTGTGGGATGGTGTGAAATAGGGTTTAATGTGATGCAATAGAGGGTTCCTGAGTACTTTCTTAGCGAAGGCTGCCTTCTTTCACGCAATGGAACACAACAGAACGTTGTGGACTGCTGCAGAATGGAGTGGAATGTTGTGGAATGGAGTGGAATGGGGAGGAATGTGACGCAATTGACAGTTCAGGGTGTTTTGGAAGCGAATGAAGGCTTCTTTGATGGCATGTAACGCAATAGAATGCGGTGGATGTTGTGGAATGGAGTTTAATTTTGTGGAATAAAGTGGAATGGGTGGAAATGTGACGCAATACAGGGTGTCTGAGTGGTTTGGAAACGAACGGGGCCTTCTTTGATGGAATGGAAAGCAATAGGACATGGTGGAATTTTGTGGAAAGGAGCGGAATGTTGTGGGATGGCGTGAAATGCGGTTTAAAGAGAAGCAAAAGATTGCTCCTGAATTGTTTATTAGCGAATGCTGCCTTCTTTGGTGAAATGTGGTGCAACAGAACGTTGCGGAATGTTGCAGAATGGAGTGGAATGTTGTGAATTGGAGTGGAATGGGGTGTAATTTGATGCAACAGACGGTTCCTGAGTGGTTTGGAAGTGGATGCTGCCTTCTTTGATGGAGGAGAACGCAACAGAACGTTGTGGAATGTTGTGGAATGTTGTGGAATGGCGTGAAATCGGGTTCAATGTGACACGGTAGAGAGTTCCTGAGTTGTTTCTTAGCGAATGCTGCCTTCTTTGACGCAATGCTATGCAACAGAACGTTGTGGAATGGAGTGGAATGTCGTGAGATGGAGTGGAGTGGGGTATAATGTGGTGCAATAGAGGGAAGCTGAGCGGTTTAGAGTAGAATGGAGACTTCCTTGATGGAATGGGAAACAATGCAACGTGACGGACTGTTGGATAATGAAGTAGAATGTTGTGGACTGGAGACGAATGGGGTTTAATGTGATGCAGTAGATTTTCCTGAGTGTTTTAAGAGAATGTCTGTGTGTGCATGTGTATGCTCTTGTGGGTTTGAATGGGATAGAGTGTGTGAGTGTGAGAGGGTGTGAGTGTGTGTGACAGTGTGTGAGTGTGTGTGAGTGTGTATGTGTGTGAGGGGCTCTGTGTGAGTGAAGGAGAGTGTGTTTGTGAGCATGTTGGTTTGAGAGTGGGAACTTGACTCTGAGTGAGTGACTGTGTGTGTTTGACGGGGAATGTGCATGTTAGTGTGGGTGGAAGTGTGTGTGGCTGTGCAGGTGTGAGTGTGTGTGTGCGAATTGTGTGTTTGAATGTGTGAGAGTGCGTGAGTGTGTGTATGTGAGTGAGAGTGTGTGAGATTGTGTGATTCACGATGTGTCTGAGTGGGACTGACTGTGTTTGAGTGTGAGTGTGTCCGTCTATGAGTGTGTGTGTGAGAGTGAGTGTGCACGTGGGTGAGGGGCTGTGTGTGTGTATGCACGTGTGTGTTTCTGTGAGTCTGTGTGTGTGCGAGTGTGTGAGTGTGTTTGGGTTAGTAGGTGTGTGAGTAGGAGTGAGTGTTTGTGAGTGAGTACACAAGACTTGTGTGATTGTGTGAGATTGCGTGTGTGTCATAGTGTGTGAGTGAGTGTGTGTGAGTGGGCGTGTTTCAGAGTGTGTGGGGGTGTTTTTGTGTGTGATTTCGTGAGTGTGTGAGCGAGGTTGCGGGACTGTGTGAGTGTCTGTGTGTTTGTGTGAGTGTGACTGTGAGGGGAATGGGGTGAAATATGGTACAACAAAGGGTGCCTGAGAGGTTTGGAATGGAAACGAGCCTTCTCTGACAGAATGGAACGCAATAGAAGGTGGTGGGAGACGACGGATAGGAGTGCAATGTTGTGGCATGGATTGGAATGTGGTGTATTGTGAAGCAATAGATGGTTTCTGTGTGTTTTGGAAGAGAATGGATCCCTCTTCGACGGAATGAAAGGATTTTCTCGGAATGGAGAGGTGTTTTGTGGAATAAATTGGAATGTGGTGAAATGCGACGCAATGATGGGTGTCTGAGTGGTTTGGAAACGAATGGAGCCTTCCTTGACGGATTGGAAAGCAATAGAACGAGGTGGAATTGTGCGGAAAGGACTGGAATGTTGTGGGATGGTGTGAAATAGGGTTTAATGTGATGCAATAGAGGGTTCCTGAGTACTTTCTTAGCGAAGGCTGCCTTCTTTCACGCAATGGAACACAACAGAACGTTGTGGACTGCTGCAGAAGGGAGTGGAATGTTGTGGAATGGAGTGGAATGGGGAGGAATGTGACGCAATTGACAGTTCAGGGTGTTTTGGAAGCGAATGAAGGCTTCTTTGATGGCATGTAACGCAATAGAATGCGGTGGATGTTGTGGAATGGAGTTTAATTTTGTGGAATAAAGTGGAATGGGTGGAAATGTGACGCAATACAGGGTGTCTGAGTGGTTTGGAAACGAACGGGGCCTTCTTTGATGGAATGGAAAGCAATAGGACATGGTGGAATTTTGTGGAAAGGAGCGGAATGTTGTGGGATGGCGTGAAATGCGGTTTAAAGAGAAGCAAAAGATTGCTCCTGAATTGTTTATTAGCGAATGCTGCCTTCTTTGGTGAAATGTGGTGCAACAGAACGTTGCGGAATGCTGCAGAATGGAGTGGAATGTTGTGAATTGGAGTGGAATGGGGTGTAATTTGATGCAACAGACGGTTCCTGAGTGGTTTGGAAGTGGATGCTGCCTTCTTTGATGGAGGAGAACGCAACAGAACGTTGTGGAATGTTGTGGAATGTTGTGGAATGGCGTGAAATCGGGTTCAATGTGACACGGTAGAGAGTTCCTGAGTTGTTTCTTAGCGAATGCTGCCTTCTTTGACGCAATGCTATGCAACAGAACGTTGTGGAATGGAGTGGAATGTCGTGAAATGGAGTGGAGTGGGGTATAATGTGGTGCAATAGAGGGAAGCTGAGCGGTTTAGAGTAGAATGGAGACTTCCTTGATGGAATGGGAAACAATGCAACGTGACGGACTGTTGGATAATGAAGTAGAATGTTGTGGAATGGAGACGAATGGGGTTTAATGTGATGCAGTAGATTTTCCTGAGTGTTTTAAGAGAATGTCTGTGTGTGCATGTGTATGCTCTTGTGGGTTTGATTGGGTTAGAGTGTGTGAGTGTGAGAGGGTGTGAGTGTGTGTGACAGTGTGTGAGTGTGTGTGAGTGTGTATGTGTGTGAGGGGCTCTGTGTGAGTGAAGGAGAGTGTGTTTGTGAGCATGTTGGTTTGAGAGTGGGAACTTGACTCTGAGTGAGTGACTGTGTGTGTTTGACGGGGAATGTGCATGTTAGTGTGGGTGGAAGTGTGTGTGGCTGTGCAGGTGTGAGTGTGTGTGTGCGAATTGTGTGTTTGAATGTGTGAGAGTGCGTGAGTGTGTGTATGTGAGTGAGAGTGTGTGAGATTGTGTGATTCACGATGTGTCTGAGTGGGACTGACTGTGTTTGAGTGTGAGTGTGTCCGTCTATGAGTGTGTGTGTGAGAGTGAGTGTGCACGTGAATGAGGGGCTGTGTGTGTGTATGCACGTGTGTGTTTGTGTGAGTCTGTGTGTGTGCGAGTGTGTGAGTGTGTCAGGGTTAGTAGGTGTGTGAGTAGGAGTGAGTGTTTGTGAGTGAGTACACAAGACTTGTGTGATTGTGTGAGATTGCGTGTGTGTCATAGTGTGTGAGTGAGTGTGTGTGAGTGGGCGTGTTTCAGAGTGTGTGGGGGTGTTTTTGTGTGTGATTTCGTGAGTGTGTGAGCGAGGTTGCGGGACTGTGTGAGTGTCTGTGTGTTTGTGTGAGTGTGACTGTGAGGGGAATGGGGTGAAATATGGTACAACAAAGGGTGCCTGAGAGGTTTGGAATGGAAACGAGCCTTCTCTGACAGAATGGAACGCAATAGAAGGTGGTGGGAGACGACGGATAGGAGTGCAATGTTGTGGCATGGATTGGAATGTGGTGTATTGTGAAGCAATAGATGGTTTCTGTGTGTTTTGGAAGAGAATGGATCCCTCTTCGACGGAATGAAAGGATTTTCTCGGAATGGAGAGGTGTTTTGTGGAATAAATTGGAATGTGGTGAAATGCGACGCAATGATGGGTGTCTGAGTGGTTTGGAAACGAATGGAGCCTTCCTTGACGGATTGGAAAGCAATAGAACGAGGTGGAATTGTGCGGAAAGGACTGGAATGTTGTGGGATGGTGTGAAATAGGGTTTAATGTGATGCAATAGAGGGTTCCTGAGTACTTTCTTAGCGAAGGCTGCCTTCTTTCACGCAATGGAACACAACAGAACGTTGTGGACTGCTGCAGAAGGGAGTGGAATGTTGTGGAATGGAGTGGAATGGGGAGGAATGTGACGCAATTGACAGTTCAGGGTGTTTTGGAAGCGAATGAAGGCTTCTTTGATGGCATGTAACGCAATAGAATGCGGTGGATGTTGTGGAATGGAGTTTAATTTTGTGGAATAAAGTGGAATGGGTGGAAATGTGACGCAATACAGGGTGTCTGAGTGGTTTGGAAACGAACGGGGCCTTCTTTGATGGAATGGAAAGCAATAGGACATGGTGGAATTTTGTGGAAAGGAGCGGAATGTTGTGGGATGGCGTGAAATGCGGTTTAAAGAGAAGCAAAAGATTGCTCCTGAATTGTTTATTAGCGAATGCTGCCTTCTTTGGTGAAATGTGGTGCAACAGAACGTTGCGGAATGCTGCAGAATGGAGTGGAATGTTGTGAATTGGAGTGGAATGGGGTGTAATTTGATGCAACAGACGGTTCCTGAGTGGTTTGGAAGTGGATGCTGCCTTCTTTGATGGAGGAGAACGCAACAGAACGTTGTGGAATGTTGTGGAATGTTGTGGAATGGCGTGAAATCGGGTTCAATGTGACACGGTAGAGAGTTCCTGAGTTGTTTCTTAGCGAATGCTGCCTTCTTTGACGCAATGCTATGCAACAGAACGTTGTGGAATGGAGTGGAATGTCGTGAAATGGAGTGCAGTGGGGTATAATGTGGTGCAATAGAGGGAAGCTGAGCGGTTTAGAGTAGAATGGAGACTTCCTTGATGGAATGGGAAACAATGCAACGTGACGGACTGTTGGATAATGAAGTAGAATGTTGTGGACTGGAGACGAATGGGGTTTAATGTGATGCAGTAGATTTTCCTGAGTGTTTTAAGAGAATGTCTGTGTGTGCATGTGTATGCTCTTGTGGGTTTGATTGGGTTAGAGTGTGTGAGTGTGAGAGGGTGTGAGTGTGTGTGACAGTGTGTGAGTGTGTGTGAGTGTGTATGTGTGTGAGGGGCTCTGTGTGAGTGAAGGAGAGTGTGTTTGTGAGCATGTTGGTTTGAGAGTGGGAACTTGACTCTGAGTGAGTGACTGTGTGTGTTTGACGGGGAATGTGCATGTTAGTGTGGGTGGAAGTGTGTGTGGCTGTGCAGGTGTGAGTGTGTGTGTGCGAATTGTGTGTTTGAATGTGTGAGAGTGCGTGAGTGTGTGTATGTGAGTGAGAGTGTGTGAGATTGTGTGATTCACGATGTGTCTGAGTGGGACTGACTGGGTTTGAGTGTGAGTGTGTCCGTCTATGAGTGTGTGTGTGAGAGTGAGTGTGCACGTGAGTGAGGGGCTGTGTGTGTGTATGCACGTGTGTGTTTCTGTGAGTCTGTGTGTGTGCGAGTGTGTGAGTGTGTTTGGGTTAGTAGGTGTGTGAGTAGGAGTGAGTGTTTGTGAGTGAGTACACAAGACTTGTGTGATTGTGTGAGATTGCGTGTGTGTCATAGTGTGTGAGTGAGTGTGTGTGAGTGGGCGTGTTTCAGAGTGTGTGGGGGTGTTTTTGTGTGTGATTTCGTGAGTGTGTGAGCGAGGTTGCGGGACTGTGTGAGTGTCTGTGTGTTTGTGTGAGTGTGACTGTGAGGGGAATGGGGTGAAATATGGTACAACAAAGGGTGCCTGAGAGGTTTGGAATGGAAACGAGCCTTCTCTGACAGAATGGAACGCAATAGAAGGTGGTGGGAGACGACGGATAGGAGTGCAATGTTGTGGCATGGATTGGAATGTGGTGCATTGTGAAGCAATAGATGGTTTCTGTGTGTTTTGGAAGAGAATGGATCCCTCTTCGACGGAATGAAAGGATTTTCTCGGAATGGAGAGGTGTTTTGTGGAATAAATTGGAATGTGGTGAAATGCGACGCAATGATGGGTGTCTGAGTGGTTTGGAAACGAATGGAGCCTTCCTTGACGGATTGGAAAGCAATAGAACGAGGTGGAATTGTGCGGAAAGGACTGGAATGTTGTGGGATGGTGTGAAATAGGGTTTAATGTGATGCAATAGAGGGTTCCTGAGTACTTTCTTAGCGAAGGCTGCCTTCTTTCACGCAATGGAACACAACAGAACGTTGTGGACTGCTGCAGAAGGGAGTGGAATGTTGTGGAATGGAGTGGAATGGGGAGGAATGTGACGCAATTGACAGTTCAGGGTGTTTTGGAAGCGAATGAAGGCTTCTTTGATGGCATGTAACGCAATAGAATGCGGTGGATGTTGTGGAATGGAGTTTAATTTTGTGGAATAAAGTGGAATGGGTGGAAATGTGACGCAATACAGGGTGTCTGAGTGGTTTGGAAACGAACGGGGCCTTCTTTGATGGAATGGAAAGCAATAGGACATGGTGGAATTTTGTGGAAAGGAGCGGAATGTTGTGGGATGGCGTGAAATGCGGTTTAAAGAGAAGCAAAAGATTGCTCCTGAATTGTTTATTAGCGAATGCTGCCTTCTTTGGTGAAATGTGGTGCAACAGAACGTTGCGGAATGCTGCAGAATGGAGTGGAATGTTGTGAATTGGAGTGGAATGGGGTGTAATTTGATGCAACAGACGGTTCCTGAGTGGTTTGGAAGTGGATGCTGCCTTCTTTGATGGAGGAGAACGCAACAGAACGTTGTGGAATGTTGTGGAATGTTGTGGAATGGCGTGAAATCGGGTTCAATGTGACACGGTAGAGAGTTCCTGAGTTGTTTCTTAGCGAATGCTGCCTTCTTTGACGCAATGCTATGCAACAGAACGTTGTGGAATGGAGTGGAATGTCGTGAAATGGAGTGGAGTGGGGTATAATGTGGTGCAATAGAGGGAAGCTGAGCGGTTTAGAGTAGAATGGAGACTTCCTTGATGGAATGGGAAACAATGCAACGTGACGGACTGTTGGATAATGAAGTAGAATGTTGTGGACTGGAGACGAATGGGGTTTAATGTGATGCAGTAGATTTTCCTGAGTGTTTTAAGAGAATGTCTGTGTGTGCATGTGTATGCTCTTGTGGGTTTGATTGGGTTAGAGTGTGTGAGTGTGAGAGGGTGTGAGTGTGTGTGACAGTGTGTGAGTGTGTGTGAGTGTGTATGTGTGTGAGGGGCTCTGTGTGAGTGAAGGAGAGTGTGTTTGTGAGCATGTTGGTTTGAGAGTGGGAACTTGACTCTGAGTGAGTGACTGTGTGTGTTTGACGGCGAATGTGCATGTTAGTGTGGGTGGAAGTGTGTGTGGCTGTGCAGGTGTGAGTGTGTGTGTGCGAATTGTGTGTTTGAATGTGTGAGAGTGCGTGAGTGTGTGTATGTGAGTGAGAGTGTGTGAGATTGTGTGATTCACGATGTGTCTGAGTGGGACTGACTGTGTTTGAGTGTGAGTGTGTCCGTCTATGAGTGTGTGTGTGAGAGTGAGTGTGCACGTGAGTGAGGGGCTGTGTGTGTGTATGCACGTGTGTGTTTCTGTGAGTCTGTGTGTGTGCGAGTGTGTGAGTGTGTTTGGGTTAGTAGGAGTGTGAGTAGGAGTGAGTGTTTGTGAGTGAGTACACAAGACTTGTGTGATTGTGTGAGATTGCGTGTGTGTCATAGTGTGTGAGTGAGTGTGTGTGAGTGGGCGTGTTTCAGAGTGTGTGGGGGTGTTTTTGTGTGTGATTTCGTGAGTGTGTGAGCGAGGTTGCGGGACTGTGTGAGTGTCTGTGTGTTTGTGTGAGTGTGACTGTGAGGGGAATGGGGTGAAATATGGTACAACAAAGGGTGCCTGAGAGGTTTGGAATGGAAACGAGCCTTCTCTGACAGAATGGAACGCAATAGAAGGTGGTGGGAGACGACGGATAGGAGTGCAATGTTGTGGCATGGATTGGAATGTGGTGTATTGTGAAGCAATAGATGGTTTCTGTGTGTTTTGGAAGAGATGGATCCCTCTTCGACGGAATGAAAGGATTTTCTCGGAATGGAGAGGTGTTTTGTGGAATAAATTGGAATGTGGTGAAATGCGACGCAATGATGGGTGTCTGAGTGGTTTGGAAACGAATGGAGCCTTCCTTGACGGATTGGAAAGCAATAGAACGAGGTGGAATTGTGCGGAAAGGACTGGAATGTTGTG
Organism: Manis javanica; assembly: GCF_040802235.1. Taxonomy (NCBI): domain Eukaryota; kingdom Metazoa; phylum Chordata; class Mammalia; order Pholidota; family Manidae; genus Manis; species Manis javanica. The sequence continues at coordinate 77,889,356 of NC_133163.1, forward strand.
GGATGGTGTGAAATAGGGTTTAATGTGATGCAATAGAGGGTTCCTGAGTACTTTCTTAGCGAAGGCTGCCTTCTTTCACGCAATGGAACACAACAGAACGTTGTGGACTGCTGCAGAAGGGAGTGGAATGTTGTGGAATGGAGTGGAATGGGGAGGAATGTGACGCAATTGACAGTTCAGGGTGTTTTGGAAGCGAATGAAGGCTTCTTTGATGGCATGTAACGCAATAGAATGCGGTGGATGTTGTGGAATGGAGTTTAATTTTGTGGAATAAAGTGGAATGGGTGGAAATGTGACGCAATACAGGGTGTCTGAGTGGTTTGGAAACGAACGGGGCCTTCTTTGATGGAATGGAAAGCAATAGGACATGGTGGAATTTTGTGGAAAGGAGCGGAATGTTGTGGGATGGCGTGAAATGCGGTTTAAAGAGAAGCAAAAGATTGCTCCTGAATTGTTTATTAGCGAATGCTGCCTTCTTTGGTGAAATGTGGTGCAACAGAACGTTGCGGAATGCTGCAGAATGGAGTGGAATGTTGTGAATTGGAGTGGAATGGGGTGTAATTTGATGCAACAGACGGTTCCTGAGTGGTTTGGAAGTGGATGCTGCCTTCTTTGATGGAGGAGAACGCAACAGAACGTTGTGGAATGTTGTGGAATGTTGTGGAATGGCGTGAAATCGGGTTCAATGTGACACGGTAGAGAGTTCCTGAGTTGTTTCTTAGCGAATGCTGCCTTCTTTGACGCAATGCTATGCAACAGAACGTTGTGGAATGGAGTGGAATGTCGTGAAATGGAGTGGAGTGGGGTATAATGTGGTGCAATAGAGGGAAGCTGAGCGGTTTAGAGTAGAATGGAGACTTCCTTGATGGAATGGGAAACAATGCAACGTGACGGACTGTTGGATAATGAAGTAGAATGTTGTGGACTGGAGACGAATGGGGTTTAATGTGATGCAGTAGATTTTCCTGAGTGTTTTAAGAGAATGTCTGTGTGTGCATGTGTATGCTCTTGTGGGTTTGATTGGGTTAGAGTGTGTGAGTGTGAGAGGGTGTGAGTGTGTGTGACAGTGTGTGAGTGTGTGTGAGTGTGTATGTGTGTGAGGGGCTCTGTGTGAGTGAAGGAGAGTGTGTTTGTGAGCATGTTGGTTTGAGAGTGGGAACTTGACTCTGAGTGAGTGACTGTGTGTGTTTGACGGGGAATGTGCATGTTAGTGTGGGTGGAAGTGTGTGTGGCTGTGCAGGTGTGAGTGTGTGTGTGCGAATTGTGTGTTTGAATGTGTGAGAGTGCGTGAGTGTGTGTATGTGAGTGAGAGTGTGTGAGATTGTGTGATTCACGATGTGTCTGAGTGGGACTGACTGTGTTTGAGTGTGAGTGTGTCCGTCTATGAGTGTGTGTGTGAGAGTGAGTGTGCACGTGAGTGAGGGGCTGTGTGTGTGTATGCACGTGTGTGTTTCTGTGAGTCTGTGTGTGTGCGAGTGTGTGAGTGTGTTTGGGTTAGTAGGAGTGTGAGTAGGAGTGAGTGTTTGTGAGTGAGTACACAAGACTTGTGTGATTGTGTGAGATTGCGTGTGTGTCATAGTGTGTGAGTGAGTGTGTGTGAGTGGGCGTGTTTCAGAGTGTGTGGGGGTGTTTTTGTGTGTGATTTCGTGAGTGTGTGAGCGAGGTTGCGGGACTGTGTGAGTGTCTGTGTGTTTGTGTGAGTGTGACTGTGAGGGGAATGGGGTGAAATATGGTACAACAAAGGGTGCCTGAGAGGTTTGGAATGGAAACGAGCCTTCTCTGACAGAATGGAACGCAATAGAAGGTGGTGGGAGACGACGGATAGGAGTGCAATGTTGTGGCATGGATTGGAATGTGGTGTATTGTGAAGCAATAGATGGTTTCTGTGTGTTTTGGAAGAGAATGGATCCCTCTTCGACGGAATGAAAGGATTTTCTCGGAATGGAGAGGTGTTTTGTGGAATAAATTGGAATGTGGTGAAATGCGACGCAATGATGGGTGTCTGAGTGGTTTGGAAACGAATGGAGCCTTCCTTGACGGATTGGAAAGCAATAGAACGAGGTGGAATTGTGCGGAAAGGACTGGAATGTTGTGGGATGGTGTGAAATAGGGTTTAATGTGATGCAATAGAGGGTTCCTGAGTACTTTCTTAGCGAAGGCTGCCTTCTTTCACGCAATGGAACACAACAGAACGTTGTGGACTGCTGCAGAAGGGAGTGGAATGTTGTGGAATGGAGTGGAATGGGGAGGAATGTGACGCAATTGACAGTTCAGGGTGTTTTGGAAGCGAATGAAGGCTTCTTTGATGGCATGTAACGCAATAGAATGCGGTGGATGTTGTGGAATGGAGTTTAATTTTGTGGAATAAAGTGGAATGGGTGGAAATGTGACGCAATACAGGGTGTCTGAGTGGTTTGGAAACGAACGGGGCCTTCTTTGATGGAATGGAAAGCAATAGGACATGGTGGAATTTTGTGGAAAGGAGCGGAATGTTGTGGGATGGCGTGAAATGCGGTTTAAAGAGAAGCAAAAGATTGCTCCTGAATTGTTTATTAGCGAATGCTGCCTTCTTTGGTGAAATGTGGTGCAACAGAACGTTGCGGAATGCTGCAGAATGGAGTGGAATGTTGTGAATTGGAGTGGAATGGGGTGTAATTTGATGCAACAGACGGTTCCTGAGTGGTTTGGAAGTGGATGCTGCCTTCTTTGATGGAGGAGAACGCAACAGAACGTTGTGGAATGTTGTGGAATGTTGTGGAATGGCGTGAAATCGGGTTCAATGTGACACGGTAGAGAGTTCCTGAGTTGTTTCTTAGCGAATGCTGCCTTCTTTGACGCAATGCTATGCAACAGAACGTTGTGGAATGGAGTGGAATGTCGTGAAATGGAGTGGAGTGGGGTATAATGTGGTGCAATAGAGGGAAGCTGAGCGGTTTAGAGTAGAATGGAGACTTCCTTGATGGAATGGGAAACAATGCAACGTGACGGACTGTTGGATAATGAAGTAGAATGTTGTGGACTGGAGACGAATGGGGTTTAATGTGATGCAGTAGATTTTCCTGAGTGTTTTAAGAGAATGTCTGTGTGTGCATGTGTATGCTCTTGTGGGTTTGATTGGGTTAGAGTGTGTGAGTGTGAGAGGGTGTGAGTGTGTGTGACAGTGTGTGAGTGTGTGTGAGTGTGTATGTGTGTGAGGGGCTCTGTGTGAGTGAAGGAGAGTGTGTTTGTGAGCATGTTGGTTTGAGAGTGGGAACTTGACTCTGAGTGAGTGACTGTGTGTGTTTGACGGGGAATGTGCATGTTAGTGTGGGTGGAAGTGTGTGTGGCTGTGCAGGTGTGAGTGTGTGTGTGCGAATTGTGTGTTTGAATGTGTGAGAGTGCGTGAGTGTGTGTATGTGAGTGAGAGTGTGTGAGATTGTGTGATTCACGATGTGTCTGAGTGGGACTGACTGTGTTTGAGTGTGAGTGTGTCCGTCTATGAGTGTGTGTGTGAGAGTGAGTGTGCACGTGAGTGAGGGGCTGTGTGTGTGTATGCACGTGTGTGTTTCTGTGAGTCTGTGTGTGTGCGAGTGTGTGAGTGTGTTTGGGTTAGTAGGAGTGTGAGTAGGAGTGAGTGTTTGTGAGTGAGTACACAAGACTTGTGTGATTGTGTGAGATTGCGTGTGTGTCATAGTGTGTGAGTGAGTGTGTGTGAGTGGGCGTGTTTCAGAGTGTGTGGGGGTGTTTTTGTGTGTGATTTCGTGAGTGTGTGAGCGAGGTTGCGGGACAGTGTGAGTGTCTGTGTGTTTGTGTGAGTGTGAGTGTGAGGGGAATGGGGTGAAATATGGTACAACAAAGGGTGCCTGAGAGGTTTGGAATGGAAACGAGCCTTCTCTGACAGAATGGAAAGCAAGAGAAGGTGGTGGGAGACGACGGATAGGAGTGCAATGTTGTGGCATGGATTGGAATGTGGTGTATTGTGAAGCAATAGATGGTTTCTGTGTGTTTTGGAAGAGAATGGATCCCTCTTCGACGGAATGAAAGGATTTTCTCGGAATGGAGAGGTGTTTTGTGGAATAAATTGGAATGTGGTGAAATGCGACGCAATGATGGGTGTCTGAGTGGTTTGGAAACGAATGGAGCCTTCCTTGACGGATTGGAAAGCAATAGAACGAGGTGGAATTGTGCGGAAAGGACTGGAATGTTGTGGGATGGTGTGAAATAGGGTTTAATGTGATGCAATAGAGGGTTCCTGAGTACTTTCTTAGCGAAGGCTGCCTTCTTTCACGCAATGGAACACAACAGAACGTTGTGGACTGCTGCAGAATGGAGTGGAATGTTGTGGAATGGAGTGGAATGGGGAGGAATGTGACGCAATTGACAGTTCAGGGTGTTTTGGAAGCGAATGAAGGCTTCTTTGATGGCATGTAACGCAATAGAATGCGGTGGATGTTGTGGAATGGAGTTTAATTTTGTGGAATAAAGTGGAATGGGTGGAAATGTGACGCAATACAGGGTGTCTGAGTGGTTTGGAAACGAACGGGGCCTTCTTTGATGGAATGGAAAGCAATAGGACATGGTGGAATTTTGTGGAAAGGAGCGGAATGTTGTGGGATGGCGTGAAATGCGGTTTAAAGAGAAGCAAAAGATTGCTCCTGAATTGTTTATTAGCGAATGCTGCCTTCTTTGGTGAAATGTGGTGCAACAGAACGTTGCGGAATGCTGCAGAATGGAGTGGAATGTTGTGAATTGGAGTGGAATGGGGTGTAATTTGATGCAACAGACGGTTCCTGAGTGGTTTGGAAGTGGATGCTGCCTTCTTTGATGGAGGAGAACGCAACAGAACGTTGTGGAATGTTGTGGAATGTTGTGGAATGGCGTGAAATCGGGTTCAATGTGACACGGTAGAGAGTTCCTGAGTTGTTTCTTAGCGAATGCTGCCTTCTTTGACGCAATGCTATGCAACAGAACGTTGTGGAATGGAGTGGAATGTCGTGAAATGGAGTGGAGTGGGGTATAATGTGGTGCAATAGAGGGAAGCTGAGCGGTTTAGAGTAGAATGGAGACTTCCTTGATGGAATGGGAAACAATGCAACGTGACGGACTGTTGGATAATGAAGTAGAATGTTGTGGACTGGAGACGAATGGGGTTTAATGTGATGCAGTAGATTTTCCTGAGTGTTTTAAGAGAATGTCTGTGTGTGCATGTGTATGCTCTTGTGGGTTTGATTGGGTTAGAGTGTGTGAGTGTGAGAGGGTGTGAGTGTGTGTGACAGTGTGTGAGTGTGTGTGAGTGTGTATGTGTGTGAGGGGCTCTGTGTGAGTGATGGAGAGTGTGTTTGTGAGCATGTTGGTTTGAGAGTGGGAACTTGACTCTGAGTGAGTGACTGTGTGTGTTTGACGGGGAATGTGCATGTTAGTGTGGGTGGAAGTGTGTGTGGCTGTGCAGGTGTGAGTGTGTGTGTGCGAATTGTGTGTTTGAATGTGTGAGAGTGCGTGAGTGTGTGTATGTGAGTGAGAGTGTGTGAGATTGTGTGATTCACGATGTGTCTGAGTGGGACTGACTGTGTTTGAGTGTGAGTGTGTCCGTCTATGAGTGTGTGTGTGAGAGTGAGTGTGCACGTGAGTGAGGGGCTGTGTGTGTGTATGCACGTGTGTGTTTCTGTGAGTCTGTGTGTGTGCGAGTGTGTGAGTGTGTTTGGGTTAGTAGGAGTGTGAGTAGGAGTGAGTGTTTGTGAGTGAGTACACAAGACTTGTGTGATTGTGTGAGATTGCGTGTGTGTCATAGTGTGTGAGTGAGTGTGTGTGAGTGGGCGTGTTTCAGAGTGTGTGGGGGTGTTTTTGTGTGTGATTTCGTGAGTGTGTGAGCGAGGTTGCGGGACTGTGTGAGTGTCTGTGTGTTTGTGTGAGTGTGACTGTGAGGGGAATGGGGTGAAATATGGTACAACAAAGGGTGCCTGAGAGGTTTGGAATGGAAACGAGCCTTCTCTGACAGAATGGAACGCAATAGAAGGTGGTGGGAGACGACGGATAGGAGTGCAATGTTGTGGCATGGATTGGAATGTGGTGTATTGTGAAGCAATAGATGGTTTCTGTGTGTTTTGGAAGAGAATGGATCCCTCTTCGACGGAATGAAAGGATTTTCTCGGAATGGAGAGGTGTTTTGTGGAATAAATTGGAATGTGGTGAAATGCGACGCAATGATGGGTGTCTGAGTGGTTTGGAAACGAATGGAGCCTTCCTTGACGGATTGGAAAGCAATAGAACGAGGTGGAATTGTGCGGAAAGGACTGGAATGTTGTGGGATGGTGTGAAATAGGGTTTAATGTGATGCAATAGAGGGTTCCTGAGTACTTTCTTAGCGAAGGCTGCCTTCTTTCACGCAATGGAACACAACAGAACGTTGTGGACTGCTGCAGAAGGGAGTGGAATGTTGTGGAATGGAGTGGAATGGGGAGGAATGTGACGCAATTGACAGTTCAGGGTGTTTTGGAAGCGAATGAAGGCTTCTTTGATGGCATGTAACGCAATAGAATGCGGTGGATGTTGTGGAATGGAGTTTAATTTTGTGGAATAAAGTGGAATGGGTGGAAATGTGACGCAATACAGGGTGTCTGAGTGGTTTGGAAACGAACGGGGCCTTCTTTGATGGAATGGAAAGCAATAGGACATGGTGGAATTTTGTGGAAAGGAGCGGAATGTTGTGGGATGGCGTGAAATGCGGTTTAAAGAGAAGCAAAAGATTGCTCCTGAATTGTTTATTAGCGAATGCTGCCTTCTTTGGTGAAATGTGGTGCAACAGAACGTTGCGGAATGCTGCAGAATGGAGTGGAATGTTGTGAATTGGAGTGGAATGGGGTGTAATTTGATGCAACAGACGGTTCCTGAGTGGTTTGGAAGTGGATGCTGCCTTCTTTGATGGAGGAGAACGCAACAGAACGTTGTGGAATGTTGTGGAATGTTGTGGAATGGCGTGAAATCGGGTTCAATGTGACACGGTAGAGAGTTCCTGAGTTGTTTCTTAGCGAATGCTGCCTTCTTTGACGCAATGCTATGCAACAGAACGTTGTGGAATGGAGTGGAATGTCGTGAAATGGAGTGGAGTGGGGTATAATGTGGTGCAATAGAGGGAAGCTGAGCGGTTTAGAGTAGAATGGAGACTTCCTTGATGGAATGGGAAACAATGCAACGTGACGGACTGTTGGATAATGAAGTAGAATGTTGTGGACTGGAGACGAATGGGGTTTAATGTGATGCAGTAGATTTTCCTGAGTGTTTTAAGAGAATGTCTGTGTGTGCATGTGTATGCTCTTGTGGGTTTGATTGGGTTAGAGTGTGTGAGTGTGAGAGGGTGTGAGTGTGTGTGACAGTGTGTGAGTGTGTGTGAGTGTGTATGTGTGTGAGGGGCTCTGTGTGAGTGAAGGAGAGTGTGTTTGTGAGCATGTTGGTTTGAGAGTGGGAACTTGACTCTGAGTGAGTGACTGTGTGTGTTTGACGGGGAATGTGCATGTTAGTGTGGGTGGAAGTGTGTGTGGCTGTGCAGGTGTGAGTGTGTGTGTGCGAATTGTGTGTTTGAATGTGTGAGAGTGCGTGAGTGTGTGTATGTGAGTGAGAGTGTGTGAGATTGTGTGATTCACGATGTGTCTGAGTGGGACTGACTGTGTTTGAGTGTGAGTGTGTCCGTCTATGAGTGTGTGTGTGAGAGTGAGTGTGCACGTGAGTGAGGGGCTGTGTGTGTGTATGCACGTGTGTGTTTCTGTGAGTCTGTGTGTGTGCGAGTGTGTGAGTGTGTTTGGGTTAGTAGGAGTGTGAGTAGGAGTGAGTGTTTGTGAGTGAGTACACAAGACTTGTGTGATTGTGTGAGATTGCGTGTGTGTCATAGTGTGTGAGTGAGTGTGTGTGAGTGGGCGTGTTTCAGAGTGTGTGGGGGTGATTTTGTGTGTGATTTCGTGAGTGTGTGAGCGAGGTTGCGGGACTGTGTGAGTGTCTGTGTGTTTGTGTGAGTGTGACTGTGAGGGGAATGGGGTGAAATATGGTACAACAAAGGGTGCCTGAGAGGTTTGGAATGGAAACGAGCCTTCTCTGACAGAATGGAACGCAATAGAAGGTGGTGGGAGACGACGGATAGGAGTGCAATGTTGTGGCATGGATTGGAATGTGGTGTATTGTGAAGCAATAGATGGTTTCTGTGTGTTTTGGAAGAGAATGGATCCCTCTTCGACGGAATGAAAGGATTTTCTCGGAATGGAGAGGTGTTTTGTGGAATAAATTGGAATGTGGTGAAATGCGACGCTATGATGGGTGTCTGAGTGGTTTGGAAACGAATGGAGCCTTCCTTGACGGATTGGAAAGCAATAGAACGAGGTGGAATTGTGCGGAAAGGACTGGAATGTTGTGGGATGGTGTGAAATAGGGTTTAATGTGATGCAATAGAGGGTTCCTGAGTACTTTCTTAGCGAAGGCTGCCTTCTTTCACGCAATGGAACACAACAGAACGTTGTGGACTGCTGCAGAAGGGAGTGGAATGGGGAGGAATGTGACGCAATTGACAGTTCAGGGTGTTTTGGAAGCGAATGAAGGCTTCTTTGATGGCATGTAACGCAATAGAATGCGGTGGATGTTGTGGAATGGAGTTTAATTTTGTGGAATAAAGTGGAATGGGTGGAAATCTGACGCAATACAGGGTGTCTGAGTGGTTTGGAAACGAACGGGGCCTTCTTTGATGGAATGGAAAGCAATAGGACATGGTGGAATTTTGTGGAAAGGAGCGGAATGTTGTGGGATGGCGTGAAATGCGGTTTAAAGAGAAGCAAAAGATTGCTCCTGAATTGTTTATTAGCGAATGCTGCCTTCTTTGGTGAAATGTGGTGCAACAGAACGTTGCGGAATGCTGCAGAATGGAGTGGAATGTTGTGAATTGGAGTGGAATGGGGTGTAATTTGATGCAACAGACGGTTCCTGAGTGGTTTGGAAGTGGATGCTGCCTTCTTTGATGGAGGAGAACGCAACAGAACGTTGTGGAATGTTGTGGAATGTTGTGGAATGGCGTGAAATCGGGTTCAATGTGACACGGTAGAGAGTTCCTGAGTTGTTTCTTAGCGAATGCTGCCTTCTTTGACGCAATGCTATGCAACAGAACGTTGTGGAATGGAGTGGAATGTCGTGAAATGGAGTGGAGTGGGGTATAATGTGGTGCAATAGAGGGAAGCTGAGCGGTTTAGAGTAGAATGGAGACTTCCTTGATGGAATGGGAAACAATGCAACGTGACGGACTGTTGGATAATGAAGTAGAATGTTGTGGACTGGAGACGAATGGGGTTTAATGTGATGCAGTAGATTTTCCTGAGTGTTTTAAGAGAATGTCTGTGTGTGCATGTGTATGCTCTTGTGGGTTTGATTGGGTTAGAGTGTGTGAGTGTGAGAGGGTGTGAGTGTGTGTGACAGTGTGTGAGTGTGTGTGAGTGTGTATGTGTGTGAGGGGCTCTGTGTGAGTGAAGGAGAGTGTGTTTGTGAGCATGTTGGTTTGAGAGTGGGAACTTGACTCTGAGTGAGTGACTGTGTGTTTGACGGGGAATGTGCATGTTAGTGTGGGTGGAAGTGTGTGTGGCTGTGCAGGTGTGAGTGTGTGTGTGCGAATTGTGTGTTTGAATGTGTGAGAGTGCGTGAGTGTGTGTATGTGAGTGAGAGTGTGTGAGATTGTGTGATTCACGATGTGTCTGAGTGGGACTGACTGTGTTTGAGTGTGAGTGTGTCCGTCTATGAGTGTGTGTGTGAGAGTGAGTGTGCACGTGAGTGAGGGGCTGTGTGTGTGTATGCACGTGTGTGTTTCTGTGAGTCTGTGTGTGTGCGAGTGTGTGAGTGTGTTTGGGTTAGTAGGAGTGTGAGTAGGAGTGAGTGTTTGTGAGTGAGTACACAAGACTTGTGTGATTGTGTGAGATTGCGTGTGTGTCATAGTGTGTGAGTGAGTGTGTGTGAGTGGGCGTGTTTCAGAGTGTGTGGGGGTGTTTTTGTGTGTGATTTCGTGAGTGTGTGAGCGAGGTTGCGGGACAGTGTGAGTGTCTGTGTGTTTGTGTGAGTGTGAGTGTGAGGGGAATGGGGTGAAATATGGTACAACAAAGGGTGCCTGAGAGGTTTGGAATGGAAACGAGCCTTCTCTGACAGAATGGAAAGCAAGAGAAGGTGGTGGGAGACGACGGATAGGAGTGCAATGTTGTGGCATGGATTGGAATGTGGTGTATTGTGAAGCAATAGATGGTTTCTGTGTGTTTTGGAAGAGAATGGATCCCTCTTCGACGGAATGAAAGGATTTTCTCGGAATGGAGAGGTGTTTTGTGGAATAAATTGGAATGTGGTGAAATGCGACGCAATGATGGGTGTCTGAGTGGTTTGGAAACGAATGGAGCCTTCCTTGACGGATTGGAAAGCAATAGAACGAGGTGGAATTGTGCGGAAAGGACTGGAATGTTGTGGGATGGTGTGAAATAGGGTTTAATGTGATGCAATAGAGGGTTCCTGAGTACTTTCTTAGCGAAGGCTGCCTTCTTTCACGCAATGGAACACAACAGAACGTTGTGGACTGCTGCAGAAGGGAGTGGAATGTTGTGGAATGGAGTGGAATGGGGAGGAATGTGACGCAATTGACAGTTCAGGGTGTTTTGGAAGCGAATGAAGGCTTCTTTGATGGCATGTAACGCAATAGAATGCGGTGGATGTTGTGGAATGGAGTTTAATTTTGTGGAATAAAGTGGAATGGGTGGAAATGTGACGCAATACACGGTGTCTGAGTGGTTTGGAAACGAACGGGGCCTTCTTTGATGGAATGGAAAGCAATAGGACATGGTGGAATTTTGTGGAAAGGAGCGGAATGTTGTGGGATGGCGTGAAATGCGGTTTAAAGAGAAGCAAAAGATTGCTCCTGAATTGTTTATTAGCGAATGCTGCCTTCTTTGGTGAAATGTGGTGCAACAGAACGTTGCGGAATGCTGCAGAATGGAGTGGAATGTTGTGAATTGGAGTGGAATGGGGTGTAATTTGATGCAACAGACGGTTCCTGAGTGGTTTGGAAGTGGATGCTGCCTTCTTTGATGGAGGAGAACGCAACAGAACGTTGTGGAATGTTGTGGAATGTTGTGGAATGGCGTGAAATCGGGTTCAATGTGACACGGTAGAGAGTTCCTGAGTTGTTTCTTAGCGAATGCTGCCTTCTTTGACGCAATGCTATGCAACAGAACGTTGTGGAATGGAGTGGAATGTCGTGAAATGGAGTGGAGTGGGGTATAATGTGGTGCAATAGAGGGAAGCTGAGCGGTTTAGAGTAGAATGGAGACTTCCTTGATGGAATGGGAAACAATGCAACGTGACGGACTGTTGGATAATGAAGTAGAATGTTGTGGACTGGAGACGAATGGGGTTTAATGTGATGCAGTAGATTTTCCTGAGTGTTTTAAGAGAATGTCTGTGTGTGCATGTGTATGCTCTTGTGGGTTTGATTGGGTTAGAGTGTGTGAGTGTGAGAGGGTGTGAGTGTGTGTGACCGTGTGTGAGTGTGTGTGAGTGTGTATGTGTGTGAGGGGCTCTGTGTGAGTGAAGGAGAGTGTGTTTGTGAGCATGTTGGTTTGAGAGTGGGAACTTGACTCTGAGTGAGTGACTGTGTGTGTTTGACGGGGAATGTGCATGTTAGTGTGGGTGGAAGTGTGTGTGGCTGTGCAGGTGTGAGTGTGTGTGTGCGAATTGTGTGTTTGAATGTGTGAGAGTGCGTGAGTGTGTGTATGTGAGTGAGAGTGTGTGAGATTGTGTGATTCACGATGTGTCTGAGTGGGACTGACTGTGTTTGAGTGTGAGTGTGTCCGTCTATGAGTGTGTGTGTGAGAGTGAGTGTGCACGTGAGTGAGGGGCTGTGTGTGTGTATGCACGTGTGTGTTTCTGTGAGTCTGTGTGTGTGCGAGTGTGTGAGTGTGTTTGGGTTAGTAGGAGTGTGAGTAGGAGTGAGTGTTTGTGAGTGAGTACACAAGACTTGTGTGATTGTGTGAGATTGCGTGTGTGTCATAGTGTGTGAGTGAGTGTGTGTGAGTGGGCGTGTTTCAGAGTGTGTGGGGGTGTTTTTGTGTGTGATTTCGTGAGTGTGTGAGCGAGGTTGCGGGACTGTGTGAGTGTCTGTGTGTTTGTGTGAGTGTGACTGTGAGGGGAATGGGGTGAAATATGGTACAACAAAGGGTGCCTGAGAGGTTTGGAATGGAAACGAGCCTTCTCTGACAGAATGGAACGCAATAGAAGGTGGTGGGAGACGACGGATAGGAGTGCAATGTTGTGGCATGGATTGGAATGTGGTGTATTGTGAAGCAATAGATGGTTTCTGTGTGTTTTGGAAGAGAATGGATCCCTCTTCGACGGAATGAAAGGATTTTCTCGGAATGGAGAGGTGTTTTGTGGAATAAATTGGAATGTGGTGAAATGCGACGCAATGATGGGTGTCTGAGTGGTTTGGAAACGAATGGAGCCTTCCTTGACGGATTGGAAAGCAATAGAACGAGGTGGAATTGTGCGGAAAGGACTGGAATGTTGTGGGATGGTGTGAAATAGGGTTTAATGTGATGCAATAGAGGGTTCCTGAGTACTTTCTTAGCGAAGGCTGCCTTCTTTCACGCAATGGAACACAACAGAACGTTGTGGACTGCTGCAGAAGGGAGTGGAATGTTGTGGAATGGAGTGGAATGGGGAGGAATGTGACGCAATTGACAGTTCAGGGTGTTTTGGAAGCGAATGAAGGCTTCTTTGATGGCATGTAACGCAATAGAATGCGGTGGATGTTGTGGAATGGAGTTTAATTTTGTGGAATAAAGTGGAATGGGTGGAAATGTGACGCAATACAGGGTGTCTGAGTGGTTTGGAAACGAACGGGGCCTTCTTTGATGGAATGGAAAGCAATAGGACATGGTGGAATTTTGTGGAAAGGAGCGGAATGTTGTGGGATGGCGTGAAATGCGGTTTAAAGAGAAGCAAAAGATTGCTCCTGAATTGTTTATTAGCGAATGCTGCCTTCTTTGGTGAAATGTGGTGCAACAGAACGTTGCGGAATGCTGCAGAATGGAGTGGAATGTTGTGAATTGGAGTGGAATGGGGTGTAATTTGATGCAACAGACGGTTCCTGAGTGGTTTGGAAGTGGATGCTGCCTTCTTTGATGGAGGAGAACGCAACAGAACGTTGTGGAATGTTGTGGAATGTTGTGGAATGGCGTGAAATCGGGTTCAATGTGACACGGTAGAGAGTTCCTGAGTTGTTTCTTAGCGAATGCTGCCTTCTTTGACGCAATGCTATGCAACAGAACGTTGTGGAATGGAGTGGAATGTCGTGAAATGGAGTGGAGTGGGGTATAATGTGGTGCAATAGAGGGAAGCTGAGCGGTTTAGAGTAGAATGGAGACTTCCTTGATGGAATGGGAAACAATGCAACGTGACGGACTGTTGGATAATGAAGTAGAATGTTGTGGACTGGAGACGAATGGGGTTTAATGTGATGCAGTAGATTTTCCTGAGTGTTTTAAGAGAATGTCTGTGTGTGCATGTGTATGCTCTTGTGGGTTTGATTGGGTTAGAGTGTGTGAGTGTGAGAGGGTGTGAGTGTGTGTGACAGTGTGTGAGTGTGTGTGAGTGTGTATGTGTGTGAGGGGCTCTGTGTGAGTGAAGGAGAGTGTGTTTGTGAGCATGTTGGTTTGAGAGTGGGAACTTGACTCTGAGTGAGTGACTGTGTGTTTGACGGGGAATGTGCATGTTAGTGTGGGTGGAAGTGTGTGTGGCTGTGCAGGTGTGAGTGTGTGTGTGCGAATTGTGTGTTTGAATGTGTGAGAGTGCGTGAGTGTGTGTATGTGAGTGAGAGTGTGTGAGATTGTGTGATTCACGATGTGTCTGAGTGGGACTGACTGTGTTTGAGTGTGAGTGTGTCCGTCTATGAGTGTGTGTGTGAGAGTGAGTGTGCACGTGAGTGAGGGGCTGTGTGTGTGTATGCACGTGTGTGTTTCTGTGAGTCTGTGTGTGTGCGAGTGTGTGAGTGTGTTTGGGTTAGTAGGAGTGTGAGTAGGAGTGAGTGTTTGTGAGTGAGTACACAAGACTTGTGTGATTGTGTGAGATTGCGTGTGTGTCATAGTGTGTGAGTGAGTGTGTGTGAGTGGGCGTGTTTCAGAGTGTGTGGGGGTGTTTTTGTGTGTGATTTCGTGAGTGTGTGAGCGAGGTTGCGGGACAGTGTGAGTGTCTGTGTGTTTGTGTGAGTGTGAGTGTGAGGGGAATGGGGTGAAATATGGTACAACAAAGGGTGCCTGAGAGGTTTGGAATGGAAACGAGCCTTCTCTGACAGAATGGAAAGCAAGAGAAGGTGGTGGGAGACGACGGATAGGAGTGCAATGTTGTGGCATGGATTGGAATGTGGTGTATTGTGAAGCAATAGATGGTTTCTGTGTGTTTTGGAAGAGAATGGATCCCTCTTCGACGGAATGAAAGGATTTTCTCGGAATGGAGAGGTGTTTTGTGGAATAAATTGGAATGTGGTGAAATGCGACGCAATGATGGGTGTCTGAGTGGTTTGGAAACGAATGGAGCCTTCCTTGACGGATTGGAAAGCAATAGAACGAGGTGGAATTGTGCGGAAAGGACTGGAATGTTGTGGGATGGTGTGAAATAGGGTTTAATGTGATGCAATAGAGGGTTCCTGAGTACTTTCTTAGCGAAGGCTGCCTTCTTTCACGCAATGGAACACAACAGAACGTTGTGGACTGCTGCAGAAGGGAGTGGAATGTTGTGGAATGGAGTGGAATGGGGAGGAATGTGACGCAATTGACAGTTCAGGGTGTTTTGGAAGCGAATGAAGGCTTCTTTGATGGCATGTAACGCAATAGAATGCGGTGGATGTTGTGGAATGGAGTTTAATTTTGTGGAATAAAGTGGAATGGGTGGAAATGTGACGCAATACAGGGTGTCTGAGTGGTTTGGAAACGAACGGGGCCTTCTTTGATGGAATGGAAAGCAATAGGACATGGTGGAATTTTGTGGAAAGGAGCGGAATGTTGTGGGATGGCGTGAAATGCGGTTTAAAGAGAAGCAAAAGATTGCTCCTGAATTGTTTATTAGCGAATGCTGCCTTCTTTGGTGAAATGTGGTGCAACAGAACGTTGCGGAATGCTGCAGAATGGAGTGGAATGTTGTGAATTGGAGTGGAATGGGGTGTAATTTGATGCAACAGACGGTTCCTGAGTGGTTTGGAAGTGGATGCTGCCTTCTTTGATGGAGGAGAACGCAACAGAACGTTGTGGAATGTTGTGGAATGTTGTGGAATGGCGTGAAATCGGGTTCAATGTGACACGGTAGAGAGTTCCTGAGTTGTTTCTTAGCGAATGCTGCCTTCTTTGACGCAATGCTATGCAACAGAACGTTGTGGAATGGAGTGGAATGTCGTGAAATGGAGTGGAGTGGGGTATAATGTGGTGCAATAGAGGGAAGCTGAGCGGTTTAGAGTAGAATGGAGACTTCCTTGATGGAATGGGAAACAATGCAACGTGACGGACTGTTGGATAATGAAGTAGAATGTTGTGGACTGGAGACGAATGGGGTTTAATGTGATGCAGTAGATTTTCCTGAGTGTTTTAAGAGAATGTCTGTGTGTGCATGTGTATGCTCTTGTGGGTTTGATTGGGTTAGAGTGTGTGAGTGTGAGAGGGTGTGAGTGTGTGTGACAGTGTGTGAGTGTGTGTGAGTGTGTATGTGTGTGAGGGGCTCTGTGTGAGTGAAGGAGAGTGTGTTTGTGAGCATGTTGGTTTGAGAGTGGGAACTTGACTCTGAGTGAGTGACTGTGTGTGTTTGACGGGGAATGTGCATGTTAGTGTGGGTGGAAGTGTGTGTGGCTGTGCAGGTGTGAGTGTGTGTGTGCGAATTGTGTGTTTGAATGTGTGAGAGTGCGTGAGTGTGTGTATGTGAGTGAGAGTGTGTGAGATTGTGTGATTCACGATGTGTCTGAGTGGGACTGACTGTGTTTGAGTGTGAGTGTGTCCGTCTATGAGTGTGTGTGTGAGAGTGAGTGTGCACGTGAGTGAGGGGCTGTGTGTGTGTATGCACGTGTGTGTTTCTGTGAGTCTGTGTGTGTGCGAGTGTGTGAGTGTGTTTGGGTTAGTAGGAGTGTGAGTAGGAGTGAGTGTTTGTGAGTGAGTACACAAGACTTGTGTGATTGTGTGAGATTGCGTGTGTGTCATAGTGTGTGAGTGAGTGTGTGTGAGTGGGCGTGTTTCAGAGTGTGTGGGGGTGTTTTTGTGTGTGATTTCGTGAGTGTGTGAGCGAGGTTGCGGGACTGTGTGAGTGTCTGTGTGTTTGTGTGAGTGTGACTGTGAGGGGAATGGGGTGAAATATGGTACAACAAAGGGTGCCTGAGAGGTTTGGAATGGAAACGAGCCTTCTCTGACAGAATGGAACGCAATAGAAGGTGGTGGGAGACGACGGATAGGAGTGCAATGTTGTGGCATGGATTGGAATGTGGTGTATTGTGAAGCAATAGATGGTTTCTGTGTGTTTTGGAAGAGAATGGATCCCTCTTCGACGGAATGAAAGGATTTTCTCGGAATGGAGAGGTGTTTTGTGGAATAAATTGGAATGTGGTGAAATGCGACGCAATGATGGGTGTCTGAGTGGTTTGGAAACGAATGGAGCCTTCCTTGACGGATTGGAAAGCAATAGAACGAGGTGGAATTGTGCGGAAAGGACTGGAATGTTGTGGGATGGGGTGAAATAGGGTTTAATGTGATGCAATAGAGGGTTCCTGAGTACTTTCTTAGCGAAGGCTGCCTTCTTTCACGCAATGGAACACAACAGAACGTTGTGGACTGCTGCAGAATGGAGTGGAATGTTGTGGAATGGAGTGGAATGGGGAGGAATGTGACGCAATTGACAGTTCAGGGTGTTTTGGAAGCGAATGAAGGCTTCTTTGATGGCATGTAACGCAATAGAATGCGGTGGATGTTGTGGAATGGAGTTTAATTTTGTGGAATAAAGTGGAATGGGTGGAAATGTGACGCAATACAGGGTGTCTGAGTGGTTTGGAAACGAACGGGGCCTTCTTTGATGGAATGGAAAGCAATAGGACATGGTGGAATTTTGTGGAAAGGAGCGGAATGTTGTGGGATGGCGTGAAATGCGGTTTAAAGAGAAGCAAAAGATTGCTCCTGAATTGTTTATTAGCGAATGCTGCCTTCTTTGGTGAAATGTGGTGCAACAGAACGTTGCGGAATGTTGCAGAATGGAGTGGAATGTTGTGAATTGGAGTGGAATGGGGTGTAATTTGATGCAACAGACGGTTCCTGAGTGGTTTGGAAGTGGATGCTGCCTTCTTTGATGGAGGAGAACGCAACAGAACGTTGTGGAATGTTGTGGAATGTTGTGGAATGGCGTGAAATCGGGTTCAATGTGACACGGTAGAGAGTTCCTGAGTTGTTTCTTAGCGAATGCTGCCTTCTTTGACGCAATGCTATGCAACAGAACGTTGTGGAATGGAGTGGAATGTCGTGAAATGGAGTGGAGTGGGGTATAATGTGGTGCAATAGAGGGAAGCTGAGCGGTTTAGAGTAGAATGGAGACTTCCTTGATGGAATGGGAAACAATGCAACGTGACGGACTGTTGGATAATGAAGTAGAATGTTGTGGACTGGAGACGAATGGGGTTTAATGTGATGCAGTAGATTTTCCTGAGTGTTTTAAGAGAATGTCTGTGTGTGCATGTGTATGCTCTTGTGGGTTTGAATGGGATAGACTGTGTGAGTGTGAGAGGGTGTGAGTGTGTGTGACAGTGTGTGAGTGTGTGTGAGTGTGTATGTGTGTGAGGGGCTCTGTGTGAGTGAAGGAGAGTGTGTTTGTGAGCATGTTGGTTTGAGAGTGGGAACTTGACTCTGAGTGAGTGACTGTGTGTGTTTGACGGGGAATGTGCATGTTAGTGTGGGTGGAAGTGTGTGTGGCTGTGCAGGTGTGAGTGTGTGTGTGCGAATTGTGTGTTTGAATGTGTGAGAGTGCGTGAGTGTGTGTATGTGAGTGAGAGTGTGTGAGATTGTGTGATTCACGATGTGTCTGAGTGGGACTGACTGTGTTTGAGTGTGAGTGTGTCCGTCTATGAGTGTGTGTGTGAGAGTGAGTGTGCACGTGAGTGAGGGGCTGTGTGTGTGTATGCACGTGTGTGTTTCTGTGAGTCTGTGTGTGTGCGAGTGTGTGAGTGTGTTTGGGTTAGTAGGAGTGTGAGTAGGAGTGAGTGTTTGTGAGTGAGTACACAAGACTTGTGTGATTGTGTGAGATTGCGTGTGTGTCATAGTGTGTGAGTGAGTGTGTGTGAGTGGGCGTGTTTCAGAGTGTGTGGGGGTGTTTTTGTGTGTGATTTCGTGAGTGTGTGAGCGAGGTTGCGGGACTGTGTGAGTGTCTGTGTGTTTGTGTGAGTGTGACTGTGAGGGGAATGGGGTGAAATATGGTACAACAAAGGGTGCCTGAGAGGTTTGGAATGGAAACGAGCCTTCTCTGACAGAATGGAACGCAATAGAAGGTGGTGGGAGACGACGGATAGGAGTGCAATGTTGTGGCATGGATTGGAATGTGGTGTATTGTGAAGCAATAGATGGTTTCTGTGTGTTTTGGAAGAGAATGGATCCCTCTTCGACGGAATGAAAGGATTTTCTCGGAATGGAGAGGTGTTTTGTGGAATAAATTGGAATGTGGTGAAATGCGACGCAATGATGGGTGTCTGAGTGGTTTGGAAACGAATGGAGCCTTCCTTGACGGATTGGAAAGCAATAGAACGAGGTGGAATTGTGCGGAAAGGCCTGGAATGTTGTGGGATGGTGTGAAATAGGGTTTAATGTGATGCAATAGAGGGTTCCTGAGTACTTTCTTAGCGAAGGCTGCCTTCTTTCACGCAATGGAACACAACAGAACGTTGTGGACTGCTGCAGAATGGAGTGGAATGTTGTGGAATGGAGTGGAATGGGGAGGAATGTGACGCAATTGACAGTTCAGGGTGTTTTGGAAGCGAATGAAGGCTTCTTTGATGGCATGTAACGCAATAGAATGCGGTGGATGTTGTGGAATGGAGTTTAATTTTGTGGAATAAAGTGGAATGGGTGGAAATGTGACGCAATACAGGGTGTCTGAGTGGTTTGGAAACGAACGGGGCCTTCTTTGATGGAATGGAAAGCAATAGGACATGGTGGAATTTTGTGGAAAGGAGCGGAATGTTGTGGGATGGCGTGAAATGCGGTTTAAAGAGAAGCAAAAGATTGCTCCTGAATTGTTTATTAGCGAATGCTGCCTTCTTTGGTGAAATGTGGTGCAACAGAACGTTGCGGAATGTTGCAGAATGGAGTGGAATGTTGTGAATTGGAGTGGAATGGGGTGTAATTTGATGCAACAGACGGTTCCTGAGTGGTTTGGAAGTGGATGCTGCCTTCTTTGATGGAGGAGAACGCAACAGAACGTTGTGGAATGTTGTGGAATGTTGTGGAATGGCGTGAAATCGGGTTCAATGTGACACGGTAGAGAGTTCCTGAGTTGTTTCTTAGCGAATGCTGCCTTCTTTGACGCAATGCTATGCAACAGAACGTTGTGGAATGGAGTGGAATGTCGTGAAATGGAGTGGAGTGGGGTATAATGTGGTGCAATAGAGGGAAGCTGAGCGGTTTAGAGTAGAATGGAGACTTCCTTGATGGAATGGGAAACAATGCAACGTGACGGACTGTTGGATAATGAAGTAGAATGTTGTGGACTGGAGACGAATGGGGTTTAATGTGATGCAGTAGATTTTCCTGAGTGTTTTAAGAGAATGTCTGTGTGTGCATGTGTATGCTCTTGTGGGTTTGAATGGGATAGACTGTGTGAGTGTGAGAGGGTGTGAGTGTGTGTGACAGTGTGTGAGTGTGTGTGAGTGTGTATGTGTGTGAGGGGCTCTGTGTGAGTGAAGGAGAGTGTGTTTGTGAGCATGTTGGTTTGAGAGTGGGAACTTGACTCTGAGTGAGTGACTGTGTGTGTTTGACGGGGAATGTGCATGTTAGTGTGGGTGGAAGTGTGTGTGGCTGTGCAGGTGTGAGTGTGTGTGTGCGAATTGTGTGTTTGAATGTGTGAGAGTGCGTGAGTGTGTGTATGTGAGTGAGAGTGTGTGAGATTGTGTGATTCACGATGTGTCTGAGTGGGACTGACTGTGTTTGAGTGTGAGTGTGTCCGTCTATGAGTGTGTGTGTGAGAGTGAGTGTGCACGTGAGTGAGGGGCTGTGTGTGTGTATGCACGTGTGTGTTTCTGTGAGTCTGTGTGTGTGCGAGTGTGTGAGTGTGTTTGGGTTAGTAGGAGTGTGAGTAGGAGTGAGTGTTTGTGAGTGAGTACACAAGACTTGTGTGATTGTGTGAGATTGCGTGTGTGTCATAGTGTGTGAGTGAGTGTGTGTGAGTGGGCGTGTTTCAGAGTGTGTGGGGGTGTTTTTGTGTGTGATTTCGTGAGTGTGTGAGCGAGGTTGCGGGACTGTGTGAGTGTCTGTGTGTTTGTGTGAGTGTGACTGTGAGGGGAATGGGGTGAAATATGGTACAACAAAGGGTGCCTGAGAGGTTTGGAATGGAAACGAGCCTTCTCTGACAGAATGGAACGCAATAGAAGGTGGTGGGAGACGACGGATAGGAGTGCAATGTTGTGGCATGGATTGGAATGTGGTGTATTGTGAAGCAATAGATGGTTTCTGTGTGTTTTGGAAGAGAATGGATCCCTCTTCGACGGAATGAAAGGATTTTCTCGGAATGGAGAGGTGTTTTGTGGAATAAATTGGAATGTGGTGAAATGCGACGCAATGATGGGTGTCTGAGTGGTTTGGAAAGGAATGGAGCCTTCCTTGACGGATTGGAAAGCAATAGAACGAGGTGGAATTGTGCGGAAAGGACTGGAATGTTGTGGGATGGTGTGAAATAGGGTTTAATGTGATGCAATAGAGGGTTCCTGAGTACTTTCTTAGCGAAGGCTGCCTTCTTTCACGCAATGGAACACAACAGAACGTTGTGGACTGCTGCAGAATGGAGTGGAATGTTGTGGAATGGAGTGGAATGGGGAGGAATGTGACGCAATTGACAGTTCAGGGTGTTTTGGAAGCGAATGAAGGCTTCTTTGATGGCATGTAACGCAATAGAATGCGGTGGATGTTGTGGAATGGAGTTTAATTTTGTGGAATAAAGTGGAATGGGTGGAAATGTGACGCAATACAGGGTGTCTGAGTGGTTTGGAAACGAACGGGGCCTTCTTTGATGGAATGGAAAGCAATAGGACATGGTGGAATTTTGTGGAAAGGAGCGGAATGTTGTGGGATGGCGTGAAATGCGGTTTAAAGAGAAGCAAAAGATTGCTCCTGAATTGTTTATTAGCGAATGCTGCCTTCTTTGGTGAAATGTGGTGCAACAGAACGTTGCGGAATGCTGCAGAATGGAGTGGAATGTTGTGAATTGGAGTGGAATGGGGTGTAATTTGATGCAACAGACGGTTCCTGAGTGGTTTGGAAGTGGATGCTGCCTTCTTTGATGGAGGAGAACGCAACAGAACGTTGTGGAATGTTGTGGAATGTTGTGGAATGGCGTGAAATCGGGTTCAATGTGACACGGTAGAGAGTTCCTGAGTTGTTTCTTAGCGAATGCTGCCTTCTTTGACGCAATGCTATGCAACAGAACGTTGTGGAATGGAGTGGAATGTCGTGAAATGGAGTGGAGTGGGGTATAATGTGGTGCAATAGAGGGAAGCTGAGCGGTTTAGAGTAGAATGGAGACTTCCTTGATGGAATGGGAAACAATGCAACGTGACGGACTGTTGGATAATGAAGTAGAATGTTGTGGACTGGAGACGAATGGGGTTTAATGTGATGCAGTAGATTTTCCTGAGTGTTTTAAGAGAATGTCTGTGTGTGCATGTGTATGCTCTTGTGGGTTTGATTGGGTTAGAGTGTGTGAGTGTGAGAGGGTGTGAGTGTGTGTGACAGTGTGTGAGTGTGTGTGAGTGTGTATGTGTGTGAGGGGCTCTGTGTGAGTGAAGGAGAGTGTGTTTGTGAGCATGTTGGTTTGAGAGTGGGAACTTGACTCTGAGTGAGTGACTGTGTGTGTTTGACGGGGAATGTGCATGTTAGTGTGGGTGGAAGTGTGTGTGGCTGTGCAGGTGTGAGTGTGTGTGTGCGAATTGTGTGTTTGAATGTGTGAGAGTGCGTGAGTGTGTGTATGTGAGTGAGAGTGTGTGAGATTGTGTGATTCACGATGTGTCTGAGTGGGACTGACTGTGTTTGAGTGTGAGTGTGTCCGTCTATGAGTGTGTGTGTGAGAGTGAGTGTGCACGTGAGTGAGGGGCTGTGTGTGTGTATGCACGTGTGTGTTTCTGTGAGTCTGTGTGTGTGCGAGTGTGTGAGTGTGTTTGGGTTAGTAGGAGTGTGAGTAGGAGTGAGTGTTTGTGAGTGAGTACACAAGACTTGTGTGATTGTGTGAGATTGCGTGTGTGTCATAGTGTGTGAGTGAGTGTGTGTGAGTGGGCGTGTTTCAGAGTGTGTGGGGGTGTTTTTGTGTGTGATTTCGTGAGTGTGTGAGCGAGGTTGCGGGACTGTGTGAGTGTCTGTGTGTTTGTGTGAGTGTGACTGTGAGGGGAATGGGGTGAAATATGGTACAACAAAGGGTGCCTGAGAGGTTTGGAATGGAAACGAGCCTTCTCTGACAGAATGGAACGCAATAGAAGGTGGTGGGAGACGACGGATAGGAGTGCAATGTTGTGGCATGGATTGGAATGTGGTGTATTGTGAAGCAATAGATGGTTTCTGTGTGTTTTGGAAGAGAATGGATCCCTCTTCGACGGAATGAAAGGATTTTCTCGGAATGGAGAGGTGTTTTGTGGAATAAATTGGAATGTGGTGAAATGCGACGCAATGATGGGTGTCTGAGTGGTTTGGAAACGAATGGAGCCTTCCTTGACGGATTGGAAAGCAATAGAACGAGGTGGAATTGTGCGGAAAGGAC
Source organism: Manis javanica (assembly GCF_040802235.1). Lineage (NCBI taxonomy): Eukaryota > Metazoa > Chordata > Mammalia > Pholidota > Manidae > Manis > Manis javanica. The sequence continues at coordinate 77,912,354 of NC_133163.1, forward strand.
TGGAATGTTGTGGGATGGTGTGAAATAGGGTTTAATGTGATGCAATAGAGGGTTCCTGAGTACTTTCTTAGCGAAGGCTGCCTTCTTTCACGCAATGGAACACAACAGAACGTTGTGGACTGCTGCAGAATGGAGTGGAATGTTGTGGAATGGAGTGGAATGGGGAGGAATGTGACGCAATTGACAGTTCAGGGTGTTTTGGAAGCGAATGAAGGCTTCTTTGATGGCATGTAACGCAATAGAATGCGGTGGATGTTGTGGAATGGAGTTTAATTTTGTGGAATAAAGTGGAATGGGTGGAAATGTGACGCAATACAGGGTGTCTGAGTGGTTTGGAAACGAACGGGGCCTTCTTTGATGGAATGGAAAGCAATAGGACATGGTGGAATTTTGTGGAAAGGAGCGGAATGTTGTGGGATGGCGTGAAATGCGGTTTAAAGAGAAGCAAAAGATTGCTCCTGAATTGTTTATTAGCGAATGCTGCCTTCTTTGGTGAAATGTGGTGCAACAGAACGTTGCGGAATGCTGCAGAATGGAGTGGAATGTTGTGAATTGGAGTGGAATGGGGTGTAATTTGATGCAACAGACGGTTCCTGAGTGGTTTGGAAGTGGATGCTGCCTTCTTTGATGGAGGAGAACGCAACAGAACGTTGTGGAATGTTGTGGAATGTTGTGGAATGGCGTGAAATCGGGTTCAATGTGACACGGTAGAGAGTTCCTGAGTTGTTTCTTAGCGAATGCTGCCTTCTTTGACGCAATGCTATGCAACAGAACGTTGTGGAATGGAGTGGAATGTCGTGAAATGGAGTGGAGTGGGGTATAATGTGGTGCAATAGAGGGAAGCTGAGCGGTTTAGAGTAGAATGGAGACTTCCTTGATGGAATGGGAAACAATGCAACGTGACGGACTGTTGGATAATGAAGTAGAATGTTGTGGACTGGAGACGAATGGGGTTTAATGTGATGCAGTAGATTTTCCTGAGTGTTTTAAGAGAATGTCTGTGTGTGCATGTGTATGCTCTTGTGGGTTTGATTGGGTTAGAGTGTGTGAGTGTGAGAGGGTGTGAGTGTGTGTGACAGTGTGTGAGTGTGTGTGAGTGTGTATGTGTGTGAGGGGCTCTGTGTGAGTGAAGGAGAGTGTGTTTGTGAGCATGTTGGTTTGAGAGTGGGAACTTGACTCTGAGTGAGTGACTGTGTGTGTTTGACGGGGAATGTGCATGTTAGTGTGGGTGGAAGTGTGTGTGGCTGTGCAGGTGTGAGTGTGTGTGTGCGAATTGTGTGTTTGAATGTGTGAGAGTGCGTGAGTGTGTGTATGTGAGTGAGAGTGTGTGAGATTGTGTGATTCACGATGTGTCTGAGTGGGACTGACTGTGTTTGAGTGTGAGTGTGTCCGTCTATGAGTGTGTGTGTGAGAGTGAGTGTGCACGTGAGTGAGGGGCTGTGTGTGTGTATGCACGTGTGTGTTTCTGTGAGTCTGTGTGTGTGCGAGTGTGTGAGTGTGTTTGGGTTAGTAGGTGTGTGAGTAGGAGTGAGTGTTTGTGAGTGAGTACACAAGACTTGTGTGATTGTGTGAGATTGCGTGTGTGTCATAGTGTGTGAGTGAGTGTGTGTGAGTGGGCGTGTTTCAGAGTGTGTGGGGGTGTTTTTGTGTGTGATTTCGTGAGTGTGTGAGCGAGGTTGCGGGACTGTGTGAGTGTCTGTGTGTTTGTGTGAGTGTGACTGTGAGGGGAATGGGGTGAAATATGGTACAACAAAGGGTGCCTGAGAGGTTTGGAATGGAAACGAGCCTTCTCTGACAGAATGGAACGCAATAGAAGGTGGTGGGAGACGACGGATAGGAGTGCAATGTTGTGGCATGGATTGGAATGTGGTGTATTGTGAAGCAATAGATGGTTTCTGTGTGTTTTGGAAGAGAATGGATCCCTCTTCGACGGAATGAAAGGATTTTCTCGGAATGGAGAGGTGTTTTGTGGAATAAATTGGAATGTGGTGAAATGCGACGCAATGATGGGTGTCTGAGTGGTTTGGAAACGAATGGAGCCTTCCTTGACGGATTGGAAAGCAATAGAACGAGGTGGAATTGTGCGGAAAGGACTGGAATGTTGTGGGATGGTGTGAAATAGGGTTTAATGTGATGCAATAGAGGGTTCCTGAGTACTTTCTTAGCGAAGGCTGCCTTCTTTCACGCAATGGAACACAACAGAACGTTGTGGACTGCTGCAGAATGGAGTGGAATGTTGTGGAATGGAGTGGAATGGGGAGGAATGTGACGCAATTGACAGTTCAGGGTGTTTTGGAAGCGAATGAAGGCTTCTTTGATGGCATGTAACGCAATAGAATGCGGTGGATGTTGTGGAATGGAGTTTAATTTTGTGGAATAAAGTGGAATGGGTGGAAATGTGACGCAATACAGGGTGTCTGAGTGGTTTGGAAACGAACGGGGCCTTCTTTGATGGAATGGAAAGCAATAGGACATGGTGGAATTTTGTGGAAAGGAGCGGAATGTTGTGGGATGGCGTGAAATGCGGTTTAAAGAGAAGCAAAAGATTGCTCCTGAATTGTTTATTAGCGAATGCTGCCTTCTTTGGTGAAATGTGGTGCAACAGAACGTTGCGGAATGTTGCAGAATGGAGTGGAATGTTGTGAATTGGAGTGGAATGGGGTGTAATTTGATGCAACAGACGGTTCCTGAGTGGTTTGGAAGTGGATGCTGCCTTCTTTGATGGAGGAGAACGCAACAGAACGTTGTGGAATGTTGTGGAATGTTGTGGAATGGCGTGAAATCGGGTTCAATGTGACACGGTAGAGAGTTCCTGAGTTGTTTCTTAGCGAATGCTGCCTTCTTTGACGCAATGCTATGCAACAGAACGTTGTGGAATGGAGTGGAATGTCGTGAAATGGAGTGGAGTGGGGTATAATGTGGTGCAATAGAGGGAAGCTGAGCGGTTTAGAGTAGAATGGAGACTTCCTTGATGGAATGGGAAACAATGCAACGTGACGGACTGTTGGATAATGAAGTAGAATGTTGTGGACTGGAGACGAATGGGGTTTAATGTGATGCAGTAGATTTTCCTGAGTGTTTTAAGAGAATGTCTGTGTGTGCATGTGTATGCTCTTGTGGGTTTGATTGGGTTAGAGTGTGTGAGTGTGAGAGGGTGTGAGTGTGTGTGACAGTGTGTGAGTGTGTGTGAGTGTGTATGTGTGTGAGGGGCTCTGTGTGAGTGAAGGAGAGTGTGTTTGTGAGCATGTTGGTTTGAGAGTGGGAACTTGACTCTGAGTGAGTGACTGTGTGTGTTTGACGGGGAATGTGCATGTTAGTGTGGGTGGAAGTGTGTGTGGCTGTGCAGGTGTGAGTGTGTGTGTGCGAATTGTGTGTTTGAATGTGTGAGAGTGCGTGAGTGTGTGTATGTGAGTGAGAGTGTGTGAGATTGTGTGATTCACGATGTGTCTGAGTGGGACTGACTGTGTTTGAGTGTGAGTGTGTCCGTCTATGAGTGTGTGTGTGAGAGTGAGTGTGCACGTGAGTGAGGGGCTGTGTGTGTGTATGCACGTGTGTGTTTCTGTGAGTCTGTGTGTGTGCGAGTGTGTGAGTGTGTTTGGGTTAGTAGGTGTGTGAGTAGGAGTGAGTGTTTGTGAGTGAGTATACAAGACTTGTGTGATTGTGTGAGATTGCGTGTGTGTCATAGTGTGTGAGTGAGTGTGTGTGAGTGGGCGTGTTTCAGAGTGTGTGGGGGTGTTTTTGTGTGTGATTTCGTGAGTGTGTGAGCGAGGTTGCGGGACTGTGTGAGTGTCTGTGTGTTTGTGTGAGTGTGAGTGTGAGGGGAATGGGGTGAAATATGGTACAACAAAGGGTGCCTGAGAGGTTTGGAATGGAAACGAGCCTTCTCTGACAGAATGGAACGCAATAGAAGGTGGTGGGAGACGACGGATAGGAGTGCAATGTTGTGGCATGGATTGGAATGTGGTGTATTGTGAAGCAATAGATGGTTTCTGTGTGTTTTGGAAGAGAATCGATCCCTCTTCGACGGAATGAAAGGATTTTCTCGGAATGGAGAGGTGTTTTGTGGAATAAATTGGAATGTGGAGAAATGCGACGCAATGATGGGTGTCTGAGTGGTTTGGAAACGAATGGAGCCTTCCTTGACGGATTGGAAAGCAATAGAAAGAGGTGGAATTGTGCGGAAAGGACTGGAATGTTGTGGGATGGTGTGAAATAGGGTTTAATGTGATGCAATAGAGGGTTCCTGAGTACTTTCTTAGCGAAGGCTGCCTTCTTTCACGCAATGGAACACAACAGAACGTTGTGGACTGCTGCAGAAGGGAGTGGAATGTTGTGGAATGGAGTGGAATGGGGAGGAATGTGACGCAATTGACAGTTCAGGGTGTTTTGGAAGCGAATGAAGGCTTCTTTGATGGCATGTAATGCAATAGAATGCGGTGGATGTTGTGGAATGGAGTTTAATTTTGTGGAATAAAGTGGAATGGGTGGAAATGTGACGCAATACAGGGTGTCTGAGTGGTTTGGAAACGAACGGGGCCTTCTTTGATGGAATGGAAAGCAATAGGACATGGTGGAATTTTGTGGAAAGGAGCGGAATGTTGTGGGATGGCGTGAAATGCGGATTAAAGAGAAGCAAAAGATTGCTCCTGAATTGTTTATTAGCGAATGCTGCCTTCTTTGGTGAAATGTGGTGCAACAGAACGTTGCGGAATGCTGCAGAATGGAGTGGAATGTTGTGAATTGGAGTGGAATGGGGTGTAATTTGATGCAACAGACGGTTCCTGAGTGGTTTGGAAGTGGATGCTGCCTTCTTTGATGGAGGAGAACGCAACAGAACGTTGTGGAATGTTGTGGAATGTTGTGGAATGGCGTGAAATCGGGTTCAATGTGACACGGTAGAGAGTTCCTGAGTTGTTTCTTAGCGAATGCTGCCTTCTTTGACGCAATGCTATGCAACAGAACGTTGTGGAATGGAGTGGAATGTCGTGAAATGGAGTGGAGTGGGGTATAATGTGGTGCAATAGAGGGAAGCTGAGCGGTTTAGAGTAGAATGGAGACTTCCTTGATGGAATGGGAAACAATGCAACGTGACGGACTGTTGGATAATGAAGTAGAATGTTGTGGACTGGAGACGAATGGGGTTTAATGTGATGCAGTAGATTTTCCTGAGTGTTTTAAGAGAATGTCTGTGTGTGCATGTGTATGCTCTTGTGGGTTTGATTGGGTTAGAGTGTGTGAGTGTGAGAGGGTGTGAGTGTGTGTGACAGTGTGTGAGTGTGTGTGAGTGTGTATGTGTGTGAGGGGCTCTGTGTGAGTGAAGGAGAGTGTGTTTGTGAGCATGTTGGTTTGAGAGTGGGAACTTGACTCTGAGTGAGTGACTGTGTGTGTTTGACGGGGAATGTGCATGTTAGTGTGGGTGGAAGTGTGTGTGGCTGTGCAGGTGTGAGTGTGTGTGTGCGAATTGTGTGTTTGAATGTGTGAGAGTGCGTGAGTGTGTGTATGTGAGTGAGAGTGTGTGAGATTGTGTGATTCACGATGTGTCTGAGTGGGACTGACTGTGTTTGAGTGTGAGTGTGTCCGTCTATGAGTGTGTGTGTGAGAGTGAGTGTGCACGTGAGTGAGGGGCTGTGTGTGTGTATGCACGTGTGTGTTTCTGTGAGTCTGTGTGTGTGCGAGTGTGTGAGTGTGTTTGGGTTAGTAGGAGTGTGAGTAGGAGTGAGTGTTTGTGAGTGAGTACACAAGACTTGTGTGATTGTGTGAGATTGCGTGTGTGTCATAGTGTGTGAGTGAGTGTGTGTGAGTGGGCGTGTTTCAGAGTGTGTGGGGGTGTTTTTGTGTGTGATTTCGTGAGTGTGTGAGCGAGGTTGCGGGACTGTGTGAGTGTCTGTGTGTTTGTGTGAGTGTGACTGTGAGGGGAATGGGGTGAAATATGGTACAACAAAGGGTGCCTGAGAGGTTTGGAATGGAAACGAGCCTTCTCTGACAGAATGGAACGCAATAGAAGGTGGTGGGAGACGACGGATAGGAGTGCAATGTTGTGGCATGGATTGGAATGTGGTGTATTGTGAAGCAATAGATGGTTTCTGTGTGTTTTGGAAGAGAATGGATCCCTCTTCGACGGAATGAAAGGATTTTCTCGGAATGGAGAGGTGTTTTGTGGAATAAATTGGAATGTGGTGAAATGCGACGCAATGATGGGTGTCTGAGTGGTTTGGAAACGAATGGAGCCTTCCTTGACGGATTGGAAAGCAATAGAACGAGGTGGAATTGTGCGGAAAGGCCTGGAATGTTGTGGGATGGTGTGAAATAGGGTTTAATGTGATGCAATAGAGGGTTCCTGAGTACTTTCTTAGCGAAGGCTGCCTTCTTTCACGCAATGGAACACAACAGAACGTTGTGGACTGCTGCAGAATGGAGTGGAATGTTGTGGAATGGAGTGGAATGGGGAGGAATGTGACGCAATTGACAGTTCAGGGTGTTTTGGAAGCGAATGAAGGCTTCTTTGATGGCATGTAACGCAATAGAATGCGGTGGATGTTGTGGAATGGAGTTTAATTTTGTGGAATAAAGTGGAATGGGTGGAAATGTGACGCAATACAGGGTGTCTGAGTGGTTTGGAAACGAACGGGGCCTTCTTTGATGGAATGGAAAGCAATAGGACATGGTGGAATTTTGTGGAAAGGAGCGGAATGTTGTGGGATGGCGTGAAATGCGGTTTAAAGAGAAGCAAAAGATTGCTCCTGAATTGTTTATTAGCGAATGCTGCCTTCTTTGGTGAAATGTGCTGCAACAGAACGTTGCGGAATGTTGCAGAATGGAGTGGAATGTTGTGAATTGGAGTGGAATGGGGTGTAATTTGATGCAACAGACGGTTCCTGAGTGGTTTGGAAGTGGATGCTGCCTTCTTTGATGGAGGAGAACGCAACAGAACGTTGTGGAATGCTGTGGAATGGCGTGAAATCGGGTTCAATGTGACACGGTAGAGAGTTCCTGAGTTGTTTCTTAGCGAATGCTGCCTTCTTTGACGCAATGCTATGCAACAGAACGTTGTGGAATGGAGTGGAATGTCGTGAAATGGAGTGGAGTGGGGTATAATGTGGTGCAATAGAGGGAAGCTGAGCGGTTTAGAGTAGAATGGAGACTTCCTTGATGGAATGGGAAACAATGCAACGTGACGGACTGTTGGATAATGAAGTAGAATGTTGTGGACTGGAGACGAATGGGGTTTAATGTGATGCAGTAGATTTTCCTGAGTGTTTTAAGAGAATGTCTGTGTGTGCATGTGTATGCTCTTGTGGGTTTGAATGGGATAGAGTGTGTGAGTGTGAGAGGGTGTGAGTGTGTGTGACAGTGTGTGAGTGTGTGTGAGTGTGTATGTGTGTGAGGGGCTCTGTGTGAGTGAAGGAGAGTGTGTTTGTGAGCATGTTGATTTGAGAGTGGGAACTTGACTCTGAGTGAGTGACTGTGTGTGTTTGACGGGGAATGTGCATGTTAGTGTGGGTGGAAGTGTGTGTGGCTGTGCAGGTGTGAGTGTGTGTGTGCGAATTGTGTGTTTGAATGTGTGAGAGTGCGTGAGTGTGTGTATGTGAGTGAGAGTGTGTGAGATTGTGTGATTCACGATGTGTCTGAGTGGGACTGACTGTGTTTGAGTGTGAGTGTGTCCGTCTATGAGTGTGTGTGTGAGAGTGAGTGTGCACGTGAGTGAGGGGCTGTGTGTGTGTATGCACGTGTGTGTTTCTGTGAGTCTGTGTGTGTGCGAGTGTGTGAGTGTGTTTGGGTTAGTAGGAGTGTGAGTAGGAGTGAGTGTTTGTGAGTGAGTACACAAGACTTGTGTGATTGTGTGAGATTGCGTGTGTGTCATAGTGTGTGAGTGAGTGTGTGTGAGTGGGCGTGTTTCAGAGTGTGTGGGGGTGTTTTGTGTGTGATTTCGTGAGTGTGTGAGCGAGGTTGCGGGACTGTGTGAGTGTCTGTGTGTTTGTGTGAGTGTGACTGTGAGGGGAATGGGGTGAAATATGGTACAACAAAGGGTGCCTGAGAGGTTTGGAATGGAAACGAGCCTTCTCTGACAGAATGGAACGCAATAGAAGGTGGTGGGAGACGACGGATAGGAGTGCAATGTTGTGGCATGGATTGGAATGTGGTGTATTGTGAAGCAATAGATGGTTTCTGTGTGTTTTGGAAGAGAATGGATCCCTCTTCGACGGAATGAAAGGATTTTCTCGGAATGGAGAGGTGTTTTGTGGAATAAATTGGAATGTGGTGAAATGCGACGCAATGATGGGTGTCTGAGTGGTTTGGAAAGGAATGGAGCCTTCCTTGACGGATTGGAAAGCAATAGAACGAGGTGGAATTGTGCGGAAAGGCCTGGAATGTTGTGGGATGGTGTGAAATAGGGTTTAATGTGATGCAATAGAGGGTTCCTGAGTACTTTCTTAGCGAAGGCTGCCTTCTTTCACGCAATGGAACACAACAGAACGTTGTGGACTGCTGCAGAATGGAGTGGAATGTTGTGGAATGGAGTGGAATGGGGAGGAATGTGACGCAATTGACAGTTCAGGGTGTTTTGGAAGCGAATGAAGGCTTCTTTGATGGCATGTAACGCAATAGAATGCGGTGGATGTTGTGGAATGGAGTTTAATTTTGTGGAATAAAGTGGAATGGGTGGAAATGTGACGCAATACAGGGTGTCTGAGTGGTTTGGAAACGAACGGGGCCTTCTTTGATGGAATGGAAAGCAATAGGACATGGTGAAATTTTGTGGAAAGTTGCGGAATGTTGTGGGATGGCGTGAAATGCGGTTTAAAGAGAAGCAAAAGATTGCTCCTGAATTGTTTATTAGCGAATGCTGCCTTCTTTGGTGAAATGTGGTGCAACAGAACGTTGCAGAATGCTGCAGAATGGAGTGGAATGTTGTGAATTGGAGTGGAATGGGGTGTAATTTGATGCAACAGACGGTTCCTGAGTGGTTTGGAAGTGGATGCTGCCTTCTTTGATGGAGGAGAACGCAACAGAACGTTGTGGAATGTTGTGGAATGTTGTGGAATGGCGTGAAATCGGGTTCAATGTGACACGGTAGAGAGTTCCTGAGTTGTTTCTTAGCGAATGCTGCCTTCTTTGACGCAATGCTATGCAACAGAACGTTGTGGAATGGAGTGGAATGTCGTGAAATGGAGTGGAGTGGGGTATAATGTGGTGCAATAGAGGGAAGCTGAGCGGTTTAGAGTAGAATGGAGACTTCCTTGATGGAATGGGAAACAATGCAACGTGACGGACTGTTGGATAATGAAGTAGAATGTTGTGGACTGGAGACGAATGGGGTTTAATGTGATGCAGTAGATTTTCCTGAGTGTTTTAAGAGAATGTCTGTGTGTGCATGTGTATGCTCTTGTGGGTTTGAATGGGATAGAGTGTGTGAGTGTGAGAGGGTGTGAGTGTGTGTGACAGTGTGTGAGTGTGTGTGAGTGTGTATGTGTGTGAGGGGCTCTGTGTGAGTGAAGGAGAGTGTGTTTGTGAGCATGTTGGTTTGAGAGTGGGAACTTGACTCTGAGTGAGTGACTGTGTGTGTTTGACGGGGAATGTGCATGTTAGTGTGGGTGGAAGTGTGTGTGGCTGTGCAGGTGTGAGTGTGTGTGTGCGAATTGTGTGTTTGAATGTGTGAGAGTGCGTGAGTGTGTGTATGTGAGTGAGAGTGTGTGAGATTGTGTGATTCACGATGTGTCTGAGTGGGACTGACTGTGTTTGAGTGTGAGTGTGTCCGTCTATGAGTGTGTGTGTGAGAGTGAGTGTGCACGTGAGTGAGGGGCTGTGTGTGTGTATGCACGTGTGTGTTTCTGTGAGTCTGTGTGTGTGCGAGTGTGTGAGTGTGTTTGGGTTAGTAGGAGTGTGAGTAGGAGTGAGTGTTTGTGAGTGAGTACACAAGACTTGTGTGATTGTGTGAGATTGCATGTGTGTCATAGTGTGTGAGTGAGTGTGTGTGAGTGGGCGTGTTTCAGAGTGTGTGGGGGTGTTTTTGTGTGTGATTTCGTGAGTGTGTGAGCGAGGTTGCGGGACTGTGTGAGTGTCTGTGTGTTTGTGTGAGTGTGACTGTGAGGGGAATGGGGTGAAATATGGTACAACAAAGGGTGCCTGAGAGGTTTGGAATGGAAACGAGCCTTCTCTGACAGAATGGAACGCAATAGAAGGTGGTGGGAGACGACGGATAGGAGTGCAATGTTGTGGCATGGATTGGAATGTGGTGTATTGTGAAGCAATAGATGGTTTCTGTGTGTTTTGGAAGAGAATGGATCCCTCTTCGACGGAATGAAAGGATTTTCTCGGAATGGAGAGGTGTTTTGTGGAATAAATTGGAATGTGGTGAAATGCGACGCAATGATGGGTGTCTGAGTGGTTTGGAAAGGAATGGAGCCTTCCTTGACGGATTGGAAAGCAATAGAACGAGGTGGAATTGTGCGGAAAGGACTGGAATGTTGTGGGATGGTGTGAAATAGGGTTTAATGTGATGCAATAGAGGGTTCCTGAGTACTTTCTTAGCGAAGGCTGCCTTCTTTCACGCAATGGAACACAACAGAACGTTGTGGACTGCTGCAGAATGGAGTGGAATGTTGTGGAATGGAGTGGAATGGGGAGGAATGTGACGCAATTGACAGTTCAGGGTGTTTTGGAAGCGAATGAAGGCTTCTTTGATGGCATGTAACGCAATAGAATGCGGTGGATGTTGTGGAATGGAGTTTAATTTTGTGGAATAAAGTGGAATGGGTGGAAATGTGACGCAATACAGGGTGTCTGAGTGGTTTGGAAACGAACGGGGCCTTCTTTGATGGAATGGAAAGCAATAGGACATGGTGAAATTTTGTGGAAAGTTGCGGAATGTTGTGGGATGGCGTGAAATGCGGTTTAAAGAGAAGCAAAAGATTGCTCCTGAATTGTTTATTAGCGAATGCTGCCTTCTTTGGTGAAATGTGGTGCAACAGAACGTTGCAGAATGCTGCAGAATGGAGTGGAATGTTGTGAATTGGAGTGGAATGGGGTGTAATTTGATGCAACAGACGGTTCCTGAGTGGTTTGGAAGTGGATGCTGCCTTCTTTGATGGAGGAGAACGCAACAGAACGTTGTGGAATGTTGTGGAATGTTGTGGAATGGCGTGAAATCGGGTTCAATGTGACACGGTAGAGAGTTCCTGAGTTGTTTCTTAGCGAATGCTGCCTTCTTTGACGCAATGCTATGCAACAGAACGTTGTGGAATGGAGTGGAATGTCGTGAAATGGAGTGGAGTGGGGTATAATGTGGTGCAATAGAGGGAAGCTGAGCGGTTTAGAGTAGAATGGAGACTTCCTTGATGGAATGGGAAACAATGCAACGTGACGGACTGTTGGATAATGAAGTAGAATGTTGTGGACTGGAGACGAATGGGGTTTAATGTGATGCAGTAGATTTTCCTGAGTGTTTTAAGAGAATGTCTGTGTGTGCATGTGTATGCTCTTGTGGGTTTGAATGGGATAGACTGTGTGAGTGTGAGAGGGTGTGAGTGTGTGTGACAGTGTGTGAGTGTGTGTGAGTGTGTATGTGTGTGAGGGGCTCTGTGTGAGTGAAGGAGAGTGTGTTTGTGAGCATGTTGGTTTGAGAGTGGGAACTTGACTCTGAGTGAGTGACTGTGTGTGTTTGACGGGGAATGTGCATGTTAGTGTGGGTGGAAGTGTGTGTGGCTGTGCAGGTGTGAGTGTGTGTGTGCGAATTGTGTGTTTGAATGTGTGAGAGTGCGTGAGTGTGTGTATGTGAGTGAGAGTGTGTGAGATTGTGTGATTCACGATGTGTCTGAGTGGGACTGACTGTGTTTGAGTGTGAGTGTGTCCGTCTATGAGTGTGTGTGTGAGAGTGAGTGTGCACGTGAGTGAGGGGCTGTGTGTGTGTATGCACGTGTGTGTTTCTGTGAGTCTGTGTGTGTGCGAGTGTGTGAGTGTGTTTGGGTTAGTAGGAGTGTGAGTAGGAGTGAGTGTTTGTGAGTGAGTACACAAGACTTGTGTGATTGTGTGAGATTGCGTGTGTGTCATAGTGTGTGAGTGAGTGTGTGTGAGTGGGCGTGTTTCAGAGTGTGTGGGGGTGTTTTTGTGTGTGATTTCGTGAGTGTGTGAGCGAGGTTGCGGGACTGTGTGAGTGTCTGTGTGTTTGTGTGAGTGTGACTGTGAGGGGAATGGGGTGAAATATGGTACAACAAAGGGTGCCTGAGAGGTTTGGAATGGAAACGAGCCTTCTCTGACAGAATGGAACGCAATAGAAGGTGGTGGGAGACGACGGATAGGAGTGCAATGTTGTGGCATGGATTGGAATGTGGTGTATTGTGAAGCAATAGATGGTTTCTGTGTGTTTTGGAAGAGAATGGATCCCTCTTCGACGGAATGAAAGGATTTTCTCGGAATGGAGAGGTGTTTTGTGGAATAAATTGGAATGTGGTGAAATGCGACGCAATGATGGGTGTCTGAGTGGTTTGGAAACGAATGGAGCCTTCCTTGACGGATTGGAAAGCAATAGAACGAGGTGGAATTGTGCGGAAAGGACTGGAATGTTGTGGGATGGTGTGAAATAGGGTTTAATGTGATGCAATAGAGGGTTCCTGAGTACTTTCTTAGCGAAGGCTGCCTTCTTTCACGCAATGGAACACAACAGAACGTTGTGGACTGCCGCAGAATGGAGTGGAATGTTGTGGAATGGAGTGGAATGGGGAGGAATGTGACGCAATTGACAGTTCAGGGTGTTTTGGAAGCGAATGAAGGCTTCTTTGATGGCATGTAACGCAATAGAATGCGGTGGATGTTGTGGAATGGAGTTTAATTTTGTGGAATAAAGTGGAATGGGTGGAAATGTGACGCAATACAGGGTGTCTGAGTGGTTTGGAAACGAACGGGGCCTTCTTTGATGGAATGGAAAGCAATAGGACATGGTGGAAATTTGTGGAAAGGAGCGGAATGTTGTGGGATGGCGTGAAATGCGGTTTAAAGAGAAGCAAAAGATTGCTCCTGAATTGTTTATTAGCGAATGCTGCCTTCTTTGGTGAAATGTGGTGCAACAGAACGTTGCGGAATGTTGCAGAATGGAGTGGAATGTTGTGAATTGGAGTGGAATGGGGTGTAATTTGATGCAACAGACGGTTCCTGAGTGGTTTGGAAGTGGATGCTGCCTTCTTTGATGGAGGAGAACGCAACAGAACGTTGTGGAATGTTGTGGAATGTTGTGGAATGGCGTGAAATCGGGTTCAATGTGACACGGTAGAGAGTTCCTGAGTTGTTTCTTAGCGAATGCTGCCTTCTTTGACGCAATGCTATGCAACAGAACGTTGTGGAATGGAGTGGAATGTCGTGAAATGGAGTGGAGTGGGGTATAATGTGGTGCAATAGAGGGAAGCTGAGCGGTTTAGAGTAGAATGGAGACTTCCTTGATGGAATGGGAAACAATGCAACGTGACGGACTGTTGGATAATGAAGTAGAATGTTGTGGACTGGAGACGAATGGGGTTTAATGTGATGCAGTAGATTTTCCTGAGTGTTTTAAGAGAATGTCTGTGTGTGCATGTGTATGCTCTTGTGGGTTTGATTGGGTTAGAGTGTGTGAGTGTGAGAGGGTGTGAGTGTGTGTGACAGTGTGTGAGTGTGTGTGAGTGTGTATGTGTGTGAGGGGCTCTGTGTGAGTGAAGGAGAGTGTGTTTGTGAGCATGTTGGTTTGAGAGTGGGAACTTGACTCTGAGTGAGTGACTGTGTGTGTTTGACGGGGAATGTGCATGTTAGTGTGGGTGGAAGTGTGTGTGGCTGTGCAGGTGTGAGTGTGTGTGTGCGAATTGTGTGTTTGAATGTGTGAGAGTGCGTGAGTGTGTGTATGTGAGTGAGAGTGTGTGAGATTGTGTGATTCACGATGTGTCTGAGTGGGACTGACTGGGTTTGAGTGTGAGTGTGTCCGTCTATGAGTGTGTGTGTGAGAGTGAGTGTGCACGTGAGTGAGGGGCTGTGTGTGTGTATGCACGTGTGTGTTTCTGTGAGTCTGTGTGTGTGCGAGTGTGTGAGTGTGTTTGGGTTAGTAGGAGTGTGAGTAGGAGTGAGTGTTTGTGAGTGAGTACACAAGACTTGTGTGATTGTGTGAGATTGCGTGTGTGTCATAGTGTGTGAGTGAGTGTGTGTGAGTGGGCGTGTTTCAGAGTGTGTGGGGGTGTTTTTGTGTGTGATTTCGTGAGTGTGTGAGCGAGGTTGCGGGACTGTGTGAGTGTCTGTGTGTTTGTGTGAGTGTGACTGTGAGGGGAATGGGGTGAAATATGGTACAACAAAGGGTGCCTGAGAGGTTTGGAATGGAAACGAGCCTTCTCTGACAGAATGGAACGCAATAGAAGGTGGTGGGAGACGACGGATAGGAGTGCAATGTTGTGGCATGGATTGGAATGTCGTGTATTGTGAAGCAATAGATGGTTTCTGTGTGTTTTGGAAGAGAATGGATCCCTCTTCGACGGAATGAAAGGATTTTCTCGTAATGGAGAGGTGTTTTGTGGAATAAATTGGAATGTGGTGAAATGCGACGCAATGATGGGTGTCTGAGTGGTTTGGAAACGAATGGAGCCTTCCTTGACGGATTGGAAAGCAATAGAACGAGGTGGAATTGTGCGGAAAGGACTGGAGTGTTGTGGGATGGTGTGAAATAGGGTTTAATGTGATGCAATAGAGGGTTCCTGAGTACTTTCTTAGCGAAGGCTGCCTTCTTTCACGCAATGGAACACAACAGAACGTTGTGGACTGCTGCAGAATGGAGTGGAATGTTGTGGAATGGAGTGGAATGGGGAGGAATGTGACGCAATTGACAGTTCAGGGTGTTTTGGAAGCGAATGAAGGCTTCTTTGATGGCATGTAACGCAATAGAATGCGGTGGATGTTGTGGAATGGAGTTTAATTTTGTGGAATAAAGTGGAATGGGTGGAAATGTGACGCAATACAGGGTGTCTGAGTGGTTTGGAAACGAACGGGGCCTTCTTTGATGGAATGGAAAGCAATAGGACATGGTGGAATTTTGTGGAAAGGAGCGGAATGTTGTGGGATGGCGTGAAATGCGGTTTAAAGAGAAGCAAAAGATTGCTCCTGAATTGTTTATTAGCGAATGCTGCCTTCTTTGGTGAAATGTGGTGCAACAGAACGTTGCGGAATGTTGCAGAATGGAGTGGAATGTTGTGAATTGGAGTGGAATGGGGTGTAATTTGATGCAACAGACGGTTCCTGAGTGGTTTGGAAGTGGATGCTGCCTTCTTTGATGGAGGAGAACGCAACAGAACGTTGTGGAATGTTGTGGAATGTTGTGGAATGGCGTGAAATCGGGTTCAATGTGACACGGTAGAGAGTTCCTGAGTTGTTTCTTAGCGAATGCTGCCTTCTTTGACGCAATGCTATGCAACAGAACGTTGTGGAATGGAGTGGAATGTCGTGAAATGGAGTGGAGTGGGGTATAATGTGGTGCAATAGAGGGAAGCTGAGCGGTTTAGAGTAGAATGGAGACTTCCTTGATGGAATGGGAAACAATGCAACGTGACGGACTGTTGGATAATGAAGTAGAATGTTGTGGACTGGAGACGAATGGGGTTTAATGTGATGCAGTAGATTTTCCTGAGTGTTTTAAGAGAATGTCTGTGTGTGCATGTGTATGCTCTTGTGGGTTTGATTGGGTTAGAGTGTGTGAGTGTGAGAGGGTGTGAGTGTGTGTGACAGTGTGTGAGTGTGTGTGAGTGTGTATGTGTGTGAGGGGCTCTGTGTGAGTGAAGGAGAGTGTGTTTGTGAGCATGTTGGTTTGAGAGTGGGAACTTGACTCTGAGTGAGTGACTGTGTGTGTTTGACGGGGAATGTGCATGTTAGTGTGGGTGGAAGTGTGTGTGGCTGTGCAGGTGTGAGTGTGTGTGTGCGAATTGTGTGTTTGAATGTGTGAGAGTGCGTGAGTGTGTGTATGTGAGTGAGAGTGTGTGAGATTGTGTGATTCACGATGTGTCTGAGTGGGACTGACTGTGTTTGAGTGTGAGTGTGTCCGTCTATGAGTGTGTGTGTGAGAGTGAGTGTGCACGTGAGTGAGGGGCTGTGTGTGTGTATGCACGTGTGTGTTTCTGTGAGTCTGTGTGTGTGCGAGTGTGTGAGTGTGTTTGGGTTAGTAGGTGTGTGAGTAGGAGTGAGTGTGAGTGAGTATACAAGACTTGTGTGATTGTGTGAGATTGCGTGTGTGTCATAGTGTGTGAGTGAGTGTGTGTGAGTGGGCGTGTTTCAGAGTGTGTGGGGGTGTTTTTGTGTGTGATTTCGTGAGTGTGTGAGCGAGGTTGCGGGACTGTGTGAGTGTCTGTGTGTTTGTGTGAGTGTGACTGTGAGGGGAATGGGGTGAAATATGGTACAACAAAGGGTGCCTGAGAGGTTTGGAATGGAAACGAGCCTTCTCTGACAGAATGGAAAGCAATAGAAGGTGGTGGGAGACGACGGATAGGAGTGCAATGTTGTGGAATGGATTGGAATGTGGTGTATTGTGAAGCAATAGATGGTTTCTGTGTGTTTTGGAAGAGAATGGATCCCTCTTCGACGGAATGAAAGGATTTTCTCGGAATGGAGAGGTGTTTTGTGGAATAAATTGGAATGTGGTGAAATGCGACGCAATGATGGGTGTCTGAGTGGTTTGGAAAGGAATGGAGCCTTCCTTGACGGATTGGAAAGCAATAGAACGAGGTGGAATTGTGCGGAAAGGACTGGAGTGTTGTGGGATGGTGTGAAATAGGGTTTAATGTGATGCAATAGAGGGTTCCTGAGTACTTTCTTAGCGAAGGCTGCCTTCTTTCACGCAATGGAACACAACAGAACGTTGTGGACTGCTGCAGAATGGAGTGGAATGTTGTGGAATGGAGTGGAATGGGGAGGAATGTGACGCAATTGACAGTTCAGGGTGTTTTGGAAGCGAATGAAGGCTTCTTTGATGGCATGTAACGCAATAGAATGCGGTGGATGTTGTGGAATGGAGTTTAATTTTGTGGAATAAAGTGGAATGGGTGGAAATGTGACGCAATACAGGGTGTCTGAGTGGTTTGGAAACGAACGGGGCCTTCTTTGATGGAATGGAAAGCAATAGGACATGGTGGAATTTTGTGGAAAGGAGCGGAATGTTGTGGGATGGCGTGAAATGCGGTTTAAAGAGAAGCAAAAGATTGCTACTGAATTGTTTATTAGCGAATGCTGCCTTCTTTGGTGAAATGTGGTGCAACAGAACGTTAAGGAATGTTGCAGAATGGAGTGGAATGTTGTGAATTGGAGTGGAATGGGGTGTAATTTGATGCAACAGACGGTTCCTGAGTGGTTTGGAAGTGGATGCTGCCTTCTTTGATGGAGGAGAACGCAACAGAACGTTGTGGAATGTTGTGGAATGCTGTGGAATGGCGTGAAATCGGGTTCAATGTGACACGGTAGAGAGTTCCTGAGTTGTTTCTTAGCGAATGCTGCCTTCTTTGACGCAATGCTATGCAACAGAACGTTGTGGAATGGAGTGGAATGTCGTGAAATGGAGTGGAGTGGGGTATAATGTGGTGCAATAGAGGGAAGCTGAGCGGTTTAGAGTAGAATGGAGACTTCCTTGATGGAATGGGAAACAATGCAACGTGACGGACTGTTGGATAATGAAGTAGAATGTTGTGGACTGGAGACGAATGGGGTTTAATGTGATGCAGTAGATTTTCCTGAGTGTTTTAAGAGAATGTCTGTGTGTGCATGTGTATGCTCTTGTGGGTTTGATTGGGTTAGAGTGTGTGAGTGTGAGAGGGTGTGAGTGTGTGTGACAGTGTGTGAGTGTGTGTGAGTGTGTATGTGTGTGAGGGGCTCTGTGTGAGTGAAGGAGAGTGTGTTTGTGAGCATGTTGGTTTGAGAGTGGGAACTTGACTCTGAGTGAGTGACTGTGTGTGTTTGACGGGGAATGTGCATGTTAGTGTGGGTGGAAGTGTGTGTGGCTGTGCAGGTGTGAGTGTGCGTGTGCGAATTGTGTGTTTGAATGTGTGAGAGTGCGTGAGTGTGTGTATGTGAGTGAGAGTGTGTGAGATTGTGTGATTCACGATGTGTCTGAGTGGGACTGACTGTGTTTGAGTGTGAGTGTGTCCGTCTATGAGTGTGTGTGTGAGAGTGAGTGTGCACGTGAGTGAGGGGCTGTGTGTGTGTATGCACGTGTGTGTTTCTGTGAGTCTGTGTGTGTGCGAGTGTGTGAGTGTGTTTGGGTTAGTAGGTGTGTGAGTAGGAGTGAGTGTGAGTGAGTATACAAGACTTGTGTGATTGTGTGAGATTGCGTGTGTGTCATAGTGTGTGAGTGAGTGTGTGTGAGTGGGCGTGTTTCAGAGTGTGTGGGGGTGTTTTTGTGTGTGATTTCGTGAGTGTGTGAGCGAGGTTGCGGGACTGTGTGTGTGTCTGTGTGTTTGTGTGAGTGTGACTGTGAGGGGAATGGGGTGAAATATGGTACAACAAAGGGTGCCTGAGAGGTTTGGAATGGAAACGAGCCTTCTCTGACAGAATGGAAAGCAATAGAAGGTGGTGGGAGACGACGGATAGGAGTGCAATGTTGTGGCATGGATTGGAATGTGGTGTATTGTGAAGCAATAGATGGTTTCTGTGTGTTTTGGAAGAGAATGGATCCCTCTTCGACGGAATGAAAGGATTTTCTCGGAATGGAGAGGTGTTTTGTGGAATAAATTGGAATGTGGTGAAATGCGACGCAATGATGGGTGTCTGAGTGGTTTGGAAAGGAATGGAGCCTTCCTTGACGGATTGGAAAGCAATAGAACGAGGTGGAATTGTGCGGAAAGGACTGGAGTGTTGTGGGATGGTGTGAAATAGGGTTTAATGTGATGCAATAGAGGGTTCCTGAGTACTTTCTTAGCGAAGGCTGCCTTCTTTCACGCAATGGAACACAACAGAACGTTGTGGACTGCCGCAGAATGGAGTGGAATGTTGTGGAATGGAGTGGAATGGGGAGGAATGTGACGCAATTGACAGTTCAGGGTGTTTTGGAAGCGAATGAAGGCTTCTTTGATGGCATGTAACGCAATAGAATGCGGTGGATGTTGTGGAATGGAGTTTAATTTTGTGGAATAAAGTGGAATGGGTGGAAATGTGACGCAATACAGGGTGTCTGAGTGGTTTGGAAACGAACGGGGCCTTCTTTGATGGAATGGAAAGCAATAGGACATGGTGGAATTTTGTGGAAAGGAGCGGAATGTTGTGGGATGGCGTGAAATGCGGTTTAAAGAGAAGCAAAAGATTGCTCCTGAATTGTTTATTAGCGAATGCTGCCTTCTTTGGTGAAATGTGGTGCAACAGAACGTTGCGGAATGTTGCAGAATGGAGTGGAATGTTGTGAATTGGAGTGGAATGGGGTGTAATTTGATGCAACAGACGGTTCCTGAGTGGTTTGGAAGTGGATGCTGCCTTCTTTGATGGAGGAGAACGCAACAGAACGTTGTGGAATGTTGTGGAATGCTGTGGAATGGCGTGAAATCGGGTTCAATGTGACACGGTAGAGAGTTCCTGAGTTGTTTCTTAGCGAATGCTGCCTTCTTTGACGCAATGCTATGCAACAGAACGTTGTGGAATGGAGTGGAATGTCGTGAAATGGAGTGGAGTGGGGTATAATGTGGTGCAATAGAGGGAAGCTGAGCGGTTTAGAGTAGAATGGAGACTTCCTTGATGGAATGGGAAACAATGCAACGTGACGGACTGTTGGATAATGAAGTAGAATGTTGTGGACTGGAGACGAATGGGGTTTAATGTGATGCAGTAGATTTTCCTGAGTGTTTTAAGAGAATGTCTGTGTGTGCATGTGTATGCTCTTGTGGGTTTGATTGGGTTAGAGTGTGTGAGTGTGAGAGGGTGTGAGTGTGTGTGACAGTGTGTGAGTGTGTGTGAGTGTGTATGTGTGTGAGGGGCTCTGTGTGAGTGAAGGAGAGTGTGTTTGTGAGCATGTTGGTTTGAGAGTGGGAACTTGACTCTGAGTGAGTGACTGTGTGTGTTTGACGGGGAATGTGCATGTTAGTGTGGGTGGAAGTGTGTGTGGCTGTGCAGGTGTGAGTGTGCGTGTGCGAATTGTGTGTTTGAATGTGTGAGAGTGCGTGAGTGTGTGTATGTGAGTGAGAGTGTGTGAGATTGTGTGATTCACGATGTGTCTGAGTGGGACTGACTGTGTTTGAGTGTGAGTGTGTCCGTCTATGAGTGTGTGTGTGAGAGTGAGTGTGCACGTGAGTGAGGGGCTGTGTGTGTGTATGCACGTGTGTGTTTCTGTGAGTCTGTGTGTGTGCGAGTGTGTGAGTGTGTTTGGGTTAGTAGGTGTGTGAGTAGGAGTGAGTGTTTGTGAGTGAGTATACAAGACTTGTGTGATTGTGTGAGATTGCGTGTGTGTCATAGTGTGTGAGTGAGTGTGTGTGAGTGGGCGTGTTTCAGAGTGTGTGGGGGTGTTTTTGTGTGTGATTTCGTGAGTGTGTGAGCGAGGTTGCGGGACTGTGTGAGTGTCTGTGTGTTTGTGTGAGTGTGAGTGTGAGGGGAATGGGGTGAAATATGGTACAGCAAAGGGTGCCTGAGAGGTTTGGAATGGAAACGAGCCTTCTCTGACAGAATGGAACGCAATAGAAGGTGGTGGGAGACGACGGATAGGAGTGCAATGTTGTGGCATGGATTGGAATGTGGTGTATTGTGAAGCAATAGATGGTTTCTGTGTGTTTTGGAAGAGAATGGATCCCTCTTCGACGGAATGAAAGGATTTTCTCGGAATGGAGAGGTGTTTTGTGGAATAAATTGGAATGTGGTGAAATGCGACGCAATGATGGGTGTCTGAGTGGTTTGGAAAGGAATGGAGCCTTTCTTGACGGATTGGAAAGCAATAGAACGAGGTGGAATTGTGCGGAAAGGACTGGAATGTTGTGGGATGGTGTGAAATAGGGTTTAATGTGATGCAATAGAGGGATCCTGAGTACTTTCTTAGCGAAGGCTGCCTTCTTTCACGCAATGGAACACAACAGAACGTTGTGGACTGCTGCAGAATGGAGTGGAATGTTGTGGAATGGAGTGGAATGGGGAGGAATGTGACGCAATTGACAGTTCAGGGTGTTTTGGAAGCGAATGAAGGCTTCTTTGATGGCATGTAACGCAATAGAATGCGGTGGATGTTGTGGAATGGAGTTTAATTTTGTGGAATAAAGTGGAATGGGTGGAAATGTGACGCAATACAGGGTGTCTGAGTGGTTTGGAAACGAACGGGGCCTTCTTTGATGGAATGGAAAGCAATAGGACATGGTGGAATTTTGTGGAAAGGAGCGGAATGTTGTGGGATGGCGTGAAATGCGGTTTAAAGAGAAGCAAAAGATTGCTCCTGAATTGTTTATTAGCGAATGCTGCCTTCTTTGGTGAAATGTGGTGCAACAGAACGTTGCGGAATGTTGCAGAATGGAGTGGAATGTTGTGAATTGGAGTGGAATGGGGTGTAATTTGATGCAACAGACGGTTCCTGAGTGGTTTGGAAGTGGATGCTGCCTTCTTTGATGGAGGAGAACGCAACAGAACGTTGTGGAATGCTGTGGAATGGCGTGAAATCGGGTTCAATGTGACACGGTAGACAGTTCCTGAGTTGTTTCTTAGCGAATGCTGCCTTCTTTGACGCAATGCTATGCAACAGAACGTTGTGGAATGGAGTGGAATGTCGTGAAATGGAGTGGAGTGGGGTATAATGTGGTGCAATAGAGGGAAGCTGAGCGGTTTAGAGTAGAATGGAGACTTCCTTGATGGAATGGGAAACAATGCAACGTGACGGACTGTTGGATAATGAAGTAGAATGTTGTGGACTGGAGACGAATGGGGTTTAATGTGATGCAGTAGATTTTCCTGAGTGTTTTAAGAGAATGTCTGTGTGTGCATGTGTATGCTCTTGTGGGTTTGATTGGGTTAGAGTGTGTGAGTGTGAGAGGGTGTGAGTGTGTGTGACAGTGTGTGAGTGTGTGTGAGTGTGTATGTGTGTGAGGGGCTCTGTGTGAGTGAAGGAGAGTGTGTTTGTGAGCATGTTGGTTTGAGAGTGGGAACTTGACTCTGAGTGAGTGACTGTGTGTGTTTGACGGGGAATGTGCATGTTAGTGTGGGTGGAAGTGTGTGTGGCTGTGCAGGTGTGAGTGTGTGTGTGCGAATTGTGTGTTTGAATGTGTGAGAGTGCGTGAGTGTGTGTATGTGAGTGAGAGTGTGTGAGATTGTGTGATTCACGATGTGTCTGAGTGGGACTGACTGTGTTTGAGTGTGAGTGTGTCCGTCTATGAGTGTGTGTGTGAGAGTGAGTGTGCACGTGAGTGAGGGGCTGTGTGTGTGTATGCACGTGTGTGTTTCTGTGAGTCTGTGTGTGTGCGAGTGTGTGAGTGTGTTTGGGTTAGTAGGTGTGTGAGTAGGAGTGAGTGTTTGTGAGTGAGTATACAAGACTTGTGTGATTGTGTGAGATTGCGTGTGTGTCATAGTGTGTGAGTGAGTGTGCGTGATTGGGCGTGTTTCAGAGTGTGTGGGGGTGTTTTTGTGTGTGATTTCGTGAGTGTGTGAGCGAGGTTGCGGGACTGTGTGAGTGTCTGTGTGTTTGTGTGAGTGTGAGTGTGAGGGGAATGGGGTGAAATATGGTACAACAAAGGGTGCCTGAGAGGTTTGGAATGGAAACGAGCCTTCTCTGACAGAATGGAACGCAATAGAAGGTGGTGGGAGACGACGGATAGGAGTGCAATGTTGTGGCATGGATTGGAATGTGGTGTATTGTGAAGCAATAGATGGTTTCTGTGTGTTTTGGAAGAGAATGGATCCCTCTTCGACGGAATGAAAGGATTTTCTCGGAATGGAGAGGTGTTTTGTGGAATAAATTGGAATGTGGTGAAATGCGACGCAATGATGGGTGTCTGAGTGGTTTGGAAAGGAATGGAGCCTTCCTTGACGGATTGGAAAGCAATAGAACGAGGTGGAATTGTGCGGAAAGGACTGGAATGTTGTGGGATGGTGTGAAATAGGGTTTAATGTGATGCAATAGAGGGTTCCTGAGTACTTTCTTAGCGAAGGCTGCCTTCTTTCACGCAATGGAACACAACAGAACGTTGTGGACTGCCGCAGAATGGAGTGGAATATTGTGGAATGGAGTGGAATGGGGAGGAATGTGACGCAATTGACAGTTCAGGGTGTTTTGGAAGCGAATGAAGGCTTCTTTGATGGCATGTAACGCAATAGAATGCGGTGGATGTTGTGGAATGGAGTTTAATTTTGTGGAATAAAGTGGAATGGGTGGAAATGTGACGCAATACAGGGTGTCTGAGTGGTTTGGAAACGAACGGGGCCTTCTTTGATGGAATGGAAAGCAATAGGACATGGTGGAATTTTGTGGAAAGGAGCGGAATGTTGTGGGATGGCGTGAAATGCGGTTTAAAGAGAAGCAAAAGATTGCTCCTGAATTGTTTATTAGCGAATGCTGCCTTCTTTGGTGAAATGTGGTGCAACAGAACGTTGCGGAATGTTGCAGAATGGAGTGGAATGTTGTGAATTGGAGTGGAATGGGGTGTAATTTGATGCAACAGACGGTTCCTGAGTGGTTTGGAAGTGGATGCTGCCTTCTTTGATGGAGGAGAACGCAACAGAACGTTGTGGAATGTTGTGGAATGGCGTGAAATCGGGTTCAATGTGACACGGTAGAGAGTTCCTGAGTTGTTTCTTAGCGAATGCTGCCTTCTTTGACGCAATGCTATGCAACAGAACGTTGTGGAATGGAGTGGAATGTCGTGAAATGGAGTGGAGTGGGGTATAATGTGGTGCAATAGAGGGAAGCTGAGCGGTTTAGAGTAGAATGGAGACTTCCTTGATGGAATGGGAAACAATGCAACGTGACGGACTGTTGGATAATGAAGTAGAATGTTGTGGACTGGAGACGAATGGGGTTTAATGTGATGCAGTAGATTTTCCTGAGTGTTTTAAGAGAATGTCTGTGTGTGCATGTGTATGCTCTTGTGGGTTTGATTGGGTTAGAGTGTGTGAGTGTGAGAGGGTGTGAGTGTGTGTGACAGTGTGTGAGTGTGTGTGAGTGTGTATGTGTGTGAGGGGCTCTGTGTGAGTGAAGGAGAGTGTGTTTGTGAGCATGTTGGTTTGAGAGTGGGAACTTGACTCTGAGTGAGTGACTGTGTGTGTTTGACGGGGAATGTGCATGTTAGTGTGGGTGGAAGTGTGTGTGGCTGTGCAGGTGTGAGTGTGTGTGTGCGAATTGTGTGTTTGAATGTGTGAGAGTGCGTGAGTGTGTGTATGTGAGTGAGAGTGTGTGAGATTGTGTGATTCACGATGTGTCTGAGTGGGACTGACTGTGTTTGAGTGTGAGTGTGTCCGTCTATGAGTGTGTGTGTGAGAGTGAGTGTGCACGTGGGTGAGGGGCTGTGTGGGTGTATGCACGTGTGTGTTTCTGTGAGTCTGTGTGTGTGCGAGTGTGTGAGTGTGTTTGGGTTAGTAGGTGTGTGAGTAGGAGTGAGTGTTTGTGAGTGAGTATACAAGACTTGTGTGATTGTGTGAGATTGCGTGTGTGTCATAGTGTGTGAGTGAGTGTGTGTGAGTGGGCGTGTTTCAGAGTGTGTGGGGGTGTTTTTGTGTGTGATTTCGTGAGTGTGTGAGCGAGGTTGCGGGACTGTGTGAGTGTCTGTGTGTTTGTGTGAGTGTGACTGTGAGGGGAATGGGGTGAAATATGGTACAACAAAGGGTGCCTGAGAGGTTTGGAATGGAAACGAGCCTTCTCTGACAGAATGGAACGCAATAGAAGGTGGTGGGAGACGACGGATAGGAGTGCAATGTTGTGGCATGGATTGGAATGTGGTGTATTGTGAAGCAATAGATGGTTTCTGTGTGTTTTGGAAGAGAATGGATCCCTCTTCGACGGAATGAAAGGATTTTCTCGGAATGGAGAGGTGTTTTGTGGAATAAATTGGAATGTGGTGAAATGCGACGCAATGATGGGTGTCTGAGTGGTTTGGAAAGGAATGGAGCCTTCCTTGACGGATTGGAAAGCAATAGAACGAGGTGGAATTGTGCGGAAAGGACTGGAATGTTGTGGGATGGTGTGAAATAGGGTTTAATGTGATGCAATAGAGGGTTCCTGAGTACTTTCTTAGCGAAGGCTGCCTTCTTTCACGCAATGGAACACAACAGAACGTTGTGGACTGCCGCAGAATGGAGTGGAATGTTGTGGAATGGAGTGGAATGGGGAGGAATGTGACGCAATTGACAGTTCAGGGTGTTTTGGAAGCGAATGAAGGCTTCTTTGATGGCATGTAATGCAATAGAATGCGGTGGATGTTGTGGAATGGAGTTTAATTTTGTGGAATAAAGTGGAATGGGTGGAAATGTGACGCAATACAGGGTGTCTGAGTGGTTTGGAAACGAACGGGGCCTTCTTTGATGGAATGGAAAGCAATAGGACATGGTGGAATTTTGTGGAAAGGAGCGGAATGTTGTGGGATGGCGTGAAATGCGGTTTAAAGAGAAGCAAAAGATTGCTCCTGAATTGTTTATTAGCGAATGCTGCCTTCTTTGGTGAAATGTGGTGCAACAGAACGTTGCGGAATGTTGCAGAATGGAGTGGAATGTTGTGAATTGGAGTGGAATGGGGTGTAATTTGATGCAACAGACGGTTCCTGAGTGGTTTGGAAGTGGATGCTGCCTTCTTTGATGGAGGAGAACGCAACAGAACGTTGTGGAATGTTGTGGAATGCTGTGGAATGGCGTGAAATCGGGTTCAATGTGACACGGTAGAGAGTTCCTGAGTTGTTTCTTAGCGAATGCTGCCTTCTTTGACGCAATGCTATGCAACAGAACGTTGTGGAATGGAGTGGAATGTCGTGAAATGGAGTGGAGTGGGGTATAATGTGGTGCAATAGAGGGAAGCTGAGCGGTTTAGAGTAGAATGGAGACTTCCTTGATGGAATGGGAAACAATGCAACGTGACGGACTGTTGGATAATGAAGTAGAATGTTGTGGACTGGAGACGAATGGGGTTTAATGTGATGCAGTAGATTTTCCTGAGTGTTTTAAGAGAATGTCTGTGTGTGCATGTGTATGCTCTTGTGGGTTTGATTGGGTTAGAGTGTGTGAGTGTGAGAGGGTGTGAGTGTGTGTGACAGTGTGTGAGTGTGTGTGAGTGTGTATGAGTGTGAGGGGCTCTGTGTGAGTGAAGGAGAGTGTGTTTGTGAGCATGTTGGTTTGAGAGTGGGAACTTGACTCTGAGTGAGTGACTGTGTGTGTTTGACGGGGAATGTGCATGTTAGTGTGGGTGGAAGTGTGTGTGGCTGTGCAGGTGTGAGTGTGCGTGTGCGAATTGTGTGTTTGAATGTGTGAGAGTGCGTGAGTGTGTGTATGTGAGTGAGAGTGTGTGAGATTGTGTGATTCACGATGTGTCTGAGTGGGACTGACTGGGTTTGAGTGTGAGTGTGTCCGTCTATGAGTGTGTGTGTGAGAGTGAGTGTGCACGTGAGTGAGGGGCTGTGTGTGTGTATGCACGTGTGTGTTTCTGTGAGTCTGTGTGTGTGCGAGTGTGTGAGTGTGTTTGGGTTAGTAGGTGTGTGAGTAGGAGTGAGTGTTTGTGAGTGAGTATACAAGACTTGTGTGATTGTGTGAGATTGCGTGTGTGTCATAGTGTGTGAGTGAGTGTGTGTGAGTGGGCGTGTTTCAGAGTGTGTGGGGGTGTTTTTGTGTGTGATTTCGTGAGTGTGTGAGCGAGGTTGCGGGACTGTGAGAGTGTCTGTGTGTTTGTGTGAGTGTGAGTGTGAGGGGAATGGGGTGAAATATGGTACAGCAAAGGGTGCCTGAGAGGTTTGGAATGGAAACGAGCCTTCTCTGACAGAATGGAACGCAATAGAAGGTGGTGGGAGACGACGGATAGGAGTGCAATGTTGTGGCATGGATTGGAATGTGGTGTATTGTGAAGCAATAGATGGTTTCTGTGTGTTTTGGAAGAGAATGGATCCCTCTTCGACGGAATGAAAGGATTTTCTCGGAATGGAGAGGTGTTTTGTGGAATAAATTGGAATGTGGTGAAATGCGACGCAATGATGGGTGTCTGAGTGGTTTGGAAAGGAATGGAGCCTTTCTTGACGGATTGGAAAGCAATAGAACGAGGTGGAATTGTGCGGAAAGGACTGGAATGTTGTGGGATGGTGTGAAATAGGGTTTAATGTGATGCAATAGAGGGTTCCTGAGTACTTTCTTAGCGAAGGCTGCCTTCTTTCACGCAATGGAACACAACAGAACGTTGTGGACTGCTGCAGAATGGAGTGGAATGTTGTGGAATGGAGTGGAATGGGGAGGAATGTGACGCAATTGACAGTTCAGGGTGTTTTGGAAGCGAATGAAGGCTTCTTTGATGGCATGTAACGCAATAGAATGCGGTGGATGTTGTGGAATGGAGTTTAATTTTGTGGAATAAAGTGGAATGGGTGGAAATGTGACGCAATACAGGGTGTCTGAGTGGTTTGGAAACGAACGGGGCCTTCTTTGATGGAATGGAAAGCAATAGGACATGGTGGAATTTTGTGGAAAGGAGCGGAATGTTGTGGGATGGCGTGAAATGCGGTTTAAAGAGAAGCAAAAGATTGCTCCTGAATTGTTTATTAGCGAATGCTGCCTTCTTTGGTGAAATGTGGTGCAACAGAACGTTGCGGAATGTTGCAGAATGGAGTGGAATGTTGTGAATTGGAGTGGAATGGGGTGTAATTTGATGCAACAGACGGTTCCTGAGTGGTTTGGAAGTGGATGCTGCCTTCTTTGATGGAGGAGAACGCAACAGAACGTTGTGGAATGCTGTGGAATGGCGTGAAATCGGGTTCAATGTGACACGGTAGAGAGTTCCTGAGTTGTTTCTTAGCGAATGCTGCCTTCTTTGACGCAATGCTATGCAACAGAACGTTGTGGAATGGAGTGGAATGTCGTGAAATGGAGTGGAGTGGGGTATAATGTGGTGCAATAGAGGGAAGCTGAGCGGTTTAGAGTAGAATGGAGACTTCCTTGATGGAATGGGAAACAATGCAACGTGACGGACTGTTGGATAATGAAGTAGAATGTTGTGGACTGGAGACGAATGGGGTTTAATGTGATGCAGTAGATTTTCCTGAGTGTTTTAAGAGAATGTCTGTGTGTGCATGTGTATGCTCTTGTGGGTTTGATTGGGTTAGAGTGTGTGAGTGTGAGAGGGTGTGAGTGTGTGTGACAGTGTGTGAGTGTGTGTGAGTGTGTATGTGTGTGAGGGGCTCTGTGTGAGTGAAGGAGAGTGTGTTTGTGAGCATGTTGGTTTGAGAGTGGGAACTTGACTCTGAGTGAGTGACTGTGTGTGTTTGACGGGGAATGTGCATGTTAGTGTGGGTGGAAGTGTGTGTGGCTGTGCAGGTGTGAGTGTGTGTGTGCGAATTGTGTGTTTGAATGTGTGAGAGTGCGTGAGTGTGTGTATGTGAGTGAGAGTGTGTGAGATTGTGTGATTCACGATGTGTCTGAGTGGGACTGACTGTGTTTGAGTGTGAGTGTGTCCGTCTATGAGTGTGTGTGTGAGAGTGAGTGTGCACGTGGGTGAGGGGCTGTGTGGGTGTATGCACGTGTGTGTTTCTGTGAGTCTGTGTGTGTGCGAGTGTGTGAGTGTGTTTGGGTTAGTAGGTGTGTGAGTAGGAGTGAGTGTTTGTGAGTGAGTATACAAGACTTGTGTGATTGTGTGAGATTGCGTGTGTGTCATAGTGTGTGAGTGAGTGTGTGTGAGTGGGCGTGTTTCAGAGTGTGTGGGGGTGTTTTTGTGTGTGATTTCGTGAGTGTGTGAGCGAGGTTGCGGGACTGTGTGAGTGTCTGTGTGTTTGTGTGAGTGTGAGTGTGAGGGGAATGGGGTGAAATATGGTACAGCAAAGGGTGCCTGAGAGGTTTGGAATGGAAACGAGCCTTCTCTGACAGAATGGAACGCAATAGAAGGTGGTGGGAGACGACGGATAGGAGTGCAATGTTGTGGCATGGATTGGAATGTGGTGTATTGTGAAGCAATAGATGGTTTCTGTGTGTTTTGGAAGAGAATGGATCCCTCTTCGACGGAATGAAAGGATTTTCTCGGAATGGAGAGGTGTTTTGTGGAATAAATTGGAATGTGGTGAAATGCGACGCAATGATGGGTGTCTGAGTGGTTTGGAAACGAATGGAGCCTTTCTTGACGGATTGGAAAGCAATAGAACGAGGTGGAATTGTGCGGAAAGGACTGGAATGTTGTGGGATGGTGTGAAATAGGGTTTAATGTGATGCAATAGAGGGTTCCTGAGTACTTTCTTAGCGAAGGCTGCCTTCTTTCACGCAATGGAACACAACAGAACGTTGTGGACTGCTGCAGAATGGAGTGGAATGTTGTGGAATGGAGTGGAATGGGGAGGAATGTGACGCAATTGACAGTTCAGGGTGTTTTGGAAGCGAATGAAGGCTTCTTTGATGGCATGTAACGCAATAGAATGCGGTGGATGTTGTGGAATGGAGTTTAATTTTGTGGAATAAAGTGGAATGGGTGGAAATGTGACGCAATACAGGGTGTCTGAGTGGTTTGGAAACGAACGGGGCCTTCTTTGATGGAATGGAAAGCAATAGGACATGGTGGAATTTTGTGGAAAGGAGCGGAATGTTGTGGGATGGCGTGAAATGCGGTTTAAAGAGAAGCAAAAGATTGCTCCTGAATTGTTTATTAGCGAATGCTGCCTTCTTTGGTGAAATGTGGTGCAACAGAACGTTGCGGAATGTTGCAGAATGGAGTGGAATGTTGTGAATTGGAGTGGAATGGGGTGTAATTTGATGCAACAGACGGTTCCTGAGTGGTTTGGAAGTGGATGCTGCCTTCTTTGATGGAGGAGAACGCAACAGAACGTTGTGGAATGCTGTGGAATGGCGTGAAATCGGGTTCAATGTGACACGGTAGAGAGTTCCTGAGTTGTTTCTTAGCGAATGCTGCCTTCTTTGACGCAATGCTATGCAACAGAACGTTGTGGAATGGAGTGGAATGTCGTGAAATGGAGTGGAGTGGGGTATAATGTGGTGCAATAGAGGGAAGCTGAGCGGTTTAGAGTAGAATGGAGACTTCCTTGATGGAATGGGAAACAATGCAACGTGACGGACTGTTGGATAATGAAGTAGAATGTTGTGGACTGGAGACGAATGGGGTTTAATGTGATGCAGTAGATTTTCCTGAGTGTTTTAAGAGAATGTCTGTGTGTGCATGTGTATGCTCTTGTGGGTTTGATTGGGTTAGAGTGTGTGAGTGTGAGAGGGTGTGAGTGTGTGTGACAGTGTGTGAGTGTGTGTGAGTGTGTATGTGTGTGAGGGGCTCTGTGTGAGTGAAGGAGAGTGTGTTTGTGAGCATGTTGGTTTGAGAGTGGGAACTTGACTCTGAGTGAGTGACTGTGTGTGTTTGACGGGGAATGTGCATGTTAGTGTGGGTGGAAGTGTGTGTGGCTGTGCAGGTGTGAGTGTGTGTGTGCGAATTGTGTGTTTGAATGTGTGAGAGTGCGTGAGTGTGTGTATGTGAGTGAGAGTGTGTGAGATTGTGTGATTCACGATGTGTCTGAGTGGGACTGACTGTGTTTGAGTGTGAGTGTGTCCGTCTATGAGTGTGTGTGTGAGAGTGAGTGTGCACGTGAGTGAGGGGCTGTGTGTGTGTATGCACGTGTGTGTTTCTGTGAGTCTGTGTGTGTGCGAGTGTGTGAGTGTGTTTGGGTTAGTAGGTGTGTGAGTAGGAGTGAGTGTTTGTGAGTGAGTATACAAGACTTGTGTGATTGTGTGAGATTGCGTGTGTGTCATAGTGTGTGAGTGAGTGTGCGTGAGTGGGCGTGTTTCAGAGTGTGTGGGGGTGTTTTTGTGTGTGATTTCGTGAGTGTGTGAGCGAGGTTGCGGGACTGTGTGAGTGTCTGTGTGTTTGTGTGAGTGTGAGTGTGAGGGGAATGGGGTGAAATATGGTACAACAAAGGGTGCCTGAGAGGTTTGGAATGGAAACGAGCCTTCTCTGACAGAATGGAACGCAATAGAAGGTGGTGGGAGACGACGGATAGGAGTGCAATGTTGTGGCATGGATTGGAATGTGGTGTATTGTGAAGCAATAGATGGTTTCTGTGTGTTTTGGAAGAGAATGGATCCCTCTTCGACGGAATGAAAGGATTTTCTCGGAATGGAGAGGTGTTTTGTGGAATAAATTGGAATGTGGTGAAATGCGACGCAATGATGGGTGTCTGAGTGGTTTGGAAAGGAATGGAGCCTTCCTTGACGGATTGGAAAGCAATAGAACGAGGTGGAATTGTGCGGAAAGGACTGGAATGTTGTGGGATGGTGTGAAATAGGGTTTAATGTGATGCAATAGAGGGTTCCTGAGTACTTTCTTAGCGAAGGCTGCCTTCTTTCACGCAATGGAACACAACAGAACGTTGTGGACTGCCGCAGAATGGAGTGGAATGTTGTGGAATGGAGTGGAATGGGGAGGAATGTGACGCAATTGACAGTTCAGGGTGTTTTGGAAGCGAATGAAGGCTTCTTTGATGGCATGTAACGCAATAGAATGCGGTGGATGTTGTGGAATGGAGTTTAATTTTGTGGAATAAAGTGGAATGGGTGGAAATGTGACGCAATACAGGGTGTCTGAGTGGTTTGGAAACGAACGGGGCCTTCTTTGATGGAATGGAAAGCAATAGGACATGGTGGAATTTTGTGGAAAGGAGCGGAATGTTGTGGGATGGCGTGAAATGCGGTTTAAAGAGAAGCAAAAGATTGCTCCTGAATTGTTTATTAGCGAATGCTGCCTTCTTTGGTGAAATGTGGTGCAACAGAACGTTGCGGAATGCTGCAGAATGGAGTGGAATGTTGTGAATTGGAGTGGAATGGGGTGTAATTTGATGCAACAGACGGTTCCTGAGTGGTTTGGAAGTTGATGCTGCCTTCTTTGATGGAGGAGAACGCAACAGAACGTTGTGGAATGTTGTGGAATGTTGTGGAATGGCGTGAAATCGGGTTCAATGTGACACGGTAGAGAGTTCCTGAGTTGTTTCTTAGCGAATGCTGCCTTCTTTGACGCAATGCTATGCAACAGAACGTTGTGGAATGGAGTGGAATGTCGTGAAATGGAGTGGAGTGGGGTATAATGTGGTGCAATAGAGGGAAGCTGAGCGGTTTAGAGTAGAATGGAGACTTCCTTGATGGAATGGGAAACAATGCAACGTGACGGACTGTTGGATAATGAAGTAGAATGTTGTGGACTGGAGACGAATGGGGTTTAATGTGATGCAGTAGATTTTCCTGAGTGTTTTAAGAGAATGTCTGTGTGTGCATGTGTATGCTCTTGTGGGTTTGATTGGGTTAGAGTGTGTGAGTGTGAGAGGGTGTGAGTGTGTGTGACAGTGTGTGAGTGTGTGTGAGTGTGTATGTGTGTGAGGGGCTCTGTGTGAGTGAAGGAGAGTGTGTTTGTGAGCATGTTGGTTTGAGAGTGGGAACTTGACTCTGAGTGAGTGACTGTGTGTGTTTGACGGGGAATGTGCATGTTAGTGTGGGTGGAAGTGTGTGTGGCTGTGCAGGTGTGAGTGTGTGTGTGCGAATTGTGTGTTTGAATGTGTGAGAGTGCGTGAGTGTGTGTATGTGAGTGAGAGTGTGTGAGATTGTGTGATTCACGATGTGTCTGAGTGGGACTGACTGTGTTTGAGTGTGAGTGTGT
This sequence comes from Manis javanica, assembly GCF_040802235.1. Lineage (NCBI taxonomy): Eukaryota > Metazoa > Chordata > Mammalia > Pholidota > Manidae > Manis > Manis javanica. Next base: position 77,945,094 of record NC_133163.1, read on the forward strand.
CCGTCTATGAGTGTGTGTGTGAGAGTGAGTGTGCACGTGGGTGAGGGGCTGTGTGGGTGTATGCACGTGTGTGTTTCTGTGAGTCTGTGTGTGTGCGAGTGTGTGAGTGTGTTTGGGTTAGTAGGTGTGTGAGTAAGAGTGAGTGTTTGTGAGTGAGTATACAAGACTTGTGTGATTGTGTGAGATTGCGTGTGTGTCATAGTGTGTGAGTGAGTGTGTGTGAGTGGGCGTGTTTCAGAGTGTGTGGGGGTGTTTTTGTGTGTGATTTCGTGAGTGTGTGAGCGAGGTTGCGGGACTGTGTGAGTGTCTGTGTGTTTGTGTGAGTGTGACTGTGAGGGGAATGGGGTGAAATATGGTACAACAAAGGGTGCCTGAGAGGTTTGGAATGGAAACGAGCCTTCTCTGACAGAATGGAACGCAATAGAAGGTGGTGGGAGACGACGGATAGGAGTGCAATGTTGTGGCATGGATTGGAATGTGGTGTATTGTGAAGCAATAGATGGTTTCTGTGTGTTTTGGAAGAGAATGGATCCCTCTTCGACGGAATGAAAGGATTTTCTCGGAATGGAGAGGTGTTTTGTGGAATAAATTGGAATGTGGTGAAATGCGACGCAATGATGGGTGTCTGAGTGGTTTGGAAAGGAATGGAGCCTTCCTTGACGGATTGGAAAGCAATAGAACGAGGTGGAATTGTGCGGAAAGGACTGGAATGTTGTGGGATGGTGTGAAATAGGGTTTAATGTGATGCAATAGAGGGTTCCTGAGTACTTTCTTAGCGAAGGCTGCCTTCTTTCACGCAATGGAACACAACAGAACGTTGTGGACTGCCGCAGAATGGAGTGGAATGTTGTGGAATGGAGTGGAATGGGGAGGAATGTGACGCAATTGACAGTTCAGGGTGTTTTGGAAGCGAATGAAGGCTTCTTTGATGGCATGTAACGCAATAGAATGCGGTGGATGTTGTGGAATGGAGTTTAATTTTGTGGAATAAAGTGGAATGGGTGGAAATGTGACGCAATACAGGGTGTCTGAGTGGTTTGGAAACGAACGGGGCCTTCTTTGATGGAATGGAAAGCAATAGGACATGGTGGAATTTTGTGGAAAGGAGCGGAATGTTGTGGGATGGCGTGAAATGCGGTTTAAAGAGAAGCAAAAGATTGCTCCTGAATTGTTTATTAGCGAATGCTGCCTTCTTTGGTGAAATGTGGTGCAACAGAACGTTGCGGAATGCTGCAGAATGGAGTGGAATGTTGTGAATTGGAGTGGAATGGGGTGTAATTTGATGCAACAGACGGTTCCTGAGTGGTTTGGAAGTTGATGCTGCCTTCTTTGATGGAGGAGAACGCAACAGAACGTTGTGGAATGTTGTGGAATGTTGTGGAATGGCGTGAAATCGGGTTCAATGTGACACGGTAGAGAGTTCCTGAGTTGTTTCTTAGCGAATGCTGCCTTCTTTGACGCAATGCTATGCAACAGAACGTTGTGGAATGGAGTGGAATGTCGTGAAATGGAGTGGAGTGGGGTATAATGTGGTGCAATAGAGGGAAGCTGAGCGGTTTAGAGTAGAATGGAGACTTCCTTGATGGAATGGGAAACAATGCAACGTGACGGACTGTTGGATAATGAAGTAGAATGTTGTGGACTGGAGACGAATGGGGTTTAATGTGATGCAGTAGATTTTCCTGAGTGTTTTAAGAGAATGTCTGTGTGTGCATGTGTATGCTCTTGTGGGTTTGATTGGGTTAGAGTGTGTGAGTGTGAGAGGGTGTGAGTGTGTGTGACAGTGTGTGAGTGTGTGTGAGTGTGTATGTGTGTGAGGGGCTCTGTGTGAGTGAAGGAGAGTGTGTTTGTGAGCATGTTGGTTTGAGAGTGGGAACTTGACTCTGAGTGAGTGACTGTGTGTGTTTGACGGGGAATGTGCATGTTAGTGTGGGTGGAAGTGTGTGTGGCTGTGCAGGTGTGAGTGTGTGTGTGCGAATTGTGTGTTTGAATGTGTGAGAGTGCGTGAGTGTGTGTATGTGAGTGAGAGTGTGTGAGATTGTGTGATTCACGATGTGTCTGAGTGGGACTGACTGTGTTTGAGTGTGAGTGTGTCCGTCTATGAGTGTGTGTGTGAGAGTGAGTGTGCACGTGGGTGAGGGGCTGTGTGGGTGTATGCACGTGTGTGTTTCTGTGAGTCTGTGTGTGTGCGAGTGTGTGAGTGTGTTTGGGTTAGTAGGTGTGTGAGTAAGAGTGAGTGTTTGTGAGTGAGTATACAAGACTTGTGTGATTGTGTGAGATTGCGTGTGTGTCATAGTGTGTGAGTGAGTGTGTGTGAGTGGGCGTGTTTCAGAGTGTGTGGGGGTGTTTTTGTGTGTGATTTCGTGAGTGTGTGAGCGAGGTTGCGGGACTGTGTGAGTGTCTGTGTGTTTGTGTGAGTGTGAGTGTGAGGGGAATGGGGTGAAATATGGTACAACAAAGGGTGCCTGAGAGGTTTGGAATGGAAACGAGCCTTCTCTGACAGAATGGAACGCAATAGAAGGTGGTGGGAGACGACGGATAGGAGTGCAATGTTGTGGCATGGATTGGAATGTGGTGTATTGTGAAGCAATAGATGGTTTCTGTGTGTTTTGGAAGAGAATGGATCCCTCTTCGACGGAATGAAAGGATTTTCTCGGAATGGAGAGGTGTTTTGTGGAATAAATTGGAATGTGGTGAAATGCGACGCAATGATGGGTGTCTGAGTGGTTTGGAAAGGAATGGAGCCTTCCTTGACGGATTGGAAAGCAATAGAACGAGGTGGAATTGTGCGGAAAGGACTGGAATGTTGTGGGATGGTGTGAAATAGGGTTTAATGTGATGCAATAGAGGGTTCCTGAGTACTTTCTTAGCGAAGGCTGCCTTCTTTCACGCAATGGAACACAACAGAACGTTGTGGACTGCCGCAGAATGGAGTGGAATGTTGTGGAATGGAGTGGAATGGGGAGGAATGTGACGCAATTGACAGTTCAGGGTGTTTTGGAAGCGAATGAAGGCTTCTTTGATGGCATGTAACGCAATAGAATGCGGTGGATGTTGTGGAATGGAGTTTAATTTTGTGGAATAAAGTGGAATGGGTGGAAATGTGACGCAATACAGGGTGTCTGAGTGGTTTGGAAACGAACGGGGCCTTCTTTGATGGAATGGAAAGCAATAGGACATGGTGGAATTTTGTGGAAAGGAGCGGAATGTTGTGGGATGGCGTGAAATGCGGTTTAAAGAGAAGCAAAAGATTGCTCCTGAATTGTTTATTAGCGAATGCTGCCTTCTTTGGTGAAATGTGGTGCAACAGAACGTTGCGGAATGTTGCAGAATGGAGTGGAATGTTGTGAATTGGAGTGGAATGGGGTGTAATTTGATGCAGCAGACGGTTCCTGAGTGGTTTGGAAGTGGATGCTGCCTTCTTTGATGGAGGAGAACGCAACAGAACGTTGTGGAATGTTGTGGAATGTTGTGGAATGGCGTGAAATCGGGTTCAATGTGACACGGTAGAGAGTTCCTGAGTTGTTTCTTAGCGAATGCTGCCTTCTTTGACGCAATGCTATGCAACAGAACGTTGTGGAATGGAGTGGAATGTCGTGAAATGGAGTGGAGTGGGGTATAATGTGGTGCAATAGAGGGAAGCTGAGCGGTTTAGAGTAGAATGGAGACTTCCTTGATGGAATGGGAAACAATGCAACGTGACGGACTGTTGGATAATGAAGTAGAATGTTGTGGACTGGAGACGAATGGGGTTTAATGTGATGCAGTAGATTTTCCTGAGTGTTTTAAGAGAATGTCTGTGTGTGCATGTGTATGCTCTTGTGGGTTTGATTGGGTTAGAGTGTGTGAGTGTGAGAGGGTGTGAGTGTGTGTGACAGTGTGTGAGTGTGTGTGAGTGTGTATGTGTGTGAGGGGCTCTGTGTGAGTGAAGGAGAGTGTGTTTGTGAGCATGTTGGTTTGAGAGTGGGAACTTGACTCTGAGTGAGTGACTGTGTGTGTTTGACGGGGAATGTGCATGTTAGTGTGGGTGGAAGTGTGTGTGGCTGTGCAGGTGTGAGTGTGTGTGTGCGAATTGTGTGTTTGAATGTGTGAGAGTGCGTGAGTGTGTGTATGTGAGTGAGAGTGTGTGAGATTGTGTGATTCACGATGTGTCTGAGTGGGACTGACTGTGTTTGAGTGTGAGTGTGTCCGTCTATGAGTGTGTGTGTGAGAGTGAGTGTGCACGTGGCTGAGGGGCTGTGTGTGTGTATGCACGTGTGTGTTTCTGTGAGTCTGTGTGTGTGCGAGTGTGTGAGTGTGTTTGGGTTAGTAGGTGTGTGAGTAGGAGTGAGTGTTTGTGAGTGAGTATACAAGACTTGTGTGATTGTGTGAGATTGCGTGTGTGTCATAGTGTGTGAGTGAGTGTGTGTGAGTGGGCGTGTTTCAGAGTGTGTGGGGGTGTTTTTGTGTGTGATTTCGTGAGTGTGTGAGCGAGGTTGCGGGACTGTGTGAGTGTCTGTGTGTTTGTGTGAGTGTGACTGTGAGGGGAATGGGGTGAAATATGGTACAACAAAGGGTGCCTGAGAGGTTTGGAATGGAAACGAGCCTTCTCTGACAGAATGGAACGCAATAGAAGGTGGTGGGAGACGACGGATAGGAGTGCAATGTTGTGGCATGGATTGGAATGTGGTGTATTGTGAAGCAATAGATGGTTTCTGTGTGTTTTGGAAGAGAATGGATCCCTCTTCGACGGAATGAAAGGATTTTCTCGGAATGGAGAGGTGTTTTGTGGAATAAATTGGAATGTGGTGAAATGCGACGCAATGATGGGTGTCTGAGTGGTTTGGAAAGGAATGGAGCCTTCCTTGACGGATTGGAAAGCAATAGAACGAGGTGGAATTGTGCGGAAAGGACTGGAATGTTGTGGGATGGTGTGAAATAGGGTTTAATGTGATGCAATAGAGGGTTCCTGAGTACTTTCTTAGCGAAGGCTGCCTTCTTTCACGCAATGGAACACAACAGAACGTTGTGGACTGCCGCAGAATGGAGTGGAATGTTGTGGAATGGAGTGGAATGGGGAGGAATGTGACGCAATTGACAGTTCAGGGTGTTTTGGAAGCGAATGAAGGCTTCTTTGATGGCATGTAACGCAATAGAATGCGGTGGATGTTGTGGAATGGAGTTTAATTTTGTGGAATAAAGTGGAATGGGTGGAAATGTGACGCAATACAGGGTGTCTGAGTGGTTTGGAAACGAACGGGGCCTTCTTTGATGGAATGGAAAGCAATAGGACATGGTGGAATTTTGTGGAAAGGAGCGGAATGTTGTGGGATGGCGTGAAATGCGGTTTAAAGAGAAGCAAAAGATTGCTCCTGAATTGTTTATTAGCGAATGCTGCCTTCTTTGGTGAAATGTGGTGCAACAGAACGTTGCGGAATGCTGCAGAATGGAGTGGAATGTTGTGAATTGGAGTGGAATGGGGTGTAATTTGATGCAACAGACGGTTCCTGAGTGGTTTGGAAGTTGATGCTGCCTTCTTTGATGGAGGAGAACGCAACAGAACGTTGTGGAATGTTGTGGAATGTTGTGGAATGGCGTGAAATCGGGTTCAATGTGACACGGTAGAGAGTTCCTGAGTTGTTTCTTAGCGAATGCTGCCTTCTTTGACGCAATGCTATGCAACAGAACGTTGTGGAATGGAGTGGAATGTCGTGAAATGGAGTGGAGTGGGGTATAATGTGGTGCAATAGAGGGAAGCTGAGCGGTTTAGAGTAGAATGGAGACTTCCTTGATGGAATGGGAAACAATGCAACGTGACGGACTGTTGGATAATGAAGTAGAATGTTGTGGACTGGAGACGAATGGGGTTTAATGTGATGCAGTAGATTTTCCTGAGTGTTTTAAGAGAATGTCTGTGTGTGCATGTGTATGCTCTTGTGGGTTTGATTGGGTTAGAGTGTGTGAGTGTGAGAGGGTGTGAGTGTGTGTGACAGTGTGTGAGTGTGTGTGAGTGTGTATGTGTGTGAGGGGCTCTGTGTGAGTGAAGGAGAGTGTGTTTGTGAGCATGTTGGTTTGAGAGTGGGAACTTGACTCTGAGTGAGTGACTGTGTGTGTTTGACGGGGAATGTGCATGTTAGTGTGGGTGGAAGTGTGTGTGGCTGGGCAGGTGTGAGTGTGTGTGTGCGAATTGTGTGTTTGAATGTGTGAGAGTGCGTGAGTGTGTGTATGTGAGTGAGAGTGTGTGAGATTGTGTGATTCACGATGTGTCTGAGTGGGACTGACTGTGTTTGAGTGTGAGTGTGTCCGTCTATGAGTGTGTGTGTGAGAGTGAGTGTGCACGTGGGTGAGGGGCTGTGTGGGTGTATGCACGTGTGTGTTTCTGTGAGTCTGTGTGTGTGCGAGTGTGTGAGTGTGTTTGGGTTAGTAGGTGTGTGAGTAAGAGTGAGTGTTTGTGAGTGAGTATACAAGACTTGTGTGATTGTGTGAGATTGCGTGTGTGTCATAGTGTGTGAGTGAGTGTGTGTGAGTGGGCGTGTTTCAGAGTGTGTGGGGGTGTTTTTGTGTGTGATTTCGTGAGTGTGTGAGCGAGGTTGCGGGACTGTGTGAGTGTCTGTGTGTTTGTGTGAGTGTGACTGTGAGGGGAATGGGGTGAAATATGGTACAACAAAGGGTGCCTGAGAGGTTTGGAATGGAAACGAGCCTTCTCTGACAGAATGGAACGCAATAGAAGGTGGTGGGAGACGACGGATAGGAGTGCAATGTTGTGGCATGGATTGGAATGTGGTGTATTGTGAAGCAATAGATGGTTTCTGTGTGTTTTGGAAGAGAATGGATCCCTCTTCGACGGAATGAAAGGATTTTCTCGGAATGGAGAGGTGTTTTGTGGAATAAATTGGAATGTGGTGAAATGCGACGCAATGATGGGTGTCTGAGTGGTTTGGAAAGGAATGGAGCCTTCCTTGACGGATTGGAAAGCAATAGAACGAGGTGGAATTGTGCGGAAAGGACTGGAATGTTGTGGGATGGTGTGAAATAGGGTTTAATGTGATGCAATAGAGGGTTCCTGAGTACTTTCTTAGCGAAGGCTGCCTTCTTTCACGCAATGGAACACAACAGAACGTTGTGGACTGCCGCAGAATGGAGTGGAATGTTGTGGAATGGAGTGGAATGGGGAGGAATGTGACGCAATTGACAGTTCAGGGTGTTTTGGAAGCGAATGAAGGCTTCTTTGATGGCATGTAACGCAATAGAATGCGGTGGATGTTGTGGAATGGAGTTTAATTTTGTGGAATAAAGTGGAATGGGTGGAAATGTGACGCAATACAGGGTGTCTGAGTGGTTTGGAAACGAACGGGGCCTTCTTTGATGGAATGGAAAGCAATAGGACATGGTGGAATTTTGTGGAAAGGAGCGGAATGTTGTGGGATGGCGTGAAATGCGGTTTAAAGAGAAGCAAAAGATTGCTCCTGAATTGTTTATTAGCGAATGCTGCCTTCTTTGGTGAAATGTGGTGCAACAGAACGTTGCGGAATGCTGCAGAATGGAGTGGAATGTTGTGAATTGGAGTGGAATGGGGTGTAATTTGATGCAACAGACGGTTCCTGAGTGGTTTGGAAGTTGATGCTGCCTTCTTTGATGGAGGAGAACGCAACAGAACGTTGTGGAATGTTGTGGAATGTTGTGGAATGGCGTGAAATCGGGTTCAATGTGACACGGTAGAGAGTTCCTGAGTTGTTTCTTAGCGAATGCTGCCTTCTTTGACGCAATGCTATGCAACAGAACGTTGTGGAATGGAGTGGAATGTCGTGAAATGGAGTGGAGTGGGGTATAATGTGGTGCAATAGAGGGAAGCTGAGCGGTTTAGAGTAGAATGGAGACTTCCTTGATGGAATGGGAAACAATGCAACGTGACGGACTGTTGGATAATGAAGTAGAATGTTGTGGACTGGAGACGAATGGGGTTTAATGTGATGCAGTAGATTTTCCTGAGTGTTTTAAGAGAATGTCTGTGTGTGCATGTGTATGCTCTTGTGGGTTTGATTGGGTTAGAGTGTGTGAGTGTGAGAGGGTGTGAGTGTGTGTGACAGTGTGTGAGTGTGTGTGAGTGTGTATGTGTGTGAGGGGCTCTGTGTGAGTGAAGGAGAGTGTGTTTGTGAGCATGTTGGTTTGAGAGTGGGAACTTGACTCTGAGTGAGTGACTGTGTGTGTTTGACGGGGAATGTGCATGTTAGTGTGGGTGGAAGTGTGTGTGGCTGTGCAGGTGTGAGTGTGTGTGTGCGAATTGTGTGTTTGAATGTGTGAGAGTGCGTGAGTGTGTGTATGTGAGTGAGAGTGTGTGAGATTGTGTGATTCACGATGTGTCTGAGTGGGACTGACTGTGTTTGAGTGTGAGTGTGTCCGTCTATGAGTGTGTGTGTGAGAGTGAGTGTGCACGTGGGTGAGGGGCTGTGTGGGTGTATGCACGTGTGTGTTTCTGTGAGTCTGTGTGTGTGCGAGTGTGTGAGTGTGTTTGGGTTAGTAGGTGTGTGAGTAAGAGTGAGTGTTTGTGAGTGAGTATACAAGACTTGTGTGATTGTGTGAGATTGCGTGTGTGTCATAGTGTGTGAGTGAGTGTGTGTGAGTGGGCGTGTTTCAGAGTGTGTGGGGGTGTTTTTGTGTGTGATTTCGTGAGTGTGTGAGCGAGGTTGC